>NW_019154099.1:37077870-37677870 GCF_002288905.1 Enhydra lutris kenyoni | reverse complement strand
TTCTCTTATTTGATGGACATTTATTTTGAAGCCATTTAAAGGGAGAATGCAGTGAAGGAAAGACATTGCCAGCAAAAGCATTTCAGGGATCCTAGATAACTAGATTTCTCTTTACAATACCTCATCAATAATCTGCAATAATTGCAAATTAGTTTACTCAAGGTTCCACTTTGTCTCCTCCATGATTCAACTACTAATTCCTTCTTTACTCTCCATGTTACCTAACAATGTCTCATTGCAGAGAATTCTCTCTGCAGTCTTTACACCATCCCTCTTTGGGTCTCCTGGCTTCTTCAACATTCTACTTCCTAGATATGTTCTCTCTGTCTCCTATTTAAGATTATCTAAAAGTTACTTTCATCAGTTTTTTCACTCAAATGCCACCACTACTAATGGAGAGACAGCAAAGGCATTTAGATGTGTATTTACAGAGGAGGAAAAAAACCCATAATCACAACTCAAGAATGTAGATTTCACGAACTTTAGCTTTGTGACCTTTAACTTTGTATGTTTTATACAACTGCACCACCTGCATTATAATATAAATATCATACAGTTTGCAAAACTTAAAGAGTATTGGGTATGGTGATTTATTTTCGTGTTTATATGACAAGGATGTAAGATCACAGAAAACAAGTCAGATGTGCCCCAAAATTGTGGCATTCCTCAATTCCTTTTAGTTCTTGAAGCATTCCCAATTCATTCATTTGTAAGGAGTATTTAATCTTAACAAATAAAAGTATAATTCAGTCAAACTTTTTAAGAGTTTATCTGTCTTTAAAGATCAGAGAGAACCATGACCTATACTTGGATTAGGTTGTTTTTGCTATAATTTATTACAAAGTAACCAACAAGCAGTTCAAAGATGTATGATAAAGCTATGCAACAGAGTATACAAAGTTTGTAGTTGTGTTTCTAGGTGTTTTTCTATTTTATTTTTTTTTTAAAGATTTTTATTTATTTATTTGACAGACAGATCACAGGTAGGCAGAGAGGCAGGCGGAGAGAGAGAGAGAGGAGGAAGCAGGCTCCCCACTGAGCAGAGAGCCCGATGTGGGGCTCGATCCCAGGACCCTGGGATCATGACCTGAGCCGAAGGCAGAGTCTTTAACCCATTGAGCCACCCAGGTGCCCCTGTTTTTCTATTTTAATGATGAATGAAATCCATGGTGAGTAGACAACCCCAAGGTGAGAAAGACTGATTACGAGAAGCTCTCTGCCTTTTCTGCCAATAAATGGAATAGGACACATAAAACCTGCAGGACCCATTTCCAGTTACGCAAATCCAATGTTGTGCCACAGTTACGTTATTCTGGGTTTAACTTTTTATGCATTATCTAATATACAGCATATGTGGACAAAGCTTAATATAAGGCATTGCCATCTCTGTCAAATAAATAGACTCTTTATGGTAAGTCAGTCTATTCGAGATTCAAGTGAAAAGTGTTTTATTTAGAGAACTTGCCCCTTGATATAATCTGTGGATAAAGGATGGCTTTAGACTTTTCTAATAGCAATGTTAAGAGGAGGAAATGCTTCTTGTTCACATTCTTTTCTCTAGGTCCTTTCTGATTACAATGTGGTATCTTATCATCCTTGCTTCTTTGAGCTTTATGTTAGGTCCTAATTGAGTCTGCTGGTGATAAGTAGCAGTTCCATCCAGCTTCTGTATAGGCCTTACACCTGCTCCCGTCTAGGCTGGAATTCTTGGTGATGATATTCAAGCATCTGTGACCTCCATTATCTGACCCCACGCTTGTTCATCAGCCTTCTTAGCTTCTCCGATACCTCCCAGGGGCATGCAGAAACATACTGGTTTCCTTGTAGAACAATAGCACCATTTCCATGTTGTAGAGAAATCTCTCCCCATTAGTGTCATTCTGTTGCCCTTACACACGATGTTAAGGGAAAAAGTACCAGAAGCTAAATCTATCTGCTGTTTCCATTACTTTGCTTCCTCCTGTGATTCTATATCTATCTTTCCTTTGCTCTAATCTTCTCACCAGAAGGGGTGGTACATTCTTAAACTGTTTATTTCATATGCTGGGTATTTCTTTATTTTTGCATACTATGAAACTCCAGGATCCAAATTAACCAAGTATGTAGCTAATTATGTCAAAGAAGCTACTGGAATTCAGAAAATCTATTTTCTCCAATTTCAGTTACTTATTACACATGGCAGTCCACCCTAAAACTTTGGAGACTAAAACAAGAACCATTTATTATTTACAAATGATTCTGTAGGTTAATTGGGCACAGTTGGGCAATCCTTCTGCTTCATGTGATGTTTAATGAGGCTGCAGTTGTCTGAAGGCTCAGCTGTGCTGGAATGTTAAAGTGACTACTGCACACATCTGGCAGGCCATGCTAACTAGCCACTGGCTTGGAAATGAGCAACAGCTATTGACCTGTTCTCTTGTGGCTTCTCCAAGTATTTTGAATTTCTCTTAGCTTAGAGGGGGCTAAATTCCGAGCTTGCAAAAGTGGAAACTGCTGATTTCTTAATGCCTAGTCTAAGACTTTCAGCGGTACCACTTTTACCAAATTCTGTTAATCAGAGAATGTCACAGGACAAGCCCAGTAGTAGGGGGAGTGAAAATACAACCCACCTCTTAATGGGAGAAATGGAAAATAATGTGTATCCTCCTTTAATTCACAAATCTTCCTAATAAAATCTAATTCCAAAGACGATTGAATCAATCTGAACCATCCCCAAAACCAATCTTACAGTCAAATTCAGCAATAAATTTATTGTTCTAATCCTTTTTTGCAGAGTTCTAAGTTTTTAATTCACTATGTTTGTATGAAGATTTAGAAGTAATAAAGCATGTCTGTTTAATCTGCAAACATATTATCTAACCAGAATTACTTTAATTAAAATCAGGATTACATTTTTGAGGCCTGGACACTGACATTGTTAAAATTAAATTAGAAGAGATGAAGTTATTTTGGGACTCCCTAAAACTGGTAATTTCCTATCATCATGAAAGGTTATCTGGGATAAGGTTTCAGTAACAATCAGGCACAATAATTTAGGATATTACTGCTAATTTTACACTCAGTGGGTAATTGTGTAAGCTAGAACAGCCAACATGTTTCCCACCTGTTAAAAATATCCAGGGAAGTTCTCTTTTATATAGTACTGATCATCAGAAGGACAGAGATAGAAAAGGAGAAGGATAATTAAATTTAAAAATAGTAATTGAGAATATTTTCTGATATTGATCTACTGGAATGATAAAAATTTATATTTCTTTCAATTAAAATCAGCCTTAGGAAATATGGGCGATTATTAATTAATTGAAGACATAAGACTTAAGTCTTTTGACTACAGGTGTAATCATCATTATTGTGCTATTAATTTTGAGGCCTCTTTCTGCCACTACTGTCGGAACTACTTACTATATCACTGTTATACCTACCCGACTTTGAATTTACACAAACGTTAACAGCTTTGGAAAATTCTTAAAACTAGATTCCCCTTACTAAGATTTTCAAATTGATCTCCTAGGCATTATTTATTTCAAACATTTTATGTGAATGGAAGTATATAGTATGCAATTTTTGGGAACTGAGTTGTTTCACTCAGCATCATCCTCTGCAGATTCACCCATGTTGGTCCACGTATCAGTAGTTACTTCCTTCTCGTTGGCTGAGTGGCATTCCATGGTGTGGATAAACCCCTGACTCTATAGCCATTCACTTGTCAAAGACCACAGGATAGATTCCAGTTCTTGGCTTTAGTGAATAAAACTGCTATAGGTATTCATGTGCATGTATTTTTGTCAACATAAGTTTTGGTTTTATTTTCTTTTTCTGGGATAAACACCTAGAAGTACAATGGTTGTGTCATGTGATAGCTGTGCACTTAGCTTCTTTTTTGAAAAACATTGTTCAATGTTTTCTGCACTCAGTTTTAAATTAAATTATTTTTGAAACATTGGATGTGGTAACTGATATTTTTCATATGACAATAATTGAGTTTGTAGATAAATGCAATGAGAATTCTTGAAGTTCTTTGAACTTAAATAGCTTTGTCATTATGCTATTTTATTGTATAAAATATTTTGCTTGGCAATCTTAAGTAATCATGCCATATAATAAAGTTTTTGTACACTAAGCAAAATGGGCTCTGGAAACTCAATAGCCTTTATCATTATTTTCCTTATTTTTAATGACTTCAATTAAAAAGAAACAAAAAATACATCCCTGCAAAAATCAGCTTGACCCTGAGCAGTGATAGAGGTAATATAATTTAGAATGATGCAGAAGAAACATTTGTATGTCAAATAATATATTAAAGTCTTAATTATAACCAGGGTTGTTCAGAAAATAAATAAAGGTGCCCACAATTATAACAAGAATCTTACTGTTTCTGTACAGCTAATGGCACATCAAAAATCTAAAACCAGGGGAGGAGTCAAGATGGCGGAGAAGTAGCAGGCTGAGACTACTTCAGGTAGCAGGAGATCAGCTAGATAGCTTATCTAAAGATTGCAAACACCTACAAATCCAACGGGAGATCGAAGAGAAGAACAGCAACTCTAGAAACAGAAAATCAACCACTTTCTGAAAGGTAGGACTGGCGGAGAAGTGAATCCAAAGCGATGGGAAGATAGACACGGGGGGAGGGGCCGGCTCCCGGCAAGCGGCGGAGCAACAGAGCACAAAATCAGGACTTTTAAAAGTCTGTTCCGCTGAGGGACATCGCTCCAGAGGCTTAACCGGGGTGAAGCCCATGCGGGGTCAGCGTGGCCTCAGATCCCGCAGGGTCACAGAAGGATCGGGGGCGTCTGAGTGTCGCAGAGCTTACAGGTATTAGAACGGGGAAGCCGGCTACAGAGACAGAGCCGAGGAGTGAGTTCTAAACTCGGGGTTACCTTGAAACAGTCGCAGGCTCGGTCAGCTTGGAGCGCGGACGGAGGCCAGGGTGACGGGAGTAATTGGGCGCTGTTCTCTTAGGGCGCACTGAGGAGTGGGGCCCCGGGCTCTCGGCTCCTCCGGGCAGGAGAATGGGAGGCCGCCATCTTCATTCCCGCCCTCCAGAACTCTACAAAAAGCGCTCAGGGAACAAAAGCTCCCGAAAGCAAACCTGAGCTGATTACTCAGACCGGCCCCGGGTAAGGGCGGTGCAACTCCGCCTGGGGCAAAGACACTTGAGAATCACTACAATAGGCCCCTCCCCCAGAAGATCAACAAGAAACCCAGCCAGGACCAAGTTCACCTATCAAGGACAGCAGTTTCAATACCAAGGAGAGCAGTGGAATTCCAAAGGAGGAGAAAGCAAAGCACGGAACTCACAGCTTTCTCCCCATGATTCTTTAGCCTTGCAGTTAAAAAACAAAACCCATCTATATGTTGCCTACAAGAAACTCATTTTAAACCCGAGGACACCTCCAGATTTAAAGTGAGGGGGTGGAAAAGAATTTACCATGCTAACGAACATCAGAATAAAGCAGGAGTGGCAATCCTTATATCAGATCAATTAGATTTTAAGCGAAAGACTATAATAAGAGATGAGGAAGGACACTATATCGTACTCAAAGGATCTGTCCAACAAGAAGATCTAACAATTTTAAATATCTATGCCCCTAACGTGGGAGCAGCCAACTATATAAACCAATTAATAATAAAATCAAAGAAGCACATCAACAATAATACAATAATCATAAGGGACTTTAACACTCCCCCCACTGAAATGGAGAGATCATCCAAGCAAAAGCTCAACAAGGAAATAAAGGCCTTAAATGACACACTGGACCAGATGGACACCACAGATATATTCAGAACATTTCATCCCAAAGCAACAGAATACACATTCTTCTCTAGTGCACATGGAACATTCTCCAGAATAGATCACATCCTGGGTCCTAAATCAGGTCTCAACCAGTATCAAAAGATTGGGATGATTCCCTACATATTAAAGAATCTTCAGACCACAATGCTCTGAAGCTAGAACTCAATCACAAGAGGAAATTTGGAAAGAACCCAAATACATGGAGACTAAACAGCATCCTTCTAAAGAATGAATGGGTCAACCAGGAAATTAAAGAAGAATTGAAAAAATTCATGGAAACAAATGATAATGAAAACAAAACGGTTCAAAATCTGTGGGACACAACAAAGGCAGTCCTGAGAGGAAAATATATAGCGGTACAAGCCTTTCTCAAGAAACAAGAAAGGAAGGGGTACCTGTGTGGCTCAGTGGGTTAAAGCCTCTGCCTTTGGCTCAAGTCATGATCTCAGGGTCCTGGGATCGAGCCCCACATTGGGCTCTCTGCTCCACGGGGAGCCTGCTTTCCCCTCTCTCTCTGCCTGCCTCTCTGCCTACTTGTGATCTCTCTCTGTCAAATAATTAAAAAAAAAAAGAAGAAACAAGAAAGGTCTCAGGTACACCACCTAACCCTACACCTAAAGGAGCTGGAGAAAGAACAAGAAAGAAACCCTAAACCCAGCAGGAGAAGAGAAATCATAAAGATCAGAGCAGAAATCAATAAAATAGAAACCAAAAAAACAATAGAACAAATCAACGAAACTAGGAGCTGGTTCTTTGAAAGAATTAATAAGATTGATAAACCCCTGGCCAGACTTACCAAAAAGAAAAGAGAAAGGACCCAAATAAATAAAATCATGAATGAAAGAGGAGAGATCACAACGAACACCAAAGAAATACAGACAATTATAAGAACATACTATGAGCAACTCTACGCCAACAAATTTGACAATCTGGAAGAAATGGATGCATTCCTAGAGACATATAAACTACCACAACTGAACCAGGAAGAAATAGAAAGCCTGAACAGACCCATAACCAGTAAGGAGATTGAAACAGTCATCAAAAATCTCCAAACAAACAAAAGCCCAGGGCCAGACGGCTTCCTGGGGGAATTCTACCAAACATTTAAAGAGGAACTAATTCCTATTCTCCTGAAACTGTTCCAAAAAATAGAAATGGAAGGAAAACTTCCAAACTCATTTTATGAGGCCAGCATCACCTTGATCCCAAAACCAGACAAGGATCCCATCAAAAAGAGAACTACAGACCAATATCCTTGATGAACACAGATGCAAAAATTCTCACCAAAATACTAGCCAATAGGATTCAGCAGTACATTAAAAGGATTATTCACCACGACCAAGTGGGATTTATTCCAGGGCTGTAAGGTTGGTTCAACATCCGCAAATCAATCAATGTGATACAATACATTAATGAAAGAAAGAACAAGAACCATATGATACTCTCCATAGATGCTGAAAAAGCATTTGACAAAGTACAGCATCCCTTCCTGATCAAAACTCTTCAAAGTGTAGGGATAGAGGGCACATACCTCAATATTATCAAAGCCATCTATGAAAAACCCACCGCAAATATCATTCCAATGGAGAAAAACTGAAAGCTTTTCCTCTAAGGTCAGGAACATGGCAGGGATGTCCATTATCACCACTGCTATTCAACATAGTACTAGAAGTCCTAGCCTCAGCAATCAGACAACAAAAGGAAATTAAAGGCATCCAAATTGGCAAAGAATAAGTCAAACTATCACTCTTCGCAGATGATATGATACTATATGTGGAAAACCCAAAAGACTCCACTCCAAAACTGCTAGAACTTGTACAGGAATTCAGTAAAGTATCAGGATATAAAATCAATGCACAGAAATCCGTTGCATTTCTCTACACCAACAAGACAGAAGAAAGAGAAATTAAGGAGTCAATCCCATTTACAATTGCACCCAAAACTATAAGATACCTAGGAATAAACCTAACCAAAGAGGCTAAGAATCTATGCACAGAAAACTATAAAGTACTCATGAAAGAAATTGAGGAAGACACAAAGAAATGGAAAAATGTTCCATGCTCCTGGATTGGAAGAATATATATTGTGAAAATGTCTATGCTACCTAAAGCAATCTTACATTTAATGCAATTCCTATCAAAGCACCATCCATGTTTTTCAAAGAAATGGAACAAATAATCCTAAAATTTATATGGAACCAGAAAAGACCTCGAATAGCCAAAGGAATATTGAAAAAGAAAGCCAAATTTGGTGGCATCACAATTCCGGACTTCAAGCTCTATTACAAAGCTGTCATCATCAAGACAGCATGGTACTGGCACAAAAACAGACACATAGATCAATGGAACAGAATAGAGAGTCCAGAAATAGACCCTCAACTCTTTGGTCAACTAATCTTCGACAAAGCAGGAAAGAATGTCCAATGGAAAAAAGACAGCCTCTTCAATAAATGAACACCAGCCACATGCAGAAAAAGGAAATTGGATCATTTCCTTATACCACACAGGAAAATAGACTCAAAATGGATGAAGGACCTCAATGTGAGAAAGGAATCCATCCAAATCCTTGAGGAGAACACAGGCAGCAACCTCTTCGACCTCAGCTGCAGCAACATCTTCATAGGAACATCGCCAAAGGCAAGGGAAGCAAGTGCAAAAATGAACTATTGGGATTTTATCAAGATCAAAAGCTTTTGCACAGCAAAGGAAACAGCTAACAAAACCAAAAGACAACTGACAGAATGGGAGAAGATATTTGCAAACGACATATCAGATAAAGGGCTAGTGTCCAAAATCTATAAAGAACTTAGCAAACTCAACACCCAAAGAACAAATAATCCAATCAAGAAATGGGCAGAGGACATGAACAGACATTTCTGCAAAGAAGACATCCAGATGGCCAACAGACACATGAAAAAGTGCTCCATATCACTCGGCATCAGGGAAATACAAGTCAAAACCACAATGAGATATCACCTCACACCAGTCAGGATGGCTAAAATTAACAAGTCAGGAAATGACAGATGCTGGTGAGGATGCGGAGAAAGGGGAACCCTCCTACACTGTTGGTGGGAATGCAAGCTGGTGCAACCACTGTGGAAAATAGCATGGAGGTTCCTCAAAATGTTGAAAATAGAACTACCCTATGACCCAGCAATTGCACTACTGTGTTTTTACCCTAAAGATACAAACGTAGTGATCCGAAGGGGCACGTGCACCCGAATGTTTATAGCAGCAATGTCTACAATAGCCAAACTATGGAAAGAACCTAGATGTCCATCAACAGACGAATGGATAAAGAAGATGTGGTATATATACACAATGGAATACTATGCAGCCATCAAAAGAAATGAAATCTTGCCCTTTGCGACGACGTGGATGGAACTAGAGGGTATCATGCTTAGCGAAATAAGTCAATCGGAGAAAGACAACTATCATATGATCTCCCTGATATGAGGGAGAGGAGATGCAACATGGGGGGATAAGGGGGTAGGAGAAGAGTAAATGAAATAAGATGGGATTGGGAGGGAGACAAACCATAAACAACTCTTAATCTCACAAAACAAACTGAGGGTTGATGGGGGGAGGGGGGTTGGGGGGGTGGGGTTATGGACAATGGGGAGGGTATGTGCTATGGTGAGTGCTGTGAAATGTGTAAACCTGGAAATTCACAGACCTGTACCCCTGGGGATAAAAATATATTATATGTTTATAAAATATAAAATTAAAAAAATATATATATATAAAAAATCTAAAACCATGTTTAAATATGAAAACATTATACTTATTTTAAATTAGATGCAATCTAGGAATTAGGCTCAATCTAGAATAATTATCTATTTGATTTTCTTTGTAGCCTATTTAACAATTTTTTTCAAATTTGTACTGTGCAAACGATCTACCAGTCTATAACAAATAATCAATGTAGCAAAATTTATTTGAATTTAAAATAGAAAACTGTGACAAAAAAATAGGTAAATGTCTTAAAGATATCATTCTTCTGAAGAGTTTCATAAAAGAACATTTGCAAGGAATATAGACATATTAATCTGGGAAATATAATTTCAAGGAACCCAAAGATAATGCTACATTATGATATTCACATCTTGGCATTGGCCTGAATTCTACTAGCATTCATAAATACATGTATACACGTATATTTATATATGCAACACACAGAAAACACATACACACACAATATTTTGCTGTGAGTAATAAGTGATCTGTTCTCTCATATAGAGATCCAGTGTCTCTGTCAAAGAACAGACATTTATTACATGGGACAAAAAATGCAAACAGGATAGAACTTTATGTTAGTTCCCTACAAACTCCAATCTCCCACAGAGCAACAGTGAGGACCAGAGGTTTACCTGCACACATAGTTTGTTTGTTTGTTTGGTTGGTTGGTTTGTTGTACACAGGAGAGGAACCCCAAAATTATGAGATTCAGAGATGATACAGGAGCAAGCAGACATATCTGTCCCTCTCTGAAAATACATAAAGAAAACCCTTATCTTAATTTCTACAATGTAACGAAGTTCTCTTTGGGTAGGATGGGAGGAGAGCTCCAGTATTTTTCAACTGTGAAGTTCAAGCAAATGTTTCTGGAGGTGGGTGGGGAGGTGCTCTCCATCTTTATTAGAGTTTGTCAGTTTCCTTTGCCAGAATGGGAGGAATGTTCAGGAACAACAACGACAACAATAAACCCAAGAAGAAGTTTTTCTCAGAATATTCACTTTTTGATATTACATGGTCCTGGTCTCCAGCAAATTTTCCCTAGTATATGCCTCTGTCTACCATTCTAATTAATGTCATCCACACTGCCTAGTGCCACAACTGGTCAGTATACCCTACGCAACAGTTACTTAACGATTTCTGTCTTCTTTTGATTTTATTTCCAAACATGTCTCTGATATTCTATTCTTGTTACCTAAAGTTGTGTCTGAAACTTTTAAGTCTGAAATTTGACCCTACTTACAAGCTGAGAAG
Source organism: Enhydra lutris kenyoni (assembly GCF_002288905.1). Taxonomy (NCBI): domain Eukaryota; kingdom Metazoa; phylum Chordata; class Mammalia; order Carnivora; family Mustelidae; genus Enhydra; species Enhydra lutris. The sequence continues at coordinate 37,667,085 of NW_019154099.1, read as the reverse complement.
TCAACCTGTCAGTTTTATGAAATGTTCAGAGATACCACACCTCTGGGTCAGAGAATAAACCACATTACTCACAGAAAAGGAAAACAAAATAGAACCAGCCAAAATAGTAACTTGCATTGGCTCACCATACCCCAAATGCCCACAAGGCACCCGAAAGCCGAAATTTCATGTGCATGTGCACTCAGTTTGGACCACAGGGAAGGAAATTAAAAAATCTGAGAGATCATATATTGTCTGTGAATATATCCGTCTATCCTACTCCCTGGAAATGGAGAGAGAGAAACCTCGTCTTTACTTCTGTGATGTAAACAAATCTAAGCTTTCACAATCTTGCAGATGTAAAGATTGTGATATTCTGGGCGCTGGGTGGCTCAGTTGGTTAAGCGACTGCCTTCAGCTTAGGTCACGAATCCTGGAGTGCTGGGATCGAGTCCTGCATCAGGCTTCCTGCTAGGAAGGGATTCTGCTTCTCCCACTGACCTCTCTTTTCTCATGCTCGCTCTCTCTCATTATCTCTCTCTCTCTCTCTCAAATAAATAAATAAAATCTTTAAAAACATTGAGATATTCTCTATCTTTGTTATAGCTTGGCTTTTTTTTTTTTTTTTTTTTAAATTCAGACTATCCAACCCTCGTAAGAATACTGAGGAATCCAGGGAAAATGTTCTCTTAACACAACTGCCATGATAATGATATTGCTTTGCAGAACGTTGGAAGGATATATACCTAAGATAAAATTTCATTTCTAGTTTTATGAAGGACTAAAGCCCAAAGAGCTTTTATAGTACCAGAAAGTTCACATGTTGGATAAAATACTTAAAATACTAATTGATAAAACATTTACAGAAGATGTATCAAAGGTGAAAAGCAAACAAAAATATGCTAACATTGTTAGTCATCAGGGCCATGCAAATAAAATAAAAATGAGATACCACAAGATACCAACAAAACTGGCTAACTTTATTTTTTTAATGTTTAAAAAAAACTTGCTAACTTTAAAAGACTGGAAGTACTAAGTGTTGAAGAGACTGAAACAAATTTCATACTTTTTAAGCAGGGGTATAAAATGGTGCAGCAACAACTCTTGAAAACATTTTGGGAGTTTTCTATGAAGTTAAAAATAGTTTACCCAAGAAACATAAAAAAATGCCCATATAAAGACATGTATATGAATGCTTGCAGCAGCTTTCTTTATTCAGTAGACAACACTGGGAAATAGTTATAATACCCACTAATGAAAAAAATAAATTGAGGTATATCCATACAATGAAATGCTGCTGAGACAAACCCTGATAGCCTGGGATGTCAGATTGAAGATCCTGAAATAAAAATACCTTAAAAGTGTGAATTGAAAGGGGCACCTGGGTGGCTCAGTGGGTTAAATCCTCTGCCTTCAGCTCGGGTCATGATCCCAGGGTCCTGGGATCGAGCCCCACATCCGGCTCTCCGCTTGGTGGGGAGTCTGCTTCCCCCTCTCTCTCTCTGCCTGCCTCTCTGCCTACTTGTGATCTCTCTTTCTGTCAAATAATAAAATCTTTAAAAGAAAAAAAAAAGCGTGAATTGAAAAATAAATCTGTACCTATGGAACTTTTATCATGACACATTATATCACGGGTCATGAAGTAAACTACAACAATTTAAAAAATGGTAATCGTTCATTATGCATTATCTGTTTACACTTTAGACTGAGCTCTGGGAAATTACTCCGGAAGAAGTAAACAAAATTTCCATTTTTTAATAAAATATTTAATGAGGTGAAAGACAGGGACAAGCATGCCGGGCAGAGTGTAGAAGAAAATAAATGGAAACAATCAGTTCTTATTTATTTATTTATTTACTTTTAAGTAAATAAAACCATCCCTTAGATGGAAAGGATGGTTAGAGGAGAGACTCAAAATATACGCAGGGTCATGATCTTTACTAGAAATGAAAGTTGTGGGAGATTATGCCTGAAGCCTTAATATTCTCCATGAATTTGAAGGTACCTCCCAAATAGAATGAGTCACAGTAAGCTAGGTTTTTTGGGTCATTTGGATACATTTTGAAGCAATCATTAGAGAGAATCAAAAGGAAAAGTGGTAAGAGATATGTGAAAATATAATGGGTAGTGGTGATAGATTAATAAAATTAGGAGAGCACCGGATTTTGTTATGAAAAATTTTAAATATATATAGAAAAGTTCAAAGAATGACACTATGAACACCAACACACCCAAAACATAAAATCACTTGCTGGTGTTTTGTTGTATTTGCTTAATATATTTATGTACTTGTGAACATAGAGATATATATTCATGTGGACATATATAAATATATACGCATGTGAGTGTGTGTGTATGTGTGTGTGTGTGTGTCTGTACAGTGTGTGTGTCTGTATGCATGCGCATTCCTGAAATATCGGAAAGAAAGTAGCAAACATCAACTCCAAGTATGGCAATATGCCACACCTAAAAATAAACATATTTTTGACAGAACTCACTACAATTACCACACCACAATAAAACAAAGAAATCTTAATATCATATATTATAGTATGTTGTCAGATATCAGACCAACTTTTTCCTCCAAATATCTTTTATAAAGCTTTTTTTAAAAATCAAAGTCTAAAAAAGCTTATTTTTATTATCTCTTTAGTTTCTGGTAAACTAAAAGATACTTACAGTGTTTTTTCATTTTGGCAACTTTGTGGAGTAAACTGGCAACATGAGATACAATAAATAGGTCATAAATGACATATAGATTATATTAGCAAACACTTAACTTGTTACTCTTTATTTTAGGCTTGTATTTTCAGATTTAAAAAAGCATGACTTTATTTTTTTTATTTTTTTAAGATTTTATTTATTTATTTGACAGAGAGAGATCACAAGTAGGCAGAGAGGCAGGCAGAGTTAGATGGGGAAGCAGGCTCCCCACTGAGCAGAGAGCCCAATGTGGGGCTCGATCCCAGGACCCTGGGATCATGACCTGAGCTGAAGGCAGAGGCTTTAACCCACTGAGCCACCCAGGCGCCCCAAAAAGGCATGACTTTATTAAATATATTTTACTAGAGATCACTTAAATATTAATGAAGTCATGTGCAAATGACTTCGTTTTAGGACTTTATTTTCTTTAAAAAGTAACATGTCACCTAATTAATATGAAAATAAAATAGAGGCACAAAAAAAAAAAAGAAAAGAAAATAGAGGATAAAAAATGTAGGATCTAGTAGAAAAATTATTGGATTGGCTGGTTAACCACAGCTAAGTGTTAATATAGAGGTAACATATTTGTGTTCTGTGCAAAAATACAAATTGCAACATATTTTAAGATTTGTTGCCAAATGCTGAGAATCATAAATGTTAAATTTGGGATTTTCAAGGGTGTGCTTTACAAACATACCTACACAAAAATATTAACAATCCATTCATTCATTTAATCACAAGTGATTGTTTAGTACTATTATGTGCCTGGCTCAGAATGAGACAGAGATTATAAGATTTGTTTAATTACCAAAAAAAATCTATCTGAAGTAAGGCACTGAAGCTTTCAGATGACTTGCAGGAGAATTCAAACATAATACGGGAAAACAGAAAGAGATGGAGATTTCTAAACTCTTGTTGGCCATTAGTACATAAACGGTATATGATTTATCATAGAGCAGTAACCACTTGCATAGTAAGATGTCTGCATGACTACTGCACACAGGATCATCAGAATTCCTTCCCAACATGGTGAAAGGACAAAAACGTATATTCTAGCAAGAGAAGGACAAATTGAGTGGATTGTACACCAAGTGCAGCACAAAAGACCTACTTGCATCGAGACAGATATATGAACCAGGGAGAGAGAGGCAAGGAATCTCCCATGGTCAACCTCAACCACTGAAAAATCTATGTAACTCTGAAAGTGAAGATTTATTCAAATTATAAACCAAACAAAACAGAGCATCCCTAGGGAAATTTTATGCAGTTAAGTTAAATCTACAGAAAAGAAGAAGCCAATACGGTTGTGGTTGCTTTAATAGAATGGATTTTTTTTTTCTTTATTGCTCTGAAAATCGATTGGATAATATATAAAATAAGAGCGGACTTAAAAACAGAGGACATAAAAGTGAAAGAATTGTAGAATGTTAGGAAATATGAAGACTGGCATGTTGAATCAGTTGGAATATATAACAAACGATAAAGATACTGTATATCTTAGTTACAATAATTTAAGGAAAAGTTTACTGCAAAATCCTTCAGTAAATTATTTCTTGGAGCATATTTGAATGTGCAGACTGGTGAGTAAAAGAGGACAGGAGAAAACTTAAAGGTGTTTACCTCATGACAAAATGGATCTGTAAACATGACCAGAAACATTTTTCTTCTGCAAAATTGAAAAAAAAAAAACTATACAACATAAAATTCATTTGGAACAAAGATGTATTATTGAATGATAAAGTAGTGATTCTGAATAATAAAGCAGATGAAAATTATTTTTCGAAATGTGGAAGTATGGAAAGATACCTTAATAATACTAAGCTATTATTAATTCAGGATGTACAGCATTTCCTTCTAAGTTTGAAAACATGTCACCCAATTTTTTTGATAATACTTAGTGATGCTGAATCCACAGAAAATATCCTCTACTACTTCTAACAATTGGTATTCAAATATTCTCTGCCCATGAAAGCAATACAGCAGCTAAGAAGCACGTCTATAACTTGGTCTTCTTTTTAACAGTTCCCTTTGCTAATGAACATATATTTTAGAGCTCTTCTTTTTATTTATTTTATACACACACACACACACACACACACGTGTGTGTGTGTGTGTGTGTGTGTATACTTAACATGAGACTCCATTCGTTTTCAGTATGTATGATTTTTCTGTCTCATGACATATTTAACATAATGGAAACCCAGAGTGTTATTTTGTTGACACCTAAGCTAATCCTAAAAGTAACACCAGCCCATGGGTCTTTAAATACAACCTCTTGTATTTTTTTTTATAGTTTTTTTTTTTAAGATTTTATCTATTTATTTGACAGAGAGAGAGATCACAAGCAGGCAGAGAGGCAGGCAGAGAGAGAGGGGGAAGCAGGCTCCCTGCTGATCAGAGAGATGGATGTGGGGCTCCATCCCAGGACCCTGAGATCATGACCTGAGCCGAAGGCAGAGGCTTAACCCACTGAGCCATCCAGGCACCCCTACAACCTCTTTTAATATCATGTATTCAACAGACTTGATTTGCTCTATTTTGTTATCATTACAGGAAGACACCAATCCACTTTGCAGCAGTAAAATGGAGATATTATTTTTTAAAAACTATTTTTAGATGAATTAACTTAATAAAATCTTTAAAAAATAGAAACATGTTAACATTACTTCAGTGTAGACAGATGAGAGTCATAGCTTTGCTAATTGGATATGTCTGCTCCCTAGAGTATCACAAGGTATTGAATAAAAACTTTGTCAAAGCACTGCCATAAATAAGAAAAATGGGATTATGGTGAAAATATAATTTTTCATGTTATTGTAAAGCTTTACATTCCTGGGACATAGTCTCTACATTTGTCATCTGGCAAATTTTTATTCATATTTAAGGCTCAACATTACTAACATTGTAAAACTTTCCCTACTTATACCAAGTGGCTCCTTCCATTCCTCCTTTGTCATCTAAAGCAAGACCTGTCCTGTTCACCTTTGTCTCAAGACAAATTTAGTAAATGAAAGCAATCATGAATTAATGAAAGAAACAGATGTAAAGGCATTTTTTGTTTTATTTTATATTTTGTTATTGCATGTGAAATATTTAACAAAGAGAATAAAATTTAAAAAGCAATTTTTAAACCTAAGAACTTGTAAAAGTCATGGAATATTAGTGTAAAAATACTTAATAAAAATAACATATGACTAATATAATAATCAAATCGAATGCTCTAAACTGTGAAAATTCTAAGTTAAACAAAGAACACAATAATATATTGATCACTGTCAAATATTTTTCCCTCATTCCCAGATTGAGTACTGTCTCAGGCCCTACAAGTATCTCCATATTTTCATCTTAACACACATGACAAAGTCTTGTAATTTTTTCTACTAGTCTCCTGAAGCCAAAGGGACATTTTTTAAAATGGCACATTTCTAATTTATGGTTATATATTTTTTTATTTCCAGCATAAATCTCTACGTATTTCACACCCACAATTAATGCTGAATGAATGAAAGAATAAATTAATGCATGACTATGCATTATCACTAAGTAATACTGTCCTCATAGAGCCACTTTGCTGTAGGGTTTTCATGAGACTTCCCATTTAGAGAAGATGAGAATCTAATAAATTGACCTTTTTAAACCAACTTCTACAAACTTGGTGTTTTAAATCAATTTTTAAACAGTATGTCAAAATTTCCTGGATCTTACAATTTTCATTCTATTTAATAGACTACATGAATTTGGGGTCTAGCAAAAAATCCTTTGAGTTATAGAGAACATATATTTGTATATGTGTGTGTGTAGGGAAAGAAAAAAAAACAGTATTCTTTATCTACTGAGAAATTTATGATTCTTTATGGAGGGTTTTTTCTGTTAGTCTTAATATAAGTATTACACATATTTTCACTTGATCATATTTCCTTCTTGGCTTTAGCAACCAGGTAGTTAACATAAAACATTGCTTCAAACTCTAAACATTATAAATGAATATGGGCTGTGAATTCTCTCACATCGTTCTTTTTTTTTTTTTTCCATGAACAAGTAGTCTTCTAACCCATAACTATGTTCGTTTATTTATGTATTTATCTATCTATTTATTTATATTTTTTAAAAGATTTATTTATTGGGGCGCCTGGGTGGCTCAGTGGGTTAAAGCCTCTGCCTTCAGCTCAGATCATGATCCCAGGGTCCTAGGATCGAGCCCATCGGGCTCTCTGCTCAGCAGGGAGCCTGCTTCCTCCTCTCTCTCTGCCTGCCTCTCTGCCTACTTGTGATCTCTGTCTGTCAAATAAATAAATAAAATCTTTAAAAAAAAAGATTTATTTATTAATTTTGGAAGTGGGGGAGGTACAGAAGCAGACAGAGAGAAAGAATCTCGCTCACACTCCCACTGAGTGTGGAGCCTGACGCAGTGTGGGGCCGGATCTCACCACTCTAAGATCATGACCAGAGCCGAAATCAAGAGTTAGATTCTCAACGGACTGAGCCACCCAAGTACCACTATTTTTTAAATTTAATTTCCTATGTTTTCCTATGCCCGCTTACATCACCTTGGAGATTAAGTTGGTTATATGACTGTAGGAATGCCTGCCATAATGTTCTGTCTTAACGTGATGTATGCCAATATATGTACACATTCTTTCATGTGGTTATCCCCTATATTGGAATACAGGGATATACTTCCTGTTTGGCCCTTCTTTTATTTTTATGATCCAAGCTTCTTCTTTTGTCACAAATTTGAGGCATTTTCGGGTCCCTCCTCAGTGTTTAGTAAGTCAGGAAAACATCTGCTTTGCTAATTCATCACTCGGCTATATAGAACCCTTGATTATCCTGCCAATGGTAAATCTCCTTAGCTATCCAATTACAGACAACTGTATTCTTGTACCTGAATTAAGACTTATTTTGGGCTGTTTTGAAATTTTGCCAAAATGATTAATAATTTCTTTCTCATCCTTCTTTGATTGTTTTTCCTGGCAAAGGAAGCTCCATATCCTTACAACATTGAAAGCATGGCCAGGTAAGGGTTTCAAAGTACAAGTGAAAAGATTAAATGAGTGACTGTAACATGGGGCTTATTTGTTTGTGCTTTATTCCTCCTCGCAGCACAAATACTTTCCGCTCCTCCTCTCACCCAAGATACAATTTAGCATTTTGGCCATTAAGTGATCACCATTTTTGTCCTATGGCCAGAGCAGGAAAGTCTATTAGCAAGGCAAAATGGCCTTGGGGCAGAAGCATCAGACATGACTGAGTGATTTTTTTTAAGCAAAATATATGAGAAATGACATGAATAGTTTTCACTATACTCTTCTGTGGCTTGGATAATAAGTTCTGTTTTTCTCACTAGCTGTTCATCCTGGGTAATAAGTTCAGATAGTAGAACCTGAACCTTGTCACAAGGTGTAGCCTGTGTGCTATGTGCGTTATTTCCTATTGCTGCCAAGGTGTCAGAAGCACAAATTCCAGACTCTCTACATCACTATGAAATCCCAACACCGGTCCTGGTGGTGGCACTGCCATCTCTTCCCCACTTGTTAGCAACTGAGAAGTAGCTACAAAACCTGATTTCTAGCCAATGAAGGAGGAGCCTATACTCATCTTGAGAAGCAGGGACAACTTCCATAGAACTCTAACTTGAAATTTAGAAAGTTCACTGCAATCACCTGATTAGGAGACTTAGGTGGGTGAATTCCTTAACAAAAGAGATATAACTTCTGAAACTTCATCTCTGATGTTAGGAAGGTAGAAATGTCTGGACTCAGAGAAACCGCACACATCTGAAAAATATGAATATTATTGGGAAGCTAGTAATATTACAGATGAATAGATGGAGTGTTTTTGATAATTACAGTACAGGTTTCTTGTTTAATTATATTATCTCATTCTGCTAAATTCCTCTATGTTGCAGATGGCTGGAATTGCTACTTTTGTTTACCCAAACCCACAGCGCAGTAAGTATTCTTCTAAGATAGGGTGATAACTATTCTTAAATCAGACCAGTACAGTAGGGAAGACCCATGAGATGGACACAAAGTTCACAAACCCTAGAATCAGAATTTAAACTCTGGATTGTCTGGGTCTTAATCTCATGCCTTTTTTATGAAACTCCATTGCTTCATTTTCCTGGTGTGTGATCCTAACATTTTCCTGTGCCTGAAACATAGAATTTCAGGAAATGGAAATCCACTGATATTGCACAACTTCTTGAGACTCTAAGGCCACTCTGAGGCAAGAGATGGATTGTGGAATGTTTACTCTTTGAATAAGGTATCATTGACTCTTGTGGAAAACAAAAGTGGAAGTGATATACAAAGGAAAAGACTAAAAAGTACCTGTTGTAATGTGAGAATATAAAATATTTAAAGAATAAAATGTGAGGTATCCACATTTCTAGATATGATGTCAACAAGGGTCTTATAATATCAATGATTTGTCTCTTGTCTCCACCTCTGACATCTAAGGCAGCAAACTAAAAAAACTCAGAGCTCATGGGATGGAGCTAGGAGCACAGTGGACTGTTTTCAGGTAAGACCCTATTTGTAAATCTTTCCTAAAATAATCCACTGAATATTATTCAGCATATTTAGATCATGGAGTGATGCAACTATATCCTCTTCCTCTTATCATGGCCATATCCTTATATAAAGGAAGAAAGAAAAAAAAATACCTTACAAAGGCCTCTAAAACCGAAGGAGGAGACAATGAGAGTAGCAAGTAATCCATAATTCCATGATTCCCCTTTGATACATCCTTCCTCCTAATATGTAGTCAGTTTGTTCTTTAATTTTATAGGCTATGTATATAGAGGAAACACATATATATCTGTTCATGAGATCCTAGATTTTGAACCTATGCAGAATTTTGATGACACTTTTGGGTTGTGCCCCTGGAGAAAAGATTTTATGAACTTTGTGTGCAGAAGGGAGTAGTAGACTGTATAATTGTGAAAAATTTTACTGCCTTATCCTCTACCCATGCACAAAAATTAGGTGCCATCATGTGAATTGTGGTGATACCAGAGAAGAGTACATTTCCTTTGTACTGAACTACAAAATGGCCATGTAAGTTGCTCTGGTCAATCAAAAGTGCCAACTTGTGATTTTGCCAAGTTACTTTCTCTTTGTCACAAGACCAGCCTTAACCAAACTGTGATTACGTTGTGAAGCTAATTCTCAGAGTAAACAGACATGAAGCAGAGACACTGTGAACCCACCATGGACATGTAACATGAGTAAAAAATTAACCTTTGTTTCATAAGCTACTCATAGTCTAGGGTAATTCATTGCAGCATGACTTAAGCTGAATGAAACAGGGATATAAAATGAATAAGATGTACCAAATGTATGAAAACAGTATAAAAACTGATACGTGATTTTTTAAAAACAAGGCCATAGAAGAAAAGTACCCCGATAAAGACTGTAATAGTAAATTAATAATAGTTTAGTTTTAGATTTGCACATTACACTTAGAAAAATTAAATCAAGATTATTAGAAAGAAAATATGACTTTGAAGCTAAAATCAGTAGCACTAACTATATAACTAAATATATGATTATCTTCAATTCCAATGCATGTAGTAAAATACATAGAGACAAAGTATAAAAAATGTTAACTTGCATATCATGTGATTTTGAGTAGCTTAACATATATATGACTGTATTTAGCTCATAATTAATTTAATGTTAACAGTTAAAGTGCATATTACCAAGATAATGCCATTACGTTTTAAAGCATTCTAATAGTAACCTCATCAGTTTTATCGTTGTATAGGAAGACAGCATGTAGACTAGGATCTTTCCAAAATAATAATGATGTAATGAGAGTAAAAAAGGAATATAAAAGTTGCTAAGATTTTATTATATTGCAATCAATTTTCTATGTGCCTCAAATAGAGCCACCTAAATATCCTTAAGACAATGATAAAAAATGGAATTATCAGAATTTCATAAAGGTAAACTGAAGCTTCGGGGGGTCACACAACTTTTAAAAGACAGTGTAGAGATTTGGATTAAAGTAGTTTTATTCAAGTCAGTATCTCCTGATTTAACTACCGATTTATATATGTTGTATTCACACACACACATATTCAACTGAATTTTAGCTTCTTAAAGATAAAAATATTTTCTTAGCCTGGTCTCCCCAGGAAATTGATCTTAAACCAAAATTTTATGTATTAACACTTTCTTGGGGTGGTGTAAACATAGAGAATAACAGTAAGAATCAAGTAAGTAAAACAAGAAATGATACAGAACAAATATAAATAAGTAAGATTACTGAGCTGGACATAGTTTTGCAAGAACTCAAAACTCTTAGCCCAGTCATTTGAGGTCTCTAGAGAAGATGCATGAGAACATTCTTTTTTTCACCCAGAATAACCCATCATGAGAAAAGGGATAGCAAATCATCTGCTGGATCTTTCCTGCCTCCCACTGGTCAAAGTCAACTCCTTGGGTTTCCGTGTCATCTTACTGAAACCATCCAGGAAGTACCTAGAGAAGCGGACCTTCCATGAATTTGATTTGGGGAGAGTGCAAACAGAGTGGTCTCTCCTAAGTCCACAGAAGAAGAACCAGTGACAGCTGGCGTACTATATCCATGACATTAGCGTGAACTATTTTTAGGACCATCCAGGCCCATATTTCAGGGAAATAGTAGAATATCACCTTTTTTGTATTACCTTCTATGATCTTGTGCAGAAAATTACACAACATTGCTTCTTCCACATTCTACCTATCAAAGAAGTTACAAAGGACCAACCAAGTTCAAAAGGCGAGTACATCTATTCCACCTCCTAACAGGAAAGTGGCAGGGCCTAGAAGACAGTGTGAAATTGGAAATGGAGTTCCCTCTCTGGTCACAAAAAATTCGCATTCTGCCTACATGCAAAATACTTTCTCCAAACCCATTAAATTCTTACCCTGTGACATCAGTAAGCTTAGTTCATAGGTTTGAGGATCTTGTTACTTAAGTCAGATCCCAGCATGGATGAGGCTTCTTGGCACAGTGCTGGTTTAATTCAGCACAGTACTGGTTTTATTCAGCACAACTTTTTGAGTACGACCCTCACTCAGAAGATCTGTTACATAAGGACTCAAATAGTTTATACGCAAACACACACACACACACACTCTCAACATCTATTGGTGGAATAGATAATAAGCTGACTGTTTTTAGATACTCCCAAGTAAAAAGGGGAGAACACAACAATGAATAGCCCATAGCAATTCTGAAATCCAGTCAGGCGTGTGATGTCCTTGATTTAATTATAGCAGAAATTCACTGGGAATTAACACTGGAGAAATATGGTGGTGGTTTTTTGTTTTTGTTTTTGTTTTGCCATTCGTGGCTCAACCCTCTAGACCTTTTATTCATCTTCTGATAACGCTTTCCTTTACATAAAATATACTCCTTGCTTATAGTTTAGTAGTTTCTTCAGTCTTGTTGTCTACAGACAGAGCTGAAGGTCCAAAAAGCCTCTCTCCATTTGGTGCTGTCACTGCCCCCAAGCTAATCCAATTCCTTTGAAAGCTGTTTGGGTTGCTTATGAATTAATGAATAACCTATACTAAGGTTTAGCAAACTATTTTCTGTAAAGGGCCAAAAAGTAAATGTTTTCTTTTTGCAGCCATGTGGCTCTCTGTTGCAATGACTCAACTCCTCAGTAGTAGTGCAAAAACATCCATAGACAGTATATAAATGAATGAGTGGGGCAAGGAATGAATGAATGAATGAATGAATGAGTCCATCAATCAATCAATCTTTACCCACAGAAGTATTCAGTGGACTCATTTGCTCTTTAGGACATAGTTTTCTGACCGCAGCCCTCTCATCTCCAGTTGTATAAAATTAGATGAGAACTGCTTCTACAGATTTTTTTTTTTTTTTAAAGAGCCACTTCTTGCTTAAGTCCCTGCAAAGCTACTGTAGGGTAATGTCCTCACAATTCAAATGAGCCATTATTTAACAGAGAGTAAGATTCTTAAAGGGCCTTTTTTTTTTTCTTTCTATTTGAAATAGTCTATGAAGCACTAGCACTGCCTTAAATCTTTATGTGTTCTTGCCTAAAGATTTTGGACTGATCACATAGACTTCAAAATGACACCACCCAAATCAAAGGGAGGTAACAATGTCCTGGATTTAATTTTGTCTACAAGTCATACCTTAATTTTAGCATCATTTGCCTTTTGACTGACAATGAGCATCAACTCTCTAACAATGCTCTCAGCTGATTCTAGTCCTGGCCTTTGAGGCAATCCGGCTTATTAAATGAAGCAATGATGAGTTTTTCCCCACTTGCATATTCATGAGTAAGACATATGTTGTTTCTTTAAACCACTGCATTTTGGGTTGTTTCTGTAGAAATAAGTAAGTGAGATAATATCTAACTTAAGATGTCTTTAAAGATCTTTTCTTCAAAACTCTAACACAAATTAATACTGATAAAATTATAAGGTAAATTTGAAATTTCATTAAATATAAATATTTCAGGCAATTAATCATTGTTACATCTTCTAAGAAATGTTTCCCTGTATGGAAACTGGAATAATCTTTTATTAGTTTGTAGGGAATTATCCATGATTCATTCACTCAACGATGTGCTATCCACTGACTAGCAGGTTTTAATAGTTTCTTGATTGTAACTCAGTGAGCACAAACATAGAATTTTAGTATTTTAAATGTAACATTGTGCATTATAGATGATATACATGCTCCTAAATTTTCAAAGTGTTTTCCCCAGTGGGTAATTCAGCTAGCTTGTTAATTTTTATTGTTCAACTTGTAAATCTACAAGTTGTGGCTCTGTAGAGCAGTTATTTCTTAAGTTGAAATAACGCTATGTCCTCTCCAAAAAAATTTAGTTCTTCACAGGAAGAGTATGTTGGTTTAAAAAAGATCTCCTGACCTTTGCTAAATAATATAAAGAGAACCATCTCCACTGAATTTTAGAACACTGTATTAATTGTGGTTTAGTGTTAGATTTCATTTACTTATAAGATAAATAAAATATAAAATAAAATGTTATTTCTGAATTTGATCCAGAAATGAAAGAGAACAGGACCATGGTCACTAAAAATGATTAACAGAGATACTTTAAAAGCTCTCAGTATTTCCTAGGCATTGTTGTAAGTGCCGTATGTATCTCGTTAGAACATTTAATCCTTACCAGCTTCCTCTGAGACAGGTTCACAATGGCACCATTTAACAGATGAGGAGACAGAGCATAGATATCTTAAGCAAGAAAGTCAAGTTCACATGGCTGGGAAGAGGCAGAGCCAAACTTAGACTCAGTTAACCTCAGTTAACTCAGTTAAACTAAACTCAGTTAACCTGAGATCCATGATCTTAACTATGTTATTCCTATATTACGGTTTATATGTTTTAAAATGTTCTCATTATTTTTAATTGATATCTCAAGAGAATCTTTCGAGATGGTTATAGAAGGTATGAAAATCCCAGTTATTTTATAAAAGTGGAAATTTAGGCTCATAATAAGGTTTACACAATCAGTAATGATTGGTCTTTCCTCTCAACCATCTCCCGCCTCTCAACCATGTTACTTTTCTTTTAACACATTCTCAGATCTGAGATCATCCTCATCCTTTTTTTTTTTTTTTAAAGATTTTCTTTATTTATTTGACAGAGAGAGAGACAGAGAGAGATCACAAGTAGGCAGGCAGAGAGAGGGGGGAAGCAGGCTCCCTGCTGAGCAAAGAACCCAATGCAGAGCTTGATCCCAGGACCCTGAGATCATGACCTGAGCCGAAGGCAAAGGCTTAACCCACTGAGTCACCCAGGTGCCCCAATCTTCATCCTTTTTTACCAAGACTGTTTTTAAGCATTACTCTCCTTCGTCTCACAAATTAAAAGTAAACTCACACATGCCCCCCCACACAAATGCACTCTGCGCATACACCATCAGCCTTTGAGAAAGAAGTTTTCCTTCTTTAAATCTCATCCTTGATGAGTCACAAAATGCTGTTTGCACCTCATTACCAGATATGAAATCTTAATTTGTTACCAAAACTCAACTTGGTGACTCCTTATCTTTTTTTTATTTAACTGTAACCAACTGGGGGAACCACATATTGCTACTTTAATAAATTATAAGTAATATCATAAAATATCTCCTTATAGTTGTCTTCATATTTCATTAATAAGGTGGTGATTTTTGTAGTGATACATTTTGTCATGGTAGTATTTCATTCAATGTTGGTTGAAATTGGAAAAGATTAATGAGAATGTGTAGATGATAATATAAAATTACTTGTTTGGCAGGGAAGCAAACCAATTTTATCTTTCCTTTTCTCATATAAACATATATAATATACAAAAACTACTTTATAGAGTATTTGGTGGGTATATATATGGAATTATCCCTGATATGCTGTAAAAATATCTTCATCTTTTTTGGATCTTCTAATTTGCAAAATTAGATTCTTCGGTTTTCCATAGGTATTTAAAGGAATTTATTTTAATACTATTTCAATCATACCATTTACCTTTTTGATATTCCTTGCAGATTTGACTCATGGCTTTGAAAGTGGTCAAAGATGAAACATACTCATATGAACAGTGTGGTTTATCACTCATTCTGTTTTTAAGTATAATGCAAATTTTAAGAGATGGATTGTGGTGTCAGTTATTGGGGTTGATACGTTGTTTTTTTATATACCTTCTCTGTGATTTTATTTATTTGTTTTGAGAGAGAGAGAGAGAGAGCATGAGCAAAGGGGAGGGACAGAGGCACAGGAAGAAGGAGACTCCCTGCTGAGCAGGGAGCCAGATGCTGGTCTCCATCCTAGGATCCTGGGATCATGACCTGAGCTGAAGGCAGACACTTAACTGACTGAGCCACCCAGGTGCCCTGGGAAAATTATTTAATATTTCTAAGTCTCAATATCTAAAACTGCCAAATGAAGGTAATAATGCATGATTCACAGAACGAAATGGAATAATTTAACTGATCCTCAATTGGGACCACCACAAAGAAGATAACTTGCAGGGATCGACTGGGATAAGTAAAACTCCCAATACATAATCTAGGGTAGGTACAGGTTCAGTAATTACATAAATTTAATATGCTATGAGAGACCTATCTATTACACTATGCATGAATTATGTCCACCTAAACCCCAATGTGACTGTATTTGGTGAGACGAGTGGAGGTCTTTTAGGAGGTAAAGTTAAATGAGGTCACAAGGGGAGAGTCCTAATCCAGTAGTATTGGTAGCCTTACAGGAAAAAAAAAAAGAGAGAAATCCTCTCTTCCTCTCTTTACTCACTCTGAGGAAAGGCCATGTGAGGACACAGCAAGGAGGTGGCTGTCTGCAAGCCGGGAAGAGAACTATCACCAGACACTAAATACTCCTGGCATCTTCATCTTGAATGTTCAGTCTCCAGAACTATGAGAAAATACATTTTGATGACTTAAGCCACTTTGCCTACTTTTGTCTATGTTTTTGTCTATATTTGGGCTGCCTAGCAAACCCATACAGATTTTGGTACCAAAAGCCAGGTGTTGTTGTAACAAGTGACTAAAAATACGGGAGTTGCTTTAAGACAGGGTAGAGGGGCACCTGCGTGGCTCAGTGGGTTAAGCCTTTCTGCCTTCAGCTCAGGTCATGATCTCAGGGTCCTGAGATCAAGTCCCACATCAGGCTCTCTGCTCCACAGGGAGCCTGCTTCCTTCTCTCTCTCTCTCTCTCTGCTTGCCTCTCTGCCCACTTGTGATCTCTCTCTGTCAAATAAATAAAATCTTTAAAAAAAAAAATAAGACAGGGTAGAGTTTTGAGAGGTATGCTAGAAAAATGGACATTAAAGGCAGTACTGGTAAGGGTTCACAAAGAAAAGAGAAGAGCTGGAGAGAAAACTTCCAACTTCTTGGAGAATACATGAGCAGAATGTGGGTAGAACTACATGGACATTAAAGGCCATTCTGGTGAGGTCTCAGAAATGAGAAACATTCCTGGAAACTGAAGGAAAGCTGACCCTTGTTATAAAGTGGCAAAGAATTCAACTGAATTGTGTCCACAGTCTATGGTTTTGTGGAGAGTAGAACTTGTGCGCAATGAAACTGGATATTCAGGAAAGATTTCTAAGCAAGATACTGATGGAGTGGCTTGGTGCTTCCTGACTGCCTAGTAAAATGAGATAACAGAGGCATGAATTGAAAAATTGTTAAGTAAAATGGAACCAAAACTTGAAGATGTAGAAAATTCTTAGCTTATCCATTTTGTAGAAAATGGGGAAGCATGTTCTGAAGAGACCATCAAGTCGTGAAGTCATCCCTTGGTAAAGATCTTATAGGATTAGATGAGTAGAAATACTGTCAGTTTGAACTGAAGGGGGCAGAAATAGGATGAAAAGAAGGAAGGCTGTCAGGCTCCTTGGATTTGCTAGAACAAGACAAAAGAGCTAGTCAGCTATGAAAGTGTGCTGTTTTTCAAGAAGACTCCAAGCCTTGTGGTCAGAGCTCCCTTGCAGAGTCATGGAGGTGGGGCTGCCCAAAGCCATGATGTCAGGGTCTGGGCCAGGCAGAGCTGCAGAGGATGGACTCTGGCCAGGTAGGGCTGGGGGCATGACCCCTGCCTAGAACCCCAGTGGGCATAAAGGACAGAGTATCAGACCAAAGGGGATTATTCTTGAGCTTTAAGATCAAACAGAATTTGCCTTGCTAGGTTTTGGATTCACTTGGGAGCCATACTCCTTTCTTCTTTCCTACTTCTCCCTTTTAGAATAGAAATGTCTATCTTATCCCTGTTCCTCTCCTTGTACTTTGGAAAGTCATAACTTGTCTTGTTCCGCAGGTTCACAGCTGAAAGGAATTTTTCCTCAAGATGAACTGTACTTCAAGTCATACTCATGTTGGATTTATGTATTTAGATGAGGCTTTGAACTTCACACTTCAGAGTTGATGCCAGGATGAGTTAAGACTTTTAAAGCTATTGAGATAAAGTGAATGTATTTTGCATTCAAGAAGAACATGATTTTGGGGGGTTTGGGGCAAATGATAAGGACTAAAATGTGTTTCCTCCAAATTCATATGTTGAAGCCTTAACCCTCAAAATGATTATATTTAGAGACAGAGCTCAAAGGAGGTAAAGTTAAATGAGTTCATAAGGATAGGGTCCCAATTTAATAGGATTGGTGAACTTACAAGTAGAGAAAGAAAAAGATCTCCTCCCTACCCTCTCTCTCTCCACATAACACACTGAGGAAAGGCCATGTGACAACACAGTTGAGAAGGGCAGTTGTCTGCACATCGGGAAGAACACTGCCAGAAGTCACCAACTCTACCGGCACTTTGATTTTAGACTTCTAGTCTCCAGAATTCTATGAGAACATAAATTTTGGTTGTTTACGTCACCCAGTAAATGGTGTTTGTGTGGCAGTCTGAACTGACTACTGCATATTAGTATCATATTTTGGAAATGATCAAGCCACTCAACTATGTAGCTAACCTGTTCGATAACTCTGAGTAATTTGCTTATATCCTACCCTACTTATGGCATATATTCCTCTTAGTGTCTCCTTTGGCTAGTATCTCTGCTCTAACTCTTTTTATTATATGCAATTTTTGCCAAGTTTTTCTGTTCTATATGGTTACTATGAGAAATATATGATCAAAGATAGACCAAGGGCATTTCACAGAACATGGAATATACCAATCCTCTAATTGCGACTAACTTTTTTTCCCCCCACTAACACCTCCCAAGTGCAATCCTGTGATATTTATCTTTGCAATCTTTGCTCTGACCCCAGTAAGATACCTGGCAGTTCCTCACGAAGGGCCATATTCTGTTTCATCTGGTATCCTTCACAATAGGAGTTACCTCTTTCTGAGTATTTCCTTTGTGACATCTTTGCAAGGAATCAGATTTCAAACTCCTAATCCTCTTCCACATAAGATTTTATTAAGATTCTTATGTACACTTTCATAGTATTAAAAATTCACCACATTAGGATATAAATGGCGCTATTACAAGTTTGCCTTCTCCACCACACTAAAAATCCCAAAAGACAAGACCTCTGTCCTTTTCCACAAAATATATACAGGTCATTGTCCATGCCTGGTACATAGTAGGTACTCAGGATTTGCTGAATAAATGATTAATTGATTTTTTACTTTGCTTCATTTTTGTCACATTATTATATTTATCAATTTGATAGCTATTTATTGCTAACTCTGGAAAGGTCACAGTTCTACATAATGGAGACCCAAAGGTGAAAAAAAATTTAAAAAATATGATTCTCATTCTTAAAGACCAATGGCATTTTAAGCTATTTACAGGTTCCATAAAATGGCCAGGAGTGCTTTTGGTATATTTTGTCTGTGAGTAAGGGATGCTTAAAAAAAAAAAAAAAAAAAAAAAAAACTTAGACAATTAAGAATTTCCCAAGTTAAAGTAACCCTTAGAAAACCTAACAAGATACTCTGCTGGAGAACTAAGGACAAAGGCAAAATATAGGGGAATACAAGATGGGCCAATTTTTTTTTTTTTTTTTCCCCTGAGGATTTGGGAGACTCTCAGAAGTAAAGTGGCAGGTGAGTTTCTACACACTCTTTAGTAGATTCTCACTTCCATGTCCACCATCCTGCTGTCTGTTTCAACCAACACCTTTTCTGGGGTCTAGTTTTGAAGATCAGGGGACAGGAATATAGGGGGCTCTAGTAGCTAAAAAAGGCAAGGACACAGATTCTCTTCTAGAGCTTCCAGAAGGAATGCAGCCCTTCCAGCACCTTAATTTTAGGAATCTGACCTCCAGAATCATAATATATCTGTATTGTTGTAAGCCATTAAGTTTGTGGTAATTACAGCAACAATAATAAACTAATACAAGTATTATATTTGACAAATGATTCCAATGTATAGGGTCTCCAGACCCTTCTAAGAATCACCAGAGGGAAAAACAAAAATCACATAAGAAACAAAATCAGTTTCCAGAAACTGGTCTTCTTTGCAATAGTAAGTGTGCAAAACATTAGGTTTCCAATGCAGCACAAATCCATGTATGCATATTTGGATTTAATAATTGAAGAAATTTCTAAATCTTGACTATTATAAGCAAAAATTTGGAATTATTAAATCAAGAATAGCTAGAACTAGTAATGAAACAGGATTGAAACAGAAAGCTGAAAAAGACACAGGATAGGGTGCTGTCACCAGGATGCAAAAACCACTGGGGCTTGCATTAGAGACAAGTGTAACTATGAGCCAACGGTATTTGACAATTAACTGGTTGAATGAGATACAATAAAGGAAATATAGAAATGACTTTTAGGTTTGTAGCTGCATGTGCTGTATAGTTGTAAGAGTTTTGACAGGGCGGTGCCTGGGTGGCTCAGTCAGTTAAGCATCTTGATTCTTGATTTCGGCTCAGATCATGATCTCAGGATTGTGGGATCAACCCTTGAGTCAAGCTCTGCGCTGGGCATGGAGCCCGTTTGGGACTCTCTCTCTTCGTCTCCAAAAAAAAAAAAAAAGAGCTCTGATGGAGGAAGAATATATACAGAAGATAATAAATATATCAGGATTTTTATATATTTTGTGTTTTATTGGGTAAAAGGATCATTTAATCAGATTCTGAACAGGACAAATTTAAAGTGCATCATGATATAAACATTTTGGTGTCCAACTGAAAATTGGAACTACTGAACCACAGGAGAAAATTCCAGAGCTAACAATTTGAGATTTTGGCAAAAGACCAATTGCCTTTTAGTAACTTTAAAATATGTTTTTTGGTTTTTTAAAAATCTCTTATGCCTTTATAGTTTCAGATAAACAAATGGTGAAGAGGGATCTGGCAAGAGAAAAAAAAAATGTTGGGAAAAGATTATTTTGGGCATAATTAGTTGGATATGTGTATTCTATATAAGCCCATTTCCAATATTTTTAAAATATTTAAATAATCTAATAAAATGCACATTGGAAGCCAAAATGGTAGTGATGAATTGATACAGAAATATCAACAACCTTATTACACACTAATTAATTCAACAATTTAATTAGGAAGCCCTAGAAGGTGTTGGCTAACAATTTATTATGGACTCGGCCAAAGATGAATGGTAATACATCTCCGCACAAAATAATTGACATTTATTATCACTGTACTGTAATTTTTTAAGACATCAGAGTTCAGAATCTGTCCTGTGTATTTATCCATACATTTAATTTAGTGTTTCGGCATTGCAAATAGTGACACTGAGGATCAAAGAAAACTCCATATGCTTCTACACATTTTAAGAGGTCTGAGTGAAGAAACCGAATACAAATAATTGCATATCAACGCAGGCAGCTGCATTAATTCAAGATAATGTTTATGATTCACTCTGCATTATCAGTCTCTATGCTTGTCAACAGAGCAAATTACAGGCCTGAGGACAATTCACGGTTATGTATTACTCTCCAAACTGTTATTAATGCAAAATTCCAGAGTGCACACACTAAAGAGTCTGTTATTAATGGAACAGAATGAAATAAAGATATTTATTGTTATTTATGTGATTATGACTTATGGGATACATTTATAAATTTATGTTGATGAATCTACTACAAATTCACAGAACTCCAGGCTGCCTGTGCTCTTACCCAGGTATGAACTCCAAGGGCAGTGATCCCATTATTTGATTTTTTCATATTCCCAGTGTTTGGTCTCTATTCTCATAGGTAGTAAGTGCTTAATAAATGTTTGTGTAATGTACAGATGAATTCTAATTGGTGATGGGAAATACATAATTCTATTTCCTTTTGCATTTCCTGAGAAACTGACCCAAATTTGTTTTACTTTCCCTTTCTAGGTAACCAATCTCTCTTTACTCCCCTTCTCAGAAAACTGCTCCCTACATTACCAGGAATAAGGGTTTATGATATGGATACTGATATTTAAATCCTGGACCTCTATTTCAAAAATACTTCTGCATCAATTAAGCGTCCCTCGTATCTTTGGAGGTAAATGGTTTGTCTGATACAATACCCATCTGACTTTTCCAGGATTTTTCTCATCAATTATTTCCAGCCTTGCAGACATCTCCCATGCCTCCTCTGTAATAGTTCCATCAGTGCTATACCAATCTTCTACCACTTCCTCCTTTAATTATGACTATCTAGAGCATTGGCCTTTCTCTATCTCCCAAACACTGAGTCATTCCATGTGCAGATTCCACAGCTAGAAACTTTCCTCCCACATCTCTTTTCACAGCTAGCTCCTTTCCCGGCTTCAAATCTCCAGGTGGTGTCACCATCCAAGAAAGGTATGTTTCAACCCTCTACATAAAAGTAGGATTCTATTCATCCAAGTCTTTTTGTGTGTGTCGCATTGTTTTTTTCATTTGTTTGAATCACACATTGATATCCAAAATGTTAAACCATAATTTTACTACTTTACTTTCTGGAAACCCCTCCCAACCATGATGCAAATCCCATCAAGGTGCATATATTACTCATATTATGTGCCACTGTACCCACAGTTTCTTGAATAGAGTCTGACTCAAAGTAGTTCCTCAGCAGTAAGTATTTCTAGAATGAACACATTTCAGGAAAACGTCACCACCTTTGCACTTGCTATGTATTCATACTTTTAGCTTGCCTTCTTAATTGAATAGTTATACAGCATCATGGCAAGAAAATGTCTTAAAGTCCAGGTGGTTTAAAAGCCCACCTATATTTGGACAAGTCCCCTCTATTCTTTCTGAACAGCAGTCATGCAGGTTCTGTGTGGTTCAAACCATGTGACGTGGAACTCACATCTGTGGTAGAGTTCCTGTTATCTCTGTTTCCTAACCTCTTTAAATAGCAGTGATAAGCTACAGTTCAGTTCTTAACTAACTTACTCATAAAAATCTGGTGTCATACCTCCTCATGACAGAGGAAAAAAAAAAAAAAAAACAATGAAATCTTCCTCAAAATACCCATTATCCTAGCTATCCTTCTGCCATATATCATAACAGCCACCTGTTTTTACTCCAGGTTCCCTAATTCCCCAATCCTGTGCTTTCCTGGTTTTCGATCATAACACTCCTCATTTCGTTCATTCTTTTTAGTCAAATCTAGGCATTTTCAAAGATTCACTCTTCCCTCCACTTCCCATCTCTCTCTCTCTCTCTCTCTCTCTCTCTCCCCCCCCCACCCTTCCCCCCTTCCCTTCTTCCCTCCTTCTTTTGCATATATGTGTATTTTCCCTGGCAATCCCATCCACTTTTCCCACTGTCTGTACAAATGCTTTCACAGCCAATATCGCTTCTGAGTTTTCCTTATGCAATTTTCTAGATTTTTTCTTATATAATATAATTGATTTATGGACATTTCAACATTGTTTAAAATTCTTAGGGAATTGGGGCACCTGGGTGGCTCAGTGGGTTAAAGCCTCTGCCTTCGGCTCAGGTCATGATCTCAGGGTCCTGGGATCGAGCCCCGCATCGGGCTCTCTGCTCAGCAGGGAGCCTGCTTCCCTTCCTCTCTCTCTGCCTGCCTCTCTGCCTACTTGTGATCTCTGTCTGTCAAATAAATAAAATCTTTAAAAAAAAAAATTCTTAGGGAAAAAATAAAAATTAAAAAATATATAATTCTTAGGGAAGTCCAAGATTATTGGACCAAATAAACTGAAGGGGGATGAGCACAGAGTTAACCATTTTCATATTTGGAAAAACTTAGTTAAGAGCATTGGCTCTAACAACAGCAGAAGGAACTCAAATGGTTACAATAGTTAATAATTACTAACTACTTAGTATGTGTTCTGAACTCTGTATAATAAATGCTTGAATCATAAAATATAACTCATCCGAAAATCTGGCATCACAATTACTAACCATGGTAGCTCATTCATTAGTTATTGGAGTGGAATAATATAGACAATCAAGTGGCTATACCTGTCACAGATTTTCCTTTATATAGTTATCAACTTTAACTAGCCCTTTTATATCTGTCAATGTAGGAATTCATTCACCAAAATTCCAGGGTTAGAGATTGGAGGGAAAATTTTCTTTTCATGAAACAAAGAGTGAGAATTATAAAAGCACTATACTTCCCCAAGTTACATAATTTTAAAAGTTTTTTCTTCCAAGACAAGATTTTTTTTTTTAAAAAAGATGATCTGACAATGATAAAGAAAGAAGAGAGTTCAAAGAAATATGTACTGTGAAACACAGGAGAGAAGAAGAGATGCTTAAAAAGGAATCTTCCATATTTTCATTTTGATAGGGTGATTTCCTCTCTTAGTTAACTCAAAAATTAGTGAAGGTTTTTGGTGTTGTATGAGTGCTTAGATATGTTGGTTGGAAAAGAAAGCTCTCAAGGGGGCTCGGTATTAAATTCCAGTTACAAAACTGAACTTCCCTTGAGTCCATCCTATTCCCCAAGACACCACCTTAGTGTGAGCCCTCATGAACACCGTCTTTATCTCTTGGAATCAGTCTTCCCCCATGCAGTGTCTTTTCTCCAGTTTATCTTGTATATATGACTTAATCTTCTTAAAGTGTTACTAATATACTTCTCTGCTTAAGCTATTGATTCATTACCTCCCTTCTTTTCTTATCTAATCATATACAATTCCTAAGCCAGATACTGAGGGCTGTGTATAATTCAACATCAGTTTCCCCTGTATTATTTTCCCCCTTTTCCCCTAACCATCTGCAATGCATCAGTCAAGTCAGGCTAGTTGTTATTAAATGTTTCTAATTCCTTCAGCACACAAGATACTCCCAATATTCCCTGTTGTCTTTTTCATATATATTCTTTAGTTCTATCTAAAATACTACTTTTCTGATTGCCTCAAGTATATACGAATTTTCTATCTTTTGGAAACATCATAGAAGTCTTTGTGATTTAATAACTTTCAAAACCTGATTGTGTTAAGTTTATTTATATATGTATTTCATTTAGTAGGTTGTAAACTACTTGAGAGCAGTTATTAACTGATATACAGTCATTCAAAAATATTTATCCAGCACTCAATGGGTACAAACAGTTCTAAGTCATGTTTCAGTAATCAGTTCACACAAAAGGCTTCCCCCATCACAGTCTATGGACCGATTCAAGGGTACACAATGAGAGTTTATATCAGTCACAACATCAGACATAATGTCTTGAGCACAGAGAATATTTATATGTTTATATATTTATATAAACTTCCATATGTGCATATGGATATATTTTGGTTTGTTATATATAGACTTACTGAAAAATAATTTTGACTGTAGGCTTTTTCATTTACATACTTTTATGTTCTTCCTTACATCAATGTTTATCTAGCTTTTTTTTTTTCACTTTTGTTCACTAGTTCTATATATACCATCTATATTACAGAACACTAGAAGTTATCCAATAAAGCAAAATACTATAATTAAATTAGCCCTTCCCATTCATTACCTTTTTTTTTTAAAATTTTTTCATTCAACTTTTTTTAATTTTTTTTTTTTTTTTTTTTTTTCTGACTGAGGCTTTAAACCTATTCCTTCTCATGCATAAATTTTATTCATGGCATTTCAGAAGAGAACATTTTTGTCAAACCACAGTATATGATTTAGGTAACTGTATGAAGTTTAGCAAATGAATTATGCCTAGAAGTATCCAGATAGCAAACACTTCCCCTAAAATGGAGATTTGCTGAATTTTGTACGTTTCTTATATTTGCAATTGGTCCACCACTCTGTTGCCAAGGTATCTGTAATGTAACCTCATGGGGAGTTAAAAGGTAGGAAAATGGCACTGAGGTGTGTACTAAAAGAAGCTGTTTCTCCTTTGGCAGGAGCTCTGTAAAATGGATGCCAAGCACAGATGGTAAAGATGTTCCTGGCCTCCAACACTATCTTGACAGTCCAAATGCAGTCAGAGATCACTGGAAAAGGGGAGATGCCACACCTCCCAGCTGAGACAGCAAAACCTCTAGTCTCTTTCTAAATGCTTTCTTCAGAACATCAGGTTCTTGTTCATTTGATTTTTGTTAACTTGCTGACAGAATAAATTGAGCAGAACTATATGAGTAGGATGAAAAGAAGGTGGGAGAATCATCTCAACACCCATTGCAGCAATTGTGTGAGAAAAATCACCATGGCATCCTGGCACATTTTTATAGCTGAAGGAATTATTTATTTTAAATGTACATTTTATTCATGTCTCTGTCCTGTCTTCAGTAAAAGAGATGGAAAAACAAGCCTTATAAATTTATAAAGTGCTTGCATCATACTAAGGAAGTTTAACTCCTTCAACCGATAAAGGTACCCAAATGAAAGGATCCTTAATTGAAGTGCTAACACCACATTAAAAAGCTGACAAAAAAATGTGACCCTTCATTTCCTTATCGAGGGAATTTGTAAGAAAACTAGAGGTAGTTATTTTTCTTTGGTTTTCAAAATAACAGAATAAATTTAATCTAAAATAGCCTCACAAGAGAACAGACAGTGCAGGTCAAGAAGTTCCGAATAACTTTGGATTGTAGGGTTAAATTAATTATAGTTCCTAAACCATAATTTTTTTTTTAAAGATTTTATTTATTTATTTGACAGACAGAGATCACAAGTAGGCAGAGAGGCAGGCAGAGAGAGAGGGAAGCAAGCTCCCTGCTGAGCAGAGAGCCCGATGCGGGACTCGATCCCAGGACCCTGAGATCATGACCTGAGCCGAAGGCAGCGGCTTAACCCACTGAGCCACCCAGGTGCCTCCATAATTATTTTTAATTAAAGAAGGTAGTGAAAGTGAAAAACATGGGATGAACAGTCTTAATATATTATTGCCTATTTGGAAAAAAATTTTTCTCAAAAATTATACTTGTGGCCGAATTAAACTTTACTGAATAGGTTCTTGGCATAGAGGTCTTAATGCCCTAAACATTTTATTCAGATTCACAATTTTTTCACCTGAATAGGCAATAACATACTTTCTTTGATGTTCTAATCAAGAAAATTTGAAGTAATTTTGTACCCAACTGTTATTATTCTATGTATTCAAGTTGAATGGTTAATACTTTTGACTCTGTTGCCTCTTTACCCCTTTGTACATACTTAAGAACATAAATACTTCTTGTATAAAGACATTTATATGATTAAAATCCTTCTGCAAAGTTTCACTATGTAAGTCCTTTAATAAAACAAACAAAATAATCTTCAGTACCTATTAATTTGATAGCCTAGTGATACCAACATAGAACACATGTGTAGAAGCCTCTTCCCTATTCATTCTATGAACCTTGTGGAGAAAATGTACTTGTCCTATTCTGATTTGAAAGCCCAGACTCCTGATTTTTAACAGAGAAATTTTCTAGGATATTTTATATTATCTTTACATAAAGTAACACGTAGATTTTTACTTTACGTGCCAAGTTTCAATGTACTTTTCATAAATCACATAGAAATAAGATAGAAAAATAGAGTGTTTTATGTGTTCTTAACTCTATACCACAGATCTCTCTCTCTTTTCAAATTCACATGAACCCAAGAACAATCTCAAATTAATGGTAATGAATGCTGTTTACGACAATTACAGAAGGGCACTTATTGAATCAATAAATCAATTACAACAATATAACTCTTACTGAACTAATACTGAGTCATTCCTTCTAACTTGTTATTAAAGTTCACACTCCAAATAGATAAACACCAAACTCAGTTGCTGCTGGAATTTCTAACGTAAGTGTTTTTCACTGAGGGAATAGTTCCTTAATTTCAATTTATGAAGAGGAAGGGCAAATTAATTCCTAAAGAATTTAGACTGTGGAAATGTGAAGCTGAGGTGAAGAAATGGTTGAAGAATTGAGAGAGGTCCTGGGTTATCAATTTTGTTCCACATGGGATTTCATATGGCACTGAGAGAGAGTGATCACTGAAGAACAAAATCTAATTGTCTAAAATCTAAAAAGTACTTCTCTTAACACCTACTTTTAACATGAACTGAGATACTTCTGACAGTTTTTGCAACTTATATCACTCCATTCTGTGATCTCTTGTCAATGTTCAGTGCAAAGGGTGAATGATAAATCAATTCCCAGAGTGTGTGGAGAAATAAGGTTACTAAATCATGCTAAACTAAGTAAGATGTGAGAAGTTAATAATATTAATAATATTTTTTCTGAAAATTTAAGTTCTTTTTCTCTATTTTTGCATTAACTTGGCCAATGAACATAATAACCCAAAGTCTATATTTGTTTTAAAGATAAATTATAAGACTTAATATAAATCATTAGAAGGAATAACACTGGAATATCCTTACAGTATAAAATACAAGAAATCATATTTAATGATTGATGAAAACCAAATGTACTCATACATAAGGAGTATTCGGCATATCTGAAAACAAATCAACTTACCAAATTATTTTCATATTATGACACTGTTCATATAAAATGGCACCCCAAATTATGTTTTCTTTTCCTGTAGCTAATTCAGTGAAAAAAAATAAATATTTGAATGTAAATGTGTGTGCATAAACACACACACACACGTATCACCTATTATTGCACAAATTCTTTCCAATGGTGAACGTCCAACTAACTGGTTTCAGAAATGTTATACAATTAGTTGAGTATGATTTTCTTTTTTAACTTCTAATTCCAGTTATTTTATTTGAATATTATTGCTTTATAATTGTGTCTAGTGATTCAGGAACTGAAATGAGCCTTACTAAAATGTAAGGCTCATTTTGTCAATAAAAAAGACGTGGTCAAAATCGCATTATTGTCTGAGTGGAAAGAAAGACGATGTAATGAACAAAAACAAGAGGAGGAGAGTGGATGATACAAAACTGAGGACAAGTTTTCGTTACAAGGTGAAAGTGAAGCAGTAAAGATAGTGTTTGATATTCTAATGGGTTTAAATGAACATATTCCATGCATATTTCACCACAGTCCATGCAAAAATACCATGGTTTTGCAAAATTTTATTTTTAGATGAAGGATGTCTATTTGACAATGCAGATTCATTGTGAAGAATCAATGAATTAGAAATAACAAGTACTATTACCATTCAAGGAATGTTACTGGAATTTGTATTCCATCAAATGGTGGAATTCTTTTCACTCATCTTTTTCTTTTCCTTTGGAAGAATTTTCAGCCACCTCTCCATTCACCTTCATATATACAATCCAACTTGTACAATCTCACAATCCATTCTATGTCCCTAGGAACATGCACAATTCCATACCTTGCTCTTAATGCCTGGAAAACTATAGCACCCAATATATTAGTTTTCTATGCTGCAATAAGAAATTGCCCCAAACACAGCACCAAGAAACAACACAACATTATTACCTTACAGTTCTGAAGGTCAGAAGTCTCACATGAATCTCAACAGGCTGAAGTCAAGGGGTCAGCAGCAGTGTGTTATTTTCTGGAGACTCTAGAAGGAAGACAAATCCCAAGCTCATTCACGTGTAGACAATTCAGTTCGATGTGGCTGCAGGACTGAGGTTTCTGTTTCATTGCTGGCTATCTGCTGGAGACCACGTTTGAGCCCTACAAAGCCCTGCGTTCCTTTTACAAAACACCTGTATTTCAGAATCAACAGGGTGCCAAATCCTTATCTTGCTGCCATGTCTCTGACCATCTCTTGATTAAGACCAGGAAAAGATTCTCTACTTTTAAGGACTCATGGGATTATATTGAATCCTTCCTCCCAGATTATCCAGGATAATCTCTTCATTTTAATTCCATAACCTTGATCACATCTGCACTGTCCTTTGGCCAGGTAACACAACATATTCACGGGTTCCAGGAAATCAGACAGGAACATGTTCTGGTGGCAGAGGGGGACAGAGGAGGGTGCATTATTCTGTTTATCATACCCTCTCATGGATCAACTAATAATTTCACTATGTTCTATTACTCTGTCAAAAAATATTTGCAAGCAATTATTATTCTAGGTATTTACCTTTCCAAGCCAATCCCCAAACACTTCCAATCTCCTTTGCCATCCAGTGCTAGCAAGAGCAATTAGAGGACATGGAATTTGGTTTAAGATTTGGATTCACACAGAAGCCAGCCAGATGAAATTAAGTTATCTTCTATATAGCCATGTATACAACTGAGTTAATAATATTTTGTCTCAAATTAGTTATTAACTTTACATGCTATATTTAAGAACAGAGAGTATTAAGATTATTACTTAAAGAATATTCTTTCTTGTGCATATCAGCATTGCCCACAAAGAAAACCAGGTGCAAAGAATATATAATCAATGATGTTCAGGAGCTAAGGCAGTTGTAGAATGATTAAGATCACTGGCACAGTGTCAGTCTGGCTTCAGAGAACATTTCTATTCCCAAACTGTATAACTTTGGGCAGATTATTTAATTCCTCTAAGCCCTAGTTTTTACCACTAATGCAGACAATAATAACATCTAATCCATTGGGCTGTCATGAGGAGTGAGTGAATATGTTTAAAACACAAGGTAAAGTTTAAGGTTTTTTAAAACAGAATGGCAATATACATTAAGCAAGTTTTTTTTACATTTGTCTTTCTGAAATTTCTAAAGAAATGAATACATTTTTCTTAAAATTAATATACATCTTAATTTAAAATTCTAACATTAAAACCAATCATTTTATTACTATCTCCTTGCAGTTATGATACTAATTATAAATGGGAATTTTCATATATCTACTGAAAACTTTGCATTAAAATCCTATGGGATTTGAATGGTCAACTTTAGAGATATTAATTTTAAAAAGCAACTATTAATTAAGTTTAATTTCTAAAGCAAAGTATAATGCACATGTTTACTCATTCTATATCAGTTCCAGGAATTTCTACTTCTTTTTAACTCTTTTTTGCTACAAAATTTATTTTAATTGTACTTTTGTCATCAGGACCTTCTTTAAGAATAATTTATTTGGCTAAAAAGGCCTGTATAAGGTAATATCATTGGCTTCTTGGAAAAAAAAAATAAAATAGATAGCTTTTAACATAGTGGAATAGTTTCAGGTGCTATTGAAAAGATACCAATATATTTTGTAAATTAACTCATAGGCCTATTGGTTCAAAAATAATATAAATGTTATTTCTATAAATTAAACATGTTGCTTCCTTTAACACATTTAAAATGTCAACAACTAAATCATTAGATTCCTGGAAGTTTAAAAAAAGTACACTTTAGTGACATAATTTGAAACAATATTTAATAACTTGGAGAGCATAATCTTGAATCATAATTACTTTAAACATATTTTTGTTGAAATATAATAATATTTTTGTGTGATAATCTCAGTCACTTATCAAAAAGTTCATACAAGTATGTAACCACCATAAAAATTAAGAAAAATAATAATTCCAAGACAACAAAAGCCTAACCACCTTCTTTTATTCTATTAATTACATAAAGTAATTAATGTTTAATTGTACTTCCATGAGTTCATTTTCATCCTTCTGAAACTTATATGTGAATGGAACAATCTAATGTCTCCTTTTTTGCTTCTGGCATGTGTGAGTCAACACTATATTACTGCATGTAGCAATATTCCACTGATTTTCAGCATTATTTGAAATTCTGTTTTATAAATATAATGCAATGCATTTAACCAATTACTTTTGAGGAATATCTGACTTAGTTTCTAGTCATATGGGGCCATAATTTGACTAAAGTACTCCTACACATGACTTGCAATGCATTTATATACAAAATTACTTGGGTATATACCCATAAATGGAGACTTTTATGATCAGTTATGCAGACTAAAATTAGTTATACAGATTTTTACTCCTATCAGCAGAGTTTGAGCATTCTAATTATTTTATATTCTTGTAATCTTTTTTTAATATAGTCATTCTAGTTTTTGTATAGTGGATTTTCAATGTAATTATAATTTCACTTCCTTCATAAACTGAGCACATTTCATGTATCTAAATTATATTGAATTTTCCTTTTGTGATGTCTTTGTTCTAGCTGGTCTCTTTTCCACTATATTCTTGGGATTTCTTTCTGTTATGCATTTGTAGGCATTCTTTATATTTCCTGTTTATAAACTCCTTGCCAGTTGTAGTAATTGCAAATTTGTCTCACCCTCTAGAGTTTGCACTTTCATTCCTTAAGGTTTGTAGGGGATAGATTCTATGGTGACCCCCAGTGATTATTCTACTTTCTGGTGTCCACGGCTTTGTATGTCTCTTCTCATTGTAGGTGGGGGCTGTAACTCGTTTTTAACCAATAAAATATAGCAAAGCTGAAGAGTTACTGCTCAGTAAGTTTGCATGGCATTGGAGATGAGATGTCACTCCAATGAATATGTTATGTTACAAAAGACACCCTAAACAGTGTAGCAAAATCACTCTTGCTGGCTTGATGAGGTGAGAGCCATGTTGAGGAAGCACATGTGGCAAGAAACCAGAGGGCCTTTAGAACTTGAGGAAAGCTTTCAGGAAGACAGCCAGCAAAAAGCCAGACCCCTGCCACACAGCTGTAAAGAAAGAGATGTTGACAAGAATTTGACCAAGCTTGGAAGTGACTTCTTCAAATGTCTGGATGTGTTAACAGCCCAGCTGTAATCAATGTGTGCATGTATTTATATATATGCAAATTGTGCATAAATTATGTGTATATGAGCACAGAAATTGACAAAATGATATTAAAATTACTATGGACATGAAAAGCATTGAAATAACCAAAACAATTTTGAAGAACAGAGTTCACCGTATATTAACTTAATTAATATTAAAATATTATAATTATTCAGGCTGTTACAGGCACAATGAATGATAGACAACTAAACCATTTTAATGGATTCAGGATTCTAAAGTGATCCAGATTTAAATGCACCTTCATACAGTGGAAAAGGAGCCTAGCAGAGCAGTGTAAAATGTATAGACTTTCAAAAACATAGTACTGGATTAACTAAATAGATATATGAAAAAGAATAAACTATGAATTCTCCCATATACCAAGCCAATTCTAAATAGATTGTATGTGGAGAAGGTAAAATAATACATCTTTTAGAAAAAGAATAAGAAAAAACAATCTCCAGGATCTTGGAATAGCTAGTAATTTTTCTTTTTTTTTTTTTTAAGATTTTATTTATTTATTTGAGACAGAGAGAGTGAGCAAGACAGACAGCTTGTGCAGAGTGAAAGGGCAGAGGGGGAGGGAGAAGCAGACTCCCTGCTGAGCAAGGGGTCCACTGTAGGGCTCCATCCCAGGACCTTGGGATTATGTCCTAAGTCAAAGGCAGACACATAAACAACTGAGCCACCCAGATGCCCCTAGCCAGTCAT
This sequence comes from Enhydra lutris kenyoni, assembly GCF_002288905.1. Classification (NCBI taxonomy): domain Eukaryota; kingdom Metazoa; phylum Chordata; class Mammalia; order Carnivora; family Mustelidae; genus Enhydra; species Enhydra lutris. The sequence continues at coordinate 37,634,216 of NW_019154099.1, read as the reverse complement.
TTCTTAAACAGGACATAGAACATGGACAGTAAAGAAAATATAAGTATACTGGTCCAAATTGAAAATAAGCACAACTGTTTGTTGAAATATATGACTATATTAGTACCTCATTTTTATGTAATGACTAACCATAGACCTAGTGGCTTAACACAATGAATATTCATTATCTCTGGGTCAGAAGTAGAGGCACAATCTAAACCTTAAATGTCCTGCTCAGGTCTTGGGTTAAAAGTCTCATCCTGTCTCAGAAATCTGTTAACATTCTAAGCAATAAAGAAGAAAGGAAGATACTTCTTCTTTAATATTCTCAGTTTCTCTTCACAGGCATTGATTCTTCTTTTATGTCTCTTATGTCTGGATCTCCCTGCTTTAATGTATCTTAGAAGTACTCTAAGGCTTACCAAAGGAGGGAAGAAAAGGAAAAGTTCCATCAAGGGCACTACCAGTGATTGATGTCAGTGATCCAATTTAAAGAGTAGAGTGTTGCAAGGTAGATATATTCAATAATTTTTTGGCTGATCATTCAAATATTTCTATACCTGCCAGCACAACTGTTTTGTTTGAAATCAGACTGATGTCAGAATTAAGTTGGTTCTCATCCATATATGATCCCTATGAAACAGGGCAGATACTAACACTCTATTAGTTGTAAGATCCGTGCCTCCTCTGAATCTGAGTGGATTCTAAGACTGCTTTGACCAATAGTATATGGAAGATGTTACAATATTGCCAATTTCTACATCCATGACTTAAGAGAATGGCAACCTAATACTTATGTGTTGAAATCTGGCTTCCAGTTTTCTAAGAAAGTTTATGCATTCCAGTGGAGAGGTCCTTGAGTTTCTAAGCAAGATCTGAGCTGACAACAACTTGCCAGCCTTATGAGTAAGCCAGAATCAGGCAATCCTCTAACCTCAGTCAACCTCCCTGTCTGACCCCACAGACAACAGAGATCAAGTGTCAAGGGAGGTCCTTTTAAAATTTCTGACTTGTAAAATGTTAAGCAAAATAAAATTGTTGCCTTAAACCACAAATTTCTAATGTAGTTTTTAATAAACCAATAAATAACCAAAACAATCAATGATCCATAATTTTCTAACTAAAATGGAGTATCTTCATTCCTGCAAAGGAAAGGACTATTAAAAGGAGGGGAAAAAAAAAGTAAGACTAGAAAAATATCTATTCTGGTTGAAGACCTTTTACTATTCTCAAAAATACCTGAAAACATTTTTTTATACCTGAAAATACTTTATAATATAAACAATGATATATTAATGATTGTTATTAATTGATAAAATAAGCATAATAATTACAAATATCTAACCTAATACAACTTTTACAACATTGGGAGTAATAATTTTAGGATATTTAAGCTTAGATCATAAAATATAATACAAGTAATTTCAGTTTCATTCATATAAATCCATTAAAAATTAAAGAAAAAATGAACAAATAATAAACTGAAGTAATGCACCATAACTATTTGCATTGGTATGATGAATTTTAACAGGATGGCAGAATAATAAACATCATCACTGGGGAAATGTGGGAGGTTAATTTCAGCAAATGCTCATATTTTTCTACTGGAAAACCTTCTAAAAAAACATGTTTTCATTATCAAAAAGAAATGTACTATTTAAATGGGGGGTATATGTAAAGTCAGCTATTGGTTACATTGGTCCTCTAATTTGAGGATAATAACAGGTATTATAAGAATTCCATCCTTTCCCCTGTCCTGAAGAGCACATTTAATTTTTTTGGCACTTTTATCCTTACTGGCAATTTTCCTCCCTGGTGAAATCCAGGTTTTCCATTTTTCTCAAATGTTTTTCTAGAAATTCCATGCTGCTAAAATATTTTTATTCTTTTATAATTTCATTTTTATAATTTTCATATATCTTCTCATTGTACATCTTATCATAAAACTAGGTTCAATGAATATAGAAATCCCTATTAATAATGCTACAGTATATCCCTTGGCCCATCCTCATGCTGTCTCTAATAAAACCTAATGTTAATTTGTGTAGTTTCCACCTTGGTTACTTGTTTGGCTTTCCTGATATACTTACAGATGTTTTTTTCTTTAGAAGTTTTTAATCTTTATAAAATCCACAAGGTATATAGCACGAACAACTGACTTTGTAGAACAACTCTCCGAATCTCCTTTAATTACTTTGAAGATACTACCTATTCCTTGCAATGATAACAGCATTGGTCAAAAATACATTAAGACTGTCATTTCAGGGGCACCTGGGTGGCTCAATGGGTAAAGCCTCTGCCTTCAGCTCGGGTCATGGTCTCAGGGTCCTGGGATCAAGCTCTGCATCAGGCTCTCTGCTCTGCAGGGCGCCTGCTTCTCCCTCCCTCTCTGCCTGCTTCTCTGCTTACTTGTGATCTCTCTCTGTCCAATAAATAAATAAAATCTTTTTTAAAAAAAGACTGTTATTTCAGATTTTTGCATAAAATAAAGACTTTAAAGAGTATTTTTGCAGTAGAGCCCAAACTGGACACGAAAGGTCAAACATGCATGATGGTTGTAATAGCAACAAAAAGGGTTTTACTGATGATTCTGAAGACAATTTCAAAGGATGGAATTTCACTTATAAATCTAGAAAAAAAGTTTGCTTCATTTGGGACATAATTTATTAAAAAATAAAAAGAGAAGATATACAAAAGATATATAAAAGAGAATGATACAAAATGATCATTTTAAGTGCATGCAATGGTAGGAAAATTCTCTTTGTTCAAACTGATGCTTACTGAAAATTAACCTGAATAAAATACTTATATTCTCCAAAAGATTCAAAGTAAATTCTATCATCTTTCTTATTTGGTTTTTTTTTTTTTCCATTAAAAGCTTTTATTTTTTCAGTTGAATTCAGATGAACACAAAGCATATAGAAACCCGACGTTCAGGAGAATTATCAAACCCCAAATGTGATCTAAGACTGCATTATGCATAGTAGCTTTAACTGAAGTGTCAGACTCAGATCTCTGATTTGGAAATCCTTTTGGCTAAATGTGAAGGTAGTTGCTGTCATAAGAAACCAGGTATTTGAAAAATGCATTGCAATTCTGCTCGCAGGTATTTTCTTTAAAACTCCTATAGTTCACAAGAAATGTCTCATTGCCTTATGAATATTTTAAAAGTAAGCAATATTCTTTGCTTAACTCTCTGTTTATTTCTGGATATGTGAAATAATTTCTAAGGATCAAATCAGGAGATATTTGAATATAATTGAACCTATCTTTGTTCAGGCTTTAAGTAAACATAAAAATGATAGTTAAGGAGCTGGTCTTAAAATAAAACACTTTTTAATATACACATCTCATAGTTCTTGTGAAAATTTAGCTATTATAAAATTCAATATATCTTTTATGGCTTTTATATCACATTCAATATTAAATCAGAAATATATTCCAATGAACAAAATATTTAATAATTTAAGCACTTAGGAACCAGGACTTACTCAGCTCAGGGTACAGTAGTGGGGAATCATAATAAATTGAACATGGCCTTAACTCATCATCTTGAAATTTATTAAGTAACTTATAAACAAATCCCAATTTGTGCAGATTTAATACAGTAATTAGAAAGGTATATGGGATGAGATGATTAAACTAAATAATATGCCCATTATTGCTTGATACTTCATTAAGTATATCATTGATCAGTAAATTCCTGTCCCATGAATCAATCCACCAAATTAAACTTACTTTCAATCACAATTCAAGTATTTAAAAATGGAATTGTTATTTCAACTGAACATATAACCAATGTAAATTATTACAGATTTAAGAAAAAAGGATTAGGGTCTATAAGTAAATAACATTTTGACATCAAATAGGATGATGTATATATTTTCAAATCACTTTTTCTAACCTCTCCCTTAATATAAACTTCAATAACTCGCCCATTCATTTATTCATTAGGTCAACCAGTGAAATGTTGTCTTTAGTTACATATGTATTGAACTCATAAGATGGCAGATATACTGGTAAGTACTTCTGTACTAGAGTTAAATAAACTCACATTTCTGTATATGATGAAATAATAGGCTGTGTAATTATTTTTGTTGTGTTTTATTTTGGACATAGTTGTGAACCAGAAGCTGCTAGTTATGTAGAACATGGAATATGAGGGAAAAAAATGCATGTAAAAAAGACTGTGGCTGTAAATAAATAAATCACAGGGATGTAGAGTACACATAGGGAATATAGTCAATAATATCTTATTAACTTTGTACAGTGACAGATGGTAACTGTCTTTTTATCATGCTGATCATTTTGTAACTTATAAATACATGTTGAGTCACTATGTTGTACACCAAAAAATTAATATAAGAGTATATATCAACTATACTTCAATCAGAAATACTTCATTACCACCCCAAGTTATAATAATCAGAAGAAATGACAATGAACCATTTTTTGATTAAAGACTATCAATCTGCCAGCCCCTTTCATCCCCCCTAAATCAAGACTTACGCACCAGAAAATGGGACAGCATGAGCAAAGACACAGGGAAATTTAAAGCATCACATACTCACTGTTCTGAAGTATCCTATGTGGCAAGGGATAAGAACATTCTTAAAGATGTGTCAGGAGCTAATTGCTTATTTTAAGAGACTATTACAAATCAGACCATGTCAGTCTTTCACCTGATACCCCAGTTAATATAATCCCCAAAAAACTCTGTTCTGAGGTAGGTAGACATAAGAATCTTTCACAAAAGAGAATAAATCATGCACACTGGTGACATGATCATCTCTCAAATAAGTTTTAATTATAGTCTACCTGAAAAGAACCCTTGTTCTTTCTACAGTTCAATGCTTCCTCCAAGGAGATGGGTCTTCAGATCTTTGGTCTGGTTACAAAATACCTTGCTTGTCAGTCTAAGGAATTAATTTTTTTTAATTGCCAGTCTAAGGAATTTATCTTTTTAAAATCTGAATATAAGAAGGAAAATTACAAAAAAGACAGCGCCATGATAATGCTATGAATGCTACATTTTAAAAGACAATTCTAGAAAACACTTTGGGAATTGAGGGGAGTAAATGGCCTGAAGTCAAAGGGGAAAAAATAGACCTTTAGTGAAAGAAATGAGACGAGAGATAATCAAACCCTGAATAATACTGCAAAGGCAGTAATGTAGGTGAGAAAGCTATAGTTTTAGATAATTAAGAGCGAAAAATGAAAGGACTTTTCTACTCATATTTTGAATATGTAAATGTATAAACCTAAAAGATAAAATCAGATTTTTAGATTAGTCAACAAATAATAAAAGAGAAATACGGGCAAATCTAGGAAGATGGGTTTTATTATAATTCTGAGAAATTTCACTTAAGTTGAATGATTCAGGAGGCATGTGGATATAAATTCTGGATTTTTAAGAGTGATCTAGGCTACAAATATATATTTATGCCTTAGAATTTATATAGAGTTGAATCTGTGTCAATTTGAGCACATGTAGAATGAGAAGGAAAATAAGCCAAAGAAGTTGGAAAAACACTTAAGGGCCAGAAAAGGAAGATAAAAATGAAAATGCCAAGTGTCTGTCAGTATGTGGACCTACCAGAACCCTCATTTATTGCCAGTGGGCAAGTAAAATTGGTACAATCACCTTGGGAGATTGTTTGGTATTAAACACTAACAAGGAATATATGCATTCTCTTTAACTCAGTAATTCCTGTCCTTAACAGACAACCTACTGAAGAGTGTTTAAATATATAATAGAAGTGCATACAAAAAGGTTCATAGCAGTTCTAATAAGGAAAGTTTAAAAAAATGGAAAATATCCAAATACCCTCAACATTAAATGGGTAAATAAACTATGATATAGTTACACAAGATATCATTCACTAGTGAGATGAATGGATGAATCCACATACCCCAATATGGCTAAATCTCCTAAACATAACATTGAGTTGAAAGAAGCCAGGTACCAATGATTAATAATATATGATTTTCTTTATCTAGAAGATAAAAATAGCCAAGACTATTCCATGATGTTAGAAGTTAGTAATGATATCCTTGAGGCTGAGAGTGAGCAGGTAAGGTGCCGTGTGGCGCAGGCAGGCTTCTGTTTATTGATGTGGCTGCCGGCTACGCTGGGGCATTCGGTTTGTATAAACCTAGTGAGCTGAACACTAATTGATGATACGTGTGATTTCCTGTATGTTTGTTAGATGCCAGAAGAGAGGTAAAAAATCATAAAAGAGAGAAATGTGTTCAATCGCACACAAAGCTTTGCACCCAGATCTCTGAGCCCATAATTTTTATTCAGTTCTGTGACTAATAATCACAAAATTATGAAGCTATCTAAAGAAAGAAACAAAGAAGAAAGAAAAAGACTGCACACTGAAGCAGAGGATGGCATCTATTGCCTTCAGATAAATTCACATCTGTACTTAGTGTGTCGACATTTGACAGAATCTTGTTTAAATAAGAAAAGTTGTCACATTCTCCACAGTGCTATGCATCTGAGATAAGTACTAAGTGTAAACTTGAATTAGATTTCAAAGAGGTTTATGTCATAACACATCCTTCTATACAAGACTAAAAGTACATAAAAATGAAAAATTACAATAGTTTGTTGGAGATGACACTCACATAATAAAAATGCTTTTTACTTTACTCAGTCTATTAAAAAAGCTACTTCACAATGCCAAAAAAAAATATTTTTGGTGTAAAACAGCAGTGTGATAATACCTTAGGTCCCAGCCATATCTGCTTACGTGAGTTTATATCATCAGATAATAAAAAGCTGATTTTTGTCATCTATGCAACTGATAATGATCTTTACTATTGAATTGATTTTGTATATACTTAAATAAAATAGAAAAATGACAAGGAAAGGCATTTTGCCATACTGACGCCTGTTACAGAAGCTATAGAGTATGGAATCCTGGTGTGCTCGGCTGAAAACCCCCATTCTCCACCTGCTGAACAAGTCATCAAGAAGTTTTTTGCAACCACGTGCTGCTGTAAACTACCTGAAGAAATCACTTTATGGATCTAATGGAATAGACACAGAAACAGGCAGAAATGATCTGTAAACATGAACTCTTTCATGTACCTCCTCCTTTCTCTAAATGCCACTGAGAGAGAAGATACACATCTGGCTTAGGTGTAATGAACCACAAGAATTATTAATGATGCTCCTACCTCTCCCCCTAACCCAAACACCTCCCCTTAGCTGTTACTAGTATTGCAAATAAGATTTCTCTTTTCGGGGCGCCTGGGTGGCTCAGTGGATTAAGCCACTGCCTTCGGCTTGGGTCATGGTCTCAGGGTCTTGGGACGGAGGCTGAGAGCCTGCTTCCCCCTCTCTCTCTGCCTGCCTCTCTGCCTACTTGTGTCTCTCTTTGTCAAAAAAATAAATAAAATCTTAAAAAAAAAAAAAAAAGATTTCTCTTTTCTTTTATTAAAACTGGCTATGTCTTTCTTGTTAAACTTACATGTCTCTTATTCATAGATACCTTGATTCCTGCCAGCCTATCTGAACATATTGTATCTACTTGCATTTTTGCTATTATTATTTCTTCCTTCAAATGTATATCAACTAGGGAAAAAAAGGTAGAGGAAATAAATCAAGTAACTTTAAATAATTAACTACTGTGTGCTCTCCTGCCAGTATCCACATCGCCTATATTTTCAGATTAGATTTTTACATAGAGTTGTCCAATGATTTGCATTTAACAAGAGGTCTATATTTCAAAATTACGGAAAATAATTTAAGAAGGAATTATGAATTCTAAATCTATAGTGTCTTAGACAATGTTAATCTCAAAATAACTAAGTAAAAGAGAGGGGCTAATAAAGTGATGTGCTTTTTTTTTTAACTTTAACTCTGAAATAAGCCCTGTTCTACTAACAGTGGATCGCCATACCCTGCATTTGTTTTGTAAGGATGAGCATTCTTTCAAATACAAATCCATGCAACTCAAGGAACGACAGTTAAGAGAATGTCTTTGCACTTTTATATGAGTCTGTATTTAGGCAACTAAAGTGCAATATATGGCTTTATTCAGACTGGATTCATGTTTTACCCTGAATTTGGTTTTGGTTACTATTAGACGATCAGCCTTCACTTTTAACTGTTCCTTTAAGGTACAGGGTTTATGAAGATGGCCTTCTATACATGCCCATAATTTCCACAGTTGCAAAATGAAAAATATCTTAATTATATCTTAAAGTAATCAAAGGTTTGAAATTTATGAAACTCAAGCAATGCAAAAGTTGAAACTCAATTAATACAATATATATGTATAATATTACATATCTCAAAAGAAAATCCTCAATTTTATATTACAATCTTCACTATACTTGGTCCTTATATCTCAGTATATATGTTAGAAGATGCTTGCCCATTCCTGTAAAAATTTTTGGCTATTGGCTCCCTAATGAATGTATTAAACAATTTGATAGCAACTGACATCTTTATAATAGCTAGTATTAAAAATGTAAATATGCTATGTCAAGTATATTATTTATATCTTCTTTAACACATCTAGTGGAATCTTCCACATAGCTTCTATGCATTATTATTTAAAGTTACACATAGCTTTTCATATTTTTGTTGTTACTCTAAATTATATCAATCTGAAATATTATGTTTTTAGACTATCAAATGCAACTAAATTCTTTATAGTAAATTCATATCTAGGGGCTTTGCCCATATTATTCTAATCATTTTCATGCAGCTGTTTATGAATTTTCTAGGTACACAATCATACCTTCTGAGAATGGCTTTAAAATATGTATTTAAATATATTTAATTTATTAACAGTTTATGAATTACTTACAATTTGATTGTTAATAATTTATAAATATAATATGTAAATTACATTTTAGAATATCATATAAACAAAAGTATAAAATAGTTATAATAGAAGTGTATGTTATATATATATAAATGTAATTATAAAATAATTTAATTATAAAGTAACATGAATAGGTTTCTAATTTTTTTAGGTAGCTTTGGTGAATTTTTTCTGAAATTTTTTCTATCTTATCTAATCCTCCAAATTTATTGAATAAATTATTTATCAAAATATAATCTCAGTATTTGTTTGAAGCACCTCTAATCCTGACCCATTTTTATTTCATTGTATTTGTTGTATGTTTCTTCTCTATATTATTCTTAATCTTGCCAGAGAATTGTTATTATGCTTTAAATTCACTTGACACGTTTTTTTACATTACTTAAATCTGTCATTTATTGATCCAGTGAATTTTTCATTTCAGAGATTCTATTTTTTAGCTTCTATTTCTCTACTCATTATACTTATGTTTTCCCTTAAAACGTCAATCTTATTTATAGTAGCTATTTCACAGCAATTGTCTACTAATCTATCATGTTTGCCATTTGGGGACCTGCATTTATTTCTTTTTCCTGTTATTTCATGTTTCTTCCAAAGTCTAGTATATTTTTATTGGAAATTTGACTATTGTACAGAGTTAAATACCATATTTTATTTTTCTACATTCAAAGAATATTGTTATTGTTTGGGAAAGATAAGTTACTTACAAATAAAGCTAATGTTCCAAGGCTTTTTTTAAGTTTTGTATAGTGTATCTAGAGAGTAGCCTTTCCTCAAGAGTAATTTAAGAGCTACTCTATATCCTGATCCTTTAGGTGGCTCTCCTGACTACACATGTTGCACCATATCTCCATATTTGAACAGTGGGAAAGCCTGTCTCTCAGCTCTGAGTAGTCCCTGAAATTCGTTCATCAGCCTTTTGGGTTTTCACCATATAAATATGAAAACTGGTATCCAGCAAAAGACTAACGGGGATGGCACAAATGTACTTGTAAATTCTTTCTTGGCATATCTCCTCCTTTTGTAGTTTTTCCCTACAAATTACAGCTGTCTCAGCTGTCAAAAATTCTGATTTCTTGTACCTCAACTCATTATAGGCACTGTGGTTTCCTTGGGTTACTCATTTTTACACCATTCCAGAAAAACCTCTTCACAGAGACACCTGAGGTTGTATTAAAACTCATGTCATTTGTTTTCTTTTACTCAAGGAATACAGTCCTGTGCTATCTGCTTCCGTATTTTCTTGTATATTTTCAGTTTACCTATTTGAAAATGAAATGAATGCCAAACTGGTACAGCCATTCTGGAAAACAGTGTAGGGGTTCCTCAGAAAGTTAAAAACAGAACTACCCTATAATGCAGTAATCACACTACTGGGTGTTTACCCCCAAAATACAAAAATTCAAAGGGATACATGCACCCCTGAATTTACTGCTTTATTACAGCATTATTTACAATAACCAAACTATGGAAGCAGCCATTGATAGATTGATAGATGAATGGATGTAGTTTTGTTTGTATCTATCTATCTATCTACCTATCATCTATCTATCTATCCATCTATCTTCTTTATTCAACCATAAAAAAAATGAAATCTTGCCATTTGCAACAACAAATGTTGCTAGAGAGTGTAATGCTAAGTGAAATAAAAGTCAGTCAGAGAAAGACAAATACCATAGGATCCCATTCAAATGTGAAATCTAAGAAACAAATGAGTAAAGGAAAGAACAACAACAAAAAGAAGCAGAGTTCTAACTATACAGAACAAACTGATGGTTATCAGAGGGTAGGTTGAGGAGGGTATGGGGGAAATAGAAGATAGGGATTAAAGAGTACAGTTATCATGATGAAAACAAATAAGATAATTAAAAAATAAAAATAAAAACGAAATGAAAACTCTTGTCTCCGACAGGGCTGGAAGTTGACGTTTATACTTGCCTGCTCCGCTGCTTTTGAAAATCTGCTATGTCACTTTTTAGGGTTTCCAATATTTTTAAAAATTATTGCTTTAAACAGGTTAAGCATGAATTATTTTAACCACTGCATCATATACATCTATTATCTGTAGACTCCATAAGGCTTGTATGTCGTTTCTGTTGATTCTCACATAGGCTCGACACGTCTCATGTCCTTATATGCTTTGTAATATTTCACAGCTTCCCGTTTACTGTCCTTAAATGATAATCAGTGTTCTCTGAAATTAAGGAGACTTGTCCCTTTCCTCCCTCTTTTCCTTCCCTTCTGCTATCACACAGGTCTGAGAAAGTCTCAAACCAAACTGAAGATGCATAAGTCCCTGGTTCACTCAGGCTGAGCACCCTCATAAATATACAAGACAAGGTCAAGTCTGTGACCATAAACTCCCCAGGGTGATTTTTTTTTCTTCTTTTCCACTTTGTGCCAAAGAAACTCTCTCTGTGTTTCAACATTTGTTCACTCTTACTTGAAGATGAGCTCTTCAGTTCAAGGCAAGGGAAAGTGACAAAACTCTGGGCTGTGATCTGTGTCTTTGGTCTGCTTCAACCAGGAAACCAAAATAGAGCTGACTGGAGAATGGTAGATGCCGTGAGGGCAAATGCACCTTTAATGAATAGGGTTTGTTTTTTTTTACCCTTTTCTTATTAAAGGTTTTATGTTAAAAAAAAAAAAAATTACCTAGGGGTTTCTCACTATCTTTTCCAGGTTACTAATGATATCAAGCATTGTTATTTGATATTTAATAAGCATTTTTTTTGCTTTGACCTAAGCAACTTAGTTTTGTCATTATTAGAAATTTAATTCCTCATGAATATTTTAAGAATTTTGTAATTTTATTGAAAATCTTGTTCTAAAGAAATTAAAGCACTTTCTGATGTCAGCTTAGTTCACATTTGAGCATGATGGAAACTGAGTGACTATGCAAATATTTTAATTTTGATCATTTAAGGTAAAGGGAATCAATGTTCAATCAATTGCTTTCTTAATATTCAAGCAATAGAATTACTGAAGTTAGATAAATATAATTTAATATTTTAGAAATGGTCTAATAATAATTAATATCCAAATGGATAATATTCACCATTCTGAAAATAATTTAAGTTTATTGAGAGTGTTATCCAGTAAATGGATATCCATTTCTGAGATTATTTGAATTTGTAATAGTAACACAAGATATTAGAGCCAAAGGAAAAGTAACCTGGTTTAATGTACAATGATGATTTGAAATCACTCAGGCTATTTTTTTAAAGATTTTATTTATTTATTTTAGAGGCAGGGGAGGGGTAGAGAAAGGAGGAGAGAATCTCAAGCAGATTCCCCACTGAACATGGAGCCTGATGTTGGAGCTCGATCCCAGGACCCTGAAATCATGACCTGAGCCAAAACCGTGAGTCAGATGCTTAACCAACTGAGCCACTCAGGTGCCCCAGGCTATTGATTACGTAAGATATGTCTTAAATATTTGTATCTATTTGAACAAACTGTGCCTTCATTAGATTTAAATATATGACAATATACTGCTTCACCAGCACAGGTTTCTACAATGCACAGTAACACCTGAGTTATAGGATTATCACGTAATCCATATTCCATAAGAAAACACTGCTGCTTTCCATTAGAAAACACACCTGGGTGGCTCAGTTGTTAAGCGTCTGCCTTAGTCTCAGGTCATGATCCTAGGGTCCTGGGATTGAGCCCCGCATCACATTGGGCTCCCTGCACCTAAGGAAGCTTGCTTCTCCCTCCCCCACTCCCCTGCTGTGCTCCTTCTTTTGCTGTGTCTCTTCTAATAAATAAATAAAATCTTAAAAAAAAAAAAAAAAGAAAGAAAATACTGCTGTTAGAAATATTTATCCTGAGGTTAAGGTGGTTTCTTCTTCTTTTTTTTTTTTTTTTTTAAGATTTTATTTATTTGACAGAGATCACAAGTAGGCAGAGAGAGAGGGGGAAGCAGACTCCCTGTTGAGCAGAGAGCCCGATGCGGGGCTTGATCCCAGGACCCTGGGATCATGACCTGAGCTGAAGGCAGAGGCTTTAACCCACTGAGCCACCCAGGCGCCCCAAGGTGGTTTCTTCTTATACTTCCCTAATTCCTCTATAAGCCAAATCCTTATCAATTACAAATAGTTCTTAGTACTCTAATATTGAATTTAATCCACTATCAACATGAACTGAACAAACGCTATTTTGAGCATCACATAAGGCATTGCTTTTGGTGAAAAAAATTAAAAAATGCCAGGATTCCATAGGCAAAGGGGATTGGAAAAAGAATAATTTACTTGAATTCTTTCAGAAGAAAAATGTTTCATTGGATTTTAAGTCTGTCATCATTCAAATGAATTGAACCATGATAACCACACTTACAAATGCTGGAAGAAATCACAAAAAAGAAAATCTTTCCTATACACTCATGCCAGAAAGTTAGCATTTCCCTAGCAGCAAATTTTTGTTATGCTCCACTACTTAAGATATTGTTAGGGAATGTTAAAGGGATTTGCCATAGTAAGTCCACATGGTTAGAATTATGGTATGTGGAAATAGCATATCCCAGAAACCACGTTAGAAAAATAAAGACTTTCAGATTTACAAGACCCTATTAATGGGACATAAAGCAAGGAGGCAAGTGACACTAAAATTTAAGTTGCCTAAACATCCACTTCCAGATATGAAGGAAGGTTAATTTATTCACCTGTACCACAAAATAAATGGAGAATCATAAATGTACTCTGATAAAATAAATTTTCCCTTCTAAAAATAAAAAAGCCTATGCAAATAATAAACATATTTAATTTAAATATGTATTATAAAATTCTTTCCTATATTACAATTTTTAAATAAATTCTCTTGCATATAGGTGAAATGCTAAATAATAATTTAAATTGTTATTTGATTGTTGACACGAAATATAATCAGTTTATTAAACTTCAGTTTTTCCTTCATTTCAGGAAACCACCTTAAATAATATTATTCAATCATAGGAGTTTTAAGCCCTGACTAATTATACCCTGAAAAATACCTCAAAATCCAATAAAATTCAGTATTTATATTTAGATAATTTGAGAATATACTTATCTGGTGAATTACTTAATACAAAATTCTGACCAAAAGTATATTCATAGTTTTGCAACAAATTTTATATATTCTATTAGTGAGATACACTTGTCATTTGTAGATGTGATTGGGTAGAATACTAACACTTACTTCACACCCAAAGAAATACTGATGGGCCTCCTTTGAGAATTCAGGACTTACTCAAGCTCAGGGTACAGTGGTGGGGAATCATAATAAATTGAACATGACCTTAACTCATCATCTTGAAATTTACTAAATAACTTAAAAACAAATCCCATTTTGTGCAGATTCAATACAGACAAAAAGACACACAATTTTATATATGAATGGGAAGGTGACACTCAGATAGCAATGTGAAAATATATTAATTTCCTGTTAGCTTGTCCATGATTTGATTTTCTTACTCAGATACAACAACACTCTGAGAGAGAAGATTTGAAGAATTTCTCAACTGTTATTTCCATCCCATAAAGGAAAATGGCTTCATTAATAAGAGAGACAACATAAATGCTACTATTACAATGGCGATCTGAAGAAACAAGTAAAGCATTTGATGTTCCACCTAATAGGTCTACAACTGAATTTCCAGGGAAATCACAGACTTGAAATAGGAACTACTGAAGGCCACCAATCAAACTAACCAAAAATGGAGACAACAGCAGTGGAAGGACTGCCCAACGTTCACAGAAGACTTCACTGGTTTAAATTAAATCAAGGGCACTGGAAATCTGGTAAGGGAGTAAGAATTCTTTCAGTACCACTAACAAATGGAAGAATTCTTTATGTAAGGCAGATTTTGCATTCACAGGCAGATGGTAGAGCATGATTTTTAGACCCTGAAAATCTGCATTTAAGTAAAGGAGATATTCCCTAAAATATTAACAAACGTTAGCCTATTTATATGTAAATATCATAGAATTTCACACAGAACGGAGATACACATTACAGCACAGGAGGCTATTCTCTGGTTAGAAATACAAAGAATATATATAAACCATAAAATATACAGATAATAATTTAGTATTTAATAGTAAATTTTGTAGAAAAGAGTATTTTCATGTCTTTTAAATGCTTATGGTTTTAACTGTACATTTTCAGGGCTCACTGCTTTCCTAATATTCATAATTACATCTATATATATCTGCATCTATCTATAAATAAATTTATCTTTAGAAGCCTACTGAAAATCATCTATAGATGGCCTGAAATGAATTTCAAAGCTCATGTACACAAATATTTGTTATTCCCTTCTCCTCCCAATGATTCTTGTTCAAGTTGTACCCTCCTCAGTGGATGTCACTTAAATCAACAACACTTTGCAAATAAAATGTTGTAAATCTGACCTTGACCTTATCCTTCTTTCACACACCATATCTGGTACATCAGCATATTTTCTGGGATATATCTACATAATGGATATGAAATGATCTCACCTAGACTACCATAATGGTATCCAAAGTGGTCACCAACATTCTTTATTACCGTCCACTTTCCACACAGACCAAAACACATCATCACAGTGCCAATCTTTTAATATCACAACAAAATCCAAATCCCTGCTCTCACATAAGAGAGACTTAGACTGAGGTTCTTCTTCTAAGTCATTTCCTACCATATTATTCCTAGCTCACTTGACTTTAGGAAGACTTACGCCTTTGCTCTTCTTCATTAATAACAAATTAATTAGCACAGCAGAAAATAGTTCTTGCTGTTCTTCATGCCAGAAATGAACTGCTCTCCAACTCGCTTCCCACTTCATTCAGTGTCTGCTCAAATGCCTCAGCCTTCCAGACTATTCTTATAAAAATGGTCCCACCACCTACCATTTTTCATTTTCTTATCCCATCACATTACTTCTTAAAATTATGTTGTTAGTTTGTTAGTTTACTATCTCTGGCAACTAGAATAAAAGTTCCACAATGGCAAGGATTTAATCAATGTTCCTCTCTGCCATACCCACAAAGAACAGTGCTTGGCTCACAGAAGATTTTTTTTTTAAATTCTGTTAAATTCATGAATGTTTGATTATACAATTAAGGGTATTCTTTAGAAAGTTTAAGATCAATTTTATCCAAAACTTACAGCTAAGTATTTAGGGAGCTATGAAATAATGGCACACTAATAATTAGAAAGAAGACTTGGATCAAAATAAATGATAATTTTAACAATTAAAATTTGGAAATAAGAAAGTTCACTTGTAATTCAGTGTCACTATCTTCCTATTCTTCTTTAAACAGGAATTATTAGGACAATTATACTGCTAATATTTATAATGAGTTTTTTTGTTTGGTTGTTTTACAAAGAGTTATTTTAATGTAATCTAAAGGAGTGGAAAGGATTACAACCTACTTCTCTAGAAGCAGCAAATTATGATTGAGATCCTGTACACATACAGGAGAGAGAGAAAGAGAGAAAGAGAGGGAAGGAAAGATAGAGGGAGGGAGGGAGGGAGGGAGAAGAAAGGAAGGGAGGGAGGAAGGGAGGGAGGAAGGAAAGAAAGAAAGAAAGGAAGAAAGAAAGAAAGAAAGAAAGAAAGAAAGGGAGAAAGAAAGAGGGAAGAAGGCAGGGGAGGAAGGAGGGAGGGAAGAAGAAAGAAAGGAAGAAAGAAAAAGGAAGAGGGAGGAAGGAAACTATTTGCCTTGTGATGCAAAATGGGATGCATAATACTTTGTGCCTTCTAAAATTTTATGGTAAAATGCAGTTTTATTAAAAGCACTGTGAAATCAGGGTCCTGGGTGGCACAGTTGTTAAGCGTCTGACTCTTAGTTTTGGTTCAGGTGGTGATCTCATGGTCATGATCTCACAGTCATGAGATGGACCCCTGCAACAGGCTCTGTACTCAGTGTGGAGTCGACTTGAGAGTCTCTCTCCCCTTCCCTCTGCCCCTCCTGCTGGTGCTCCCCCACAAAATAAATTACTAAATCTTAAAATAAAATAAAAGAAAATAAAATAAAATAAAATAAAATAAAATAAAATAAAATAAAAAAGTATTGTGTGATAAATCAGGTAGGGGTTTAGCACCCAGGAAAAGTTGATAAAATAAGAAAATATATATTTTTAGAAATATCCAAAGAATGAAGATAATATAGTCAAGAAAACTTATGACAGACATAATATATTTCCAGTAATTATAACAACTTTCTCATCATTTCATTCATAGCAAGCCATTTTGAATGATGCTCACGATGCATTTGTTGAAAGAAGCAGGCAACAAAATAGAATGTGTGGTTTGACTTTGTTACACTACACAAGGCACACTGTCCTTGTCAACCTTATCAATTACTCTATTAAAATTTATTTATTACATTGGTTTGCAACTGTGTCTCTGAAATACTTGCGGACAACTTTTCACTCAATTCATGAGTTCCTTCTTCCAAAAGATCGATTACCTTATTATATTTTCTAGACCATTACCTGGGATTGAAGTAAGTCTCACAAGATAATTACTTAGGTTGTCCTTCTACTACTTTTAAATCTGAGTTTATTAACCTTTCTTAAGCCAGGAGAGAATTTACAAGATTTCTAGAGATTTACTGAGAACCTTTAGTCTAAACGTTTTTACTAACCTTCCGTATTTCATCCACTGTCTCATTATACATATTTTGAGTACGCATTACTATTTTATCTGAAACACAGGAAACTAATACATTTTAACATAACTAATTTACAAGCATAAAAGTTTTATTAAAGAAAGATGGAATAGCTCTTAAAAGCTTGGCCTGGAAGCGAAGTACAAACTCGTCCATCATGTTCAATATTCTCTCATAAGAGCGAATGTGATGAGATATTCTCTCATAAGAGCGAATATCCAATGACAAGGATATTCTCTCCCTTCCTTGCAAGATTATGTTTATACTATTTTTAGTCCTCTAATCTGTTGTTATCTTAAAATACCAGCCTGTTGACCATACTATATTCTAGCAACCAATTTTTCTTTAATGATTTCTGACTCAAGAGTTCTGAAATTTAGATGAGAAGTTGATTGCTTTGGGGAAAGAACATTATAACTATGTGAATAATTTATGTCTTAGAATATAAAAGAAATAAATGCAAAAAAATGCAGCTTTTCTTATTTGATTAAAGTGCTGGACCGCTTTTATAAGAACTATAGAGATGATAAATAAATGTTTGGTACTTTAATATTATTCTCAAAGATCTGGCCAGTGCAGTTTAACAGTGAATCAATTAAGTATACGTACTAAAGCAGAAGGAAGAAAGGAAAATTACAATTACTTCCAAATAAGATTTTATACTTGAAAGCCCAGGATCAAAAGTTAATGTTTCTTGACGATGTTAGAAAATCCCATACAAAACACAAGACATAATACAGAAGTAGCTTTTCTACAACAAAAATACACAAGTAGAAAATATATTTTTAAAATAGACAACAAAAATATAAATTATATAGAGTAAAAATAAGAGACATCCAGAAGCTATGATAAAAGAAAAACTTTACTAAAAGACAAAGTAAAGGTTTATGTAAAATGAGGTATTTTGCTTTTGGAAAGGAAATCGATAGCAGAAACTCATTAATATTGCTTGAGCATAGTTTTACGCAACTTTTTTGGATGTTAGTTTAAATTATTATTAAATATGAAATATCCTTCACTTTTGGTCCAGCAATTCTACTTCTAAAAATTTTCCATATAGATATGGCTACAATGTAAAAAAATATGAAAAATATACTCATTAATTGAGTGAAAATTGTCTGCAAGTATTTCAGAGATGCAGTTGCAAACCAATGTAATAAATAAATTTTAATAGAGTAATTGATAATTTAATGTAAAAATTGTGAAAATAATTTATCCAAATCTTTTACTATAATATAAAAATTTTAATACAGCTTAAATATCCAACAAGAGGGGATTAGTAATGTAAATTATAATATATTTGAATCATTATCTCAGTTAATAAATACTACATGATTAGATATTCTTTCTTGAAAATGATTATTTATGCACATATAAACACACAAATATATACAGAAAAACATCCACAATATTATCTCAGCTTTGAAAACATATATAAAAATGTATTATGTAAATATATGCATTTAGTGGAGATGAGCTCATCAAAATGTCAAACATGATTATTTTTGAAAGGTTAAATTTCACGTAATGATTACATTCTTCTATGTCATTTACTGTATGATTTAAATTGTGGATACTATGCATCTGCCATTTTCAAAATTCTTTTATTAAGTAAAGTGGAGCTAAGAATCTATTTTTGTTTATATGGTTATTATTTATCAGTACATAATTATCAGAACAGTACAGTGCCATAGAGTTTTAACATTAATACCTAAAATAAATGATGCATTATATCTTTCCCCCTCCAAAGATTTTATTTATTTATTTGAGAGAGAGAGAGAATGTGTGAGCAGGGGGAGGAGCAGAGGGAGAGAGACACGCAGATTCTGCACTGAGCACAGAGCCCCATACAGGACTCAGTTCCACGACTACGAGGTAATGAACTGAGCAAAAACCCAAAGTCAGATGCTCAACCGACTGAGTCACCCAGGTGCCCCAGTGATGCATTACTTTTAAGGTTATTATTAGGAATTTAAAAGTTTTTCTCCTAAAACTATATTGGCATTAGAAGCTACTTAGTAATTTATTACTATTTTATAGAATATTTTACAGAATGTACTTCCTTAAGATATACACAAATCACACAGACATATGGAAAATTATCTCTAACCATATGGGAAAAAATACCTGAAAGAATGGGATATTTTGGATGTTAATTCTATTTTCTTTATATTTAACAAAAGTCTTGATTTGGAAATGGATATTCATTAAAGATGTGCTTAACTCTTAAAAGAAAATAGAAATACCTGCTTAATATCAAAGTATACAGTAAGATGATATAAAATGCATTTCTATTATTTCTACACATGTTATTTCTTTTAATTATAAACTAAATTTGCAGGGGTTTTTTTTTCTTTTTTAAATGAGGGACTAATCACATTATGATGACAGAATATTCCTAATTTCTAAGGGTTTTTTTTTTTCAGTTTTAGTTTAATCTGTGGCTTATAAAAATGACATGTTATCTTCCTCTTTAACATATAATTGTAGTCTCATAATTGATCAGGTATCCATTCATTCAAACACTAAATGAACATGTATTTTGCACCATCCATATGCCCAACACTAAACTAGGCACAGTGGTCTGTTAAAAAACATAGAAAAACTGAAAATTCTTAACTCTGAGACAAATCTATAACCCAATAATTATAATAAAATATACTAGATATATTAATGCCATAAATAAAGAGTATTATTGTGGTACAAAGCTCATGATAGGCAGTTACAAATATATTTTCCATGGTAAGAGATACAAACCTTTCTATAGAAAATATCTACAATTTGTCATAAAGATGGAAGAGCTAATATTTTCCTCAAATCATAGAAAACATAAGGTGTAACTATTAGACAAATTCAGGTGGAATTATTTCTTTTTATTTTTGCCAAAAATGTTAGGTGGTATTATTTTGATTTATGTGTTTTGGAAGGTAACTACTTTTGAATTCCAAATAGAAAGCTTAGTGAAAAAGTTTTGTCTCTTTCTTTCAAGTTGTAGCTCTCTAAACCTGTGACAAAGATTTGAAAACCGCCCTCTGGTGACGTCTGAGGACTTCCTCTGCACCATCTGTGCTTTCGAAATGTCAGCACTATAAGTATCCAATACTGAGAACAAACTGCAAGGAGCTCACAGAAATAGGACTACTAACTTTTATCAGATTCAACCCACTGCTTGCCATAGATGGCAACAGAAACAACCTGATGTCCTTTACTTGATGAAAATGGTCTTCATCAGAAACTGCTAGAAAAGTAGGGATTTATAAGAATCTACTAACACAATATTAAAAGATTTTGGATAAATATTAAATGATATGTGGCAAATTAAAATTTTATTATTGTTCTCTGGCTGAGATACTATAAGGAGCTCAAAAAATCTGAATATATTTAAAGACCATTAAACTTTAAAATGTTTGTTACTGACCAAAGGAAATAACATAATTTGCCTGTATTTGTATTAAATAATATCTATAAATGGTTTAACCAACAAAATGACATAAAAATGTTCTGTGTATTATTTAATAGCTAGTTGATAAGAAAAAATCTATAGAATATTCAATCATCTCCTCTCAAACTTAACTTTACTTGCAATCAGAATTGTGATTATAGAGAACAAACAGGGATACTGGAAGGGAGGTGAGCAGGGGGATGGGTTAAATGGATGGTAGGCATTAAGGACAGCCCTTGTGAATAGAACAGGATGTTGTATGTAAGTGCTGAATCATTCAAATCTACACCTGAAACTGATATGACATGATATGATAACTAAATGGAATTTAAATAAAAACTTGGAAAAAAAGGGGGGGAAAAAGGCAAGAGAAAAAGAAATAAATAAAAATAAAAACCAGGTGAAGGGTATGAATCAATATTTTTCCAAAGAAGACATACTGGTGGCCACCAGGTGTATGAAAAGGTGCTCAATATCAATAATCATTACGGAAATGCAAATTAAAACCATAATGGTATATTTCCTGCCAGAATGGCTATTATCAAAAAGACAAGAACTAACAAGTATTTGTCAAGAATGGGAAGAGAAGGGAATCCTAGTACACTGTTGGTGGGAATATAAATTGGTGCAGTGACTATGGAAAGCAGTACAGAGGTTTCTCAAAAAATTAAAAATAGAGCTATTATATGATCCAGCAATTCTGCTGGGTAACTTTCTGAAGAAAACAAAACCACTAATACAAAATGATTATCTGCACCCCTATGTTCATTGCAGCATTATTTATAATAGCAAAGATATGGAAACAATTTAAATTCCCACTGATAAATGAATGATTAAAGATCTTGTACAAGGGGTGCCTGGGTGGCTCAGTTGGTTAAGGGACTGCCTTAGGTCCCTTAAGGGACCTTAAGGGACGGCTCAGGTCATCATCCCGGAGTCCTGAGACACAGTCCCATGTTGGGCTCCCTGCTCAGTGGAGATCCTGCTTCTCCCTCTGACACTCCCCCCTCTTGTACTCTCTCTCTCTCTCAAATGTATAAATAAAATATTTTTAAAAATATGCACATGTAATGGAATACTACTCAGCCATGAAAAGGAATGAATTGTTGCCTTTGGGACAATATGGATAGAACTGGAGTTTAATATGTTAAGTGAAATAAGTCAGACGGGGAAATACAAATACAATACAATTTCACTTATATGTGGAATCTACAAATCAAAACAAACAAAGCAAAACAACATTCTAATTCACAGATCCAGAAAATAGATTGCTGGTTGCCTGAGGCAAGGCTGGGGTTGGGCAACATGGGTGAAGGTGGTCTACAGGTACAAACTTCCATGTAGAAAATAAAAAATCATGGGGATATAATGTACAGCATGGGCAAGACAGCTAATAATATTTAATAACTTTGTAGGGTGACAGATGGTGACTAGAATTATTGTGGTGAACATTCTGCAATGTAAACAAATACCAATCACTATCTTCTTGTATACCTGAAACTCATACAATATTGTATGTCAATTATACTTCAAAAAAATAAAAAGAAAATCTGTGTTAACTACCTTATGGGATTTTTTAAAAAAAACAATATTTGTTCATGTATCCATAAGTCTCAAAATATCATACAAGTATCTTGAAATAAAAGTATATAAGCTGAAGTATGAAGATCAGTTTGGTGGTATTTTATAACCAACCATGTAGGAGTAATCCTATTGTCAATTTGAAAAGGTAGAAACTTTTTTTTTAAGAGTTTATTAACTTATTTAACAGAGAGAGAGGGAGATCACAAGTAGACAGAGAGGCAGGAAGAGAGAGAGGGGGAAGCAGGCTCCCTGTGGAAGGCAGAGGCTTAACCCACTGAGCCACCCAGGTGCCCCGAAAAGTTATAAACTTTCAAAAATATACATTTTTTTCAGAATTAAAACCTTTCCATATAATATAGACCACATTCTCCAATAACTACATTATTGTATCAAAAAGGAGAAGTTGTATTTTTGTTTTTGTTGTAGCGTTAACATGTTTCCAACTACCAACCTGAAGAGTTGTGGAACCGAACAATGGATGAATGACCAAACTGTAACTTACAAACTATCAGTTTCAGTAGAAAGAGCAGCACTGCTTTCTGAAATAATAAGTTTTAACTGTTCTCTTCCCCTTTCAAAACTGTCAGCCATGACTAATATGCCTTTTTTGGTGCATTACCCAATTTAAGGATTTGTTGGTATATTCTTGAACAGCTTTAGCTATTTGCATAGCTTTGGGATATGAATTAAAGTTGTCTGGTACATATGAATCCCCAACTGATGAGAATATTCTTTACTTGTTTCCACTCATGATTACAATAATTATTTGTTTTAAAGTCAGAAAAAATTAATAAGTTATATATGAGTCTTTGCACTATAAAAATGAATTAAAATGAAAGAATGGGACATCAATATTTATCATTCATAAACATAATATTAAATTTACATTAACAAATTGTCATTTAGCTAAATGATAATCTCTTGATTAGCCAACAAATCACCTCTCTAATTATATAAAAATGAACTTTCAATAAGTATTCTCTCCTACATGATACGACACTGACTCACTGCAGATAACTACTGTGCAAGCAGTTATAAAATGGTCAATAATTGTGATTTTTACCTAATTTATGTTGTTTCTAGTCAAAGTATGAGCAGTTTAAATTTTTATATTCCTGATATTTTGGTGCAAAGAAGAGTAGATCTCTGTAAATTGTTAGATTTAAGCATAAAATCACATAAAATTAAGTATGTACAGTTAAAGAGCTCAGCTTGATCAAAATTCAAAATTTGAAAGAAATTTAATTTTATATTGAATATCTTCTAATTCTCCATTTTGTTTTTGTTACTGCAAAGGGTATTTCTTATAACTCCTTCTAGAACAGGACTAACTTTTTTCTTCCTAATAGGCTATAAATACAGATTTCCTATAGCTCTTATTGAAATAGTTTAGGCCACTTCTTTTCAGATGCAGACTTATTTCTCCCTCCTTCTGATTAGAGGACACCAAGCTAATTAACTCTTTTGTATTATAACCACTTTACTGGCTTGTTTGCATGCTGCTTGTCACACAACAATGCAGAAATACACATATTGATTTTTTTATTACTGCATAAGAATTTGACCTGGATGAAAAAGGCAGTTCATAGTGACAGTGAAGATAACAGTGAACAAATGAAACTAATGCTTAACAATAAACACAGAGGCAATGAATTTAACTATGAAATTCTTTCCAAACAGATATGGAAAATTTTAATGTTGAAATTACAGGTCTTCAGTAAAAAGGTTTTGCATCCTTCAGCTGAGGTGCGATGACGAGTATATGTGAGATAACTCAGGGTAAAAACACAACGATGAATCATCAAGAAAATGAATTAATAAATTTTCCATTGGCAGAGGTTGGCACATTAAATATAATGAAGCAAGTCCTAATGGACAACCCTCTTTGGAAGAACAGTTACGTATACTTGATAAGAAACAACACACAATGAAAAGAAAACAAAACAAAAAACACAACCATACAAAGGCAGGGCACCTTAAAAGGAGTTGAAACTTGGAAGAAGGCAAAGAAAATTTCCTAAATTGGGGGCACTGGTCTGAGCAAGAGGTGCAAGGCCTAGTGGTACTTGGTGGCTGAAGCACCAGTAAAGACCCCACCATCATTCTGACCTGACAATAGATGACAAAGCCAAAGCTGGCCACTGCTGCAGAAATAGGAGATGGGAGTCCCTGAACTTGGCCAATTCCCAGGCTGAGCCCTGAATCTCACATTTTTAGTGTTTGTGATGCCAAACTAAGCTTCAAAGAACTGAACTAAATTTGAACTGCCATCGATAGTTCAATAGCAAGAGTTTGCTATTTTTACCTTACCAACTTAATTTCCTACTCAACACAATTATTACCATTCTCAAAATCCATAGTTCACAATATTGACAGCACAGTGTCCAGAATACAATCCAAAACTATCTGACACATGTAGAGTCAATGATACACAATCAATAGAAATAATCCAGATGTTGACATATTATCTTTAAAAATACTGCATGGTTACGTTTCCTAATGTTTTACTTAGAATGTGTACATATTCATAAGTGAGAAACATTTAGATGTATTGTCCATATTATATCTTCTTCATAAAAACAATTTGGAGAATTTTCTTCTTTGTCCATGGTCTAGAAAATTTTCGTTACTATTATAAATATCTGGTCTATAAATGTTTAGAGCAATATCCCTAATATCCCTTGTGAAAATATCTGGATATGTTTCATTTTAAAAGGTGAGAAATATGCTTTCAAATATCTGTATTTAATGTTGTGAAGTTGGTCTATTTAGATGTTTTATTACTTTTGAAGTTAGTTTTGGTAATTATATCTCTAAGTCATTTTATACAGTTATCAAATGTTAATTTGAACAGAAATAGTCTAATGAGTTCTTAAATTTTCTTTCTATATAAGGTTATTTTCTGTGACCCATTCCTATTTTGGGTCCACAAACTGCCAAAGGGCATCAAGACTTCATATTAGCACTAGCTAATATATAACATACTAGCAAGCAAACAGTGACCTCTTACACTGCAACTATTAAGGTATGATAGGGGATTCCCAAATGGGACCTATGGCCCTGTTTCCCAAGATCTCTCTACCTCTACTGGCAGAGTTCAAGAGGTAACTCCAGCTCCCACCTCTCCCTAGCTCTAGAACATTATCAGTTTCACCACTGCTAAATGCCTTGAATCAACAATGAATGACCTTATGTTCTCTATTAATTGTTTTTTCCAGATCCTACCTTTTGCCTTATAGTCTAATCTCCACAAATTTCTATATTTTTTTCTATTCTGTCTCACTCACATCTCCCAAACTCCTGAAAACCTACCCTGGAATTTATGGTTCATAGTCAACAAAATTCCCTATATCCCCACACTCTTCTCTGTTCAGTATGCAAAGGTATCCAGGCTGTCTCCTGAGAATACCACTTTCCTACATCATCTTAGCATTTAGCAATTATTTTTTCACAAGACCCTTAGAGTGACTAGAAGTGAACTTGATTTCTTCCTTCACCTTTTTTTTTTTTTTTTTTTTGGCTCATATTTAACTATTTTTCTTCTCTTCCTAACATTAACCACCTTTGGGGGCGCCTGGGTGGTTCAGTGGGTTAAGCCTCTGCCTTCAGCTCAGGTCATGATCTCAGGGTCCTGGGATCAAGACTTGGATCAGGCTCTCTGCTCAGCGGGGAGCCTGCTCCCTCCCCCACCACTCTGCCTGCCGCTCTGCCTACTTGTGATCTCTCTCTCTCTGTATCAAATAATAAATACAATCTTTTTTTTTTTAAAGATTTTATTCATTTGACAGACAGAGATCACAAGTAGGCAGAGAGGTAGGCAGAGAGAGGGAGGGAAGCAGACTCCCCGCTGAGCAGAGAGCCCAATGCGGGGCTCCATCCCAGGAGCCTGAGATCATGACCTGAGCCGAAGGCAGAGGCTTTAACCCACTGAGCCACCCAGGCGCCCCATAAATAAATACAATCTTAAAAAAAAATTAACCACCTTTGAATATCACGCAATCAAAATATAAGACTAACTCCCCCTATCTTGTTGTTCGGTACTGACCAGAGATAGTCTCTCTCACTTCATAATGATTTGTTTTTCTGGCTTGCTTTCATTCTTTGAAGCAATATGGATCCTTTCAACTCAGCGGTAAATAGCTTAGACAGCTTATAATTGACCTTATCAACAACAGCAATACTTGAAAAAACTTAGATTCAAGGAAGAAGCTTTCTATTACTGCCTACCTTTCTGGTCTGCGGAAACATCCAATGCCTTTGAAAACCTCTTTCCCTCATTTTTGCTTAACTTCCATATTTAGTCATTACAGTAATTCGCCTGCCTACACTCTTAATGCCCTTATCCTGTCCTGCTGCACAGTCCTTACAAAGCCATAGCACCAACCCCACTGAATGTGGGAGTCTTAGCTTGTGTCTACTTATCAAGGCAGAACATGAACCAATTTCTTGCAAATAGTTTACCATGTAAAGCGATCCAAGAAAAGTGGGTACTGATGAGTGCAAAACCTCAAGGGAGAAAACTTCGCTTTGAGGATGTATTCATCCTTTTGCTACCACTTGGATAACTATAACTTGATTCTGGGATTATGAGGAATCATGTAAAACATGCCTCAAATTATTTATCTGAGAGATGCAAGAGGGGGCATTTAGCCACTGACATCCATTTCCTTATTAGTCAAAGACTTTTTTTTTTAGGATTTTATTTATTTATTTGACAGACAGAGATCACAAGTAGGCAGAGAGGCAGGCAGAGAGAGACGTGGAGGCAGGCTCCCTACTGAGCAGAGAGCCCGATGCAGGGCTCAATCCCAGGACCCTGGGATCATGACCTGAGGGGAAGGCAGAGGCTTAACCCACTGAGCCACCCAGGCACCCCACAAAGACTTTTTCCACAGAGGATAAATCCCTCCAGACTCCAGGTTGTGCATTAGGAGTATCAGACCGATTCTTACAGGCATTTCAAAAGAAACCACCCAGGCATAGTGTGAAATTTGTGTAGTGTAGGTGAAATGAGGTGACATGAGGTACTTTTAGGTAATATGTGCAAGAAGCTGAATAGCAAAAATAATTGCTTGAATAAAATACAAAGACGTTATGAGGTGGAAGGTGTAAGTATCATACATTTTTCCCTTAGCTTATTCAGAACTTTTTATTGAGTCAAAATCATTAGAAGACTACCATAGATTATGCTGTTTTTAATTCCTAAAGTATAGTCAATATATGATTGCAGAATACATTCTTAGTGGAAGAAGCTAATTCTAACTGCCACAACAAGACCCACAGAAAATAATATTCATCACCTCTCTCCCTAACCAACAAGCTTAGGTTTATTTACCCTTGGCTAGAATGTCAGCAAGTTTGCTTAGCATGCATGAGTATATGAACATTTAGTTGCTTTATCCTGATATGATCATAGCTGCTGCAAATGTCCATTTTTATTTATCACTGTGTTTTACAATGATTAAAACATGCCCTAGTGAATACCTGGGATTCTAAACTTAACCATTTCTACTCCAATTGTGTAGAAGTTACCACACTTCATTACTTACTTTCCTGCTCACCCAAACACCAAATGATAGAGCTTCAAATTCAGTGTTCTTCCTATAGCCAGTAGAAGCAAGCAGTCCTCCCCTTGGAAATCAGACCTTCCATGCTAGTAAAGTTTAGGTTTTGGGAATACAATTTCTATAGGAAAGAGGAGACGATTTCCTTCCTTCACTTGGTCTTAGATCCATGTATGGTGTATCCTTTCTAGAGCCATTAACATGTCTTATACATTGTTCATTCAGTGTCTTTAGTGCATGCCACAGGACCAAGCCTTGAGCACAGCACAGGATGTTGCTCACCTGCCAATATCGAAGTGGTGGATTATGTGGTAGAAATATTTGTTGTTGATTTTATCATTGTTTTCTCTGTCACCTCTTCTATGCTCTTCAATAAGTCTCTCTGTCTAATTCAATGATGTGAGGGATCATATTCCAGGAAATAACACTATCTATAAGCCTTCAGCTGATGATATTGTCAGAAGCACTGTGAGCAAGGATGGCAAATCCATATTCAGAGAAGGTGTGGATTCCAGTAATGATAAATTACTGTCCTCTTCACTGGTCGAAGGAGTTGGATGTAATCAATCTGCTACCAAGTGACTGCCTGGTCTTCTTAAGGCGTATCATCTTGAGAGCTAAATGTCAGTTACAGTTAAATGTCAGTCTCTGCTGTTGCAACCTAAGTCTTTCAGCAACAGTAGTAGCTGGATCAGCCTTGGAAAATGGGGCCCTGTGCCTTCAGACAAATGCATAACTTCAATCACAGTCACCATGACCATTGTGTTCATGAACCTATCATAGCAGCCCAGGGTGGTCAAAGATTCTGGCTGGCATGTATACACCAAAAAATCCTTTCTCTACTGGACTGTTTAGTGTCTCCTCAGCAGTGAGTGTCTTGGGCTGAACCTTAGTATGAGACATACATATCTGTGCTCTTTGTGTCTACTCCCATGTGTTCATCTACATGCTTCGTTCCCAAACCTTTGAGTGTGGAATTATGACCTAGTTCCTTCTAGATCACTGACCAACCAGCTCAACCATCTTCTCTGTCTTAGAGTCAGGGCATATACACAGCACTGGCCACTTCTCCCTCCATACAATATAGATGTGTAAGGTTCTCTCTGGATATTGGGAGGATTTTGCCCTCATGATTCTCTTTCAAGTCGTTCTTGAATAGGACTTTGGCTGACCTCAAAATACTTTGCTAGCCCATTTGCATAGCAAGCCTTTACTTAGTCTTCCTCTTTTCTGTTAATGCATTATTAAAAAAAAAAAAAAAAAAAACAAGAATAAGCACATGTCAATATAAGAAGAGACATGAGTCTACAGGACATGGAGTCTGCACTACCTACCCATGTAATTTATGGCCTCCTGGCCTGCTTTGGCTGATTCTGAAAGTTACATCTCAGTCATATGCTAGATTACTGCTCAGCCTGCATTTGATTTACTGCATGGGCCAACATTGTGTCATAATGGGTAGAGTCCTTTGATGCCCTACAATCAGCAAATTCTTGGTCTCTTGTTGGACTATTATTTTGTAGCTGTGTGAACTCACCAACTTCTGTGTTTCTTTCTTAGTGGTAGGGAATACAATATGCACAAAGTTGTCTACTTAAAGGGAATACCCTGTCCTACCTTATATGACTGGTTATCTAAAAATGCATACATGTGATCATACCTCAGTCTTCATGTCATTTATCTTTTACCATCTGGCACATTCTTGTTATATTGGTTAACCTAGACTGCTCGCAATCACCTGCTTATTAGATCCATTGAGGTCATCAATGATGAGGATTTATGTGAATTTTTTTTATGAATGATAAGATGATCAAGTTTTTGGTGGGCCATACATATCATTACAGAATCACGATGGTTAAGAAGTCCTGAAATAGGGCACTGAATGTGGACAGTGTTCCTTATCACGTAAAAGTCAATGAAACAAGATGGGATCAGGAGGGAGACAAACCATAAGAGACTGTTAATCTCACAAAACAAACTGAGGGTTGCTGGGGGTAGGGCGGTAGGGAGAGGGTGGTTGGGTTATGGACACTGGGGAGGGTGTCCATATGCTATGGTGAGTGCTGTGAAGTGTGTAAGACTGATGATTCACAGACCTATACCCCTGGGGCAAACAATACATTATATGTTAACAACAACAACAACAATGATAATAATAATAATAAAATTTAAAATTCAGTTGGTTTTGGTCCTACTTATTGGAGACAAGAAAAATAGATTTGATGGATAAGAGACTAAAATGCTAATTTCCCGAGGCTTTGTTGAGCTCTGACAACTGAGAACCAAACAATAACAACAAAGAGAGAAACAGACTCAGAGAAAGAACTGGTGGTTGCCAAAGAGAAGGAGGCAGGAGATGAGTGAGACAGGTGAAAGGGATTAAGAGGTACAAACTTCCAGTTATAAAATAAGTAAATCACAGGAATGTAAAGTACAGCATAGGGAAAACAGTCAATATTACAATACATTTATCACAGTGAACATTTTGTAGTGTATAACTGAATTGTTCTGTTGTTAATATTATATGTCAACCATACTTTGATAAAAAACTTTTAAAACTTAAAAAAAAGGATACCTCATGAGTCATAACATCTGGTGTTATGACTACCACTTGACTAAGTTTAGTATAGTCCACAAATGCTATGATACATTTCCTCCCAAAAGATCAACAGGTAGATGAATTAGAGAACTATCTATTCCTTTCTTCTTAAGTTTTTGAGGATGGCATTAATCTTTGCAGCTCCTCCAAGGATCAAGCAGTACTTTGGATTCACTGTCTTGTTTGGGCCCAGAACTACAGGGCATTTTGCTTGGCTCTTCCTCCTACTCTCTCTCTCGCTCTCTCTTTTTTTTTTTTTATTTTATTTATTTTTTTGACAGAGAGAGACAGCTAGAAAGGGAACATGAGCAGGGGGAGTGGGAGAGGGAGAGGCAGGCCTCCCACCTCTCAGGCTGGAATCATGGCCTGAGCCGAAGGCAAAGGCTTAACAACTGAGCCACCCAGGCACCCCTCCTACTCTGACTCTTAACCTCAAATCCAGGTAACCAATGTGAAGGCTTTTTCTGATGTTAAATGTATGTATACTATTTATACTCTGAAAGATGGGGAGCATGATATTGAGTCTCTAAATGCATTAGACCCACCATGGGATGCACTTGGGTTCTATTCATCATTTAGCATCTATAAATCAACAATTTAACCTAAAGGGCAGTGATTGTGATTACATTTCAAGTACCCTGACATCAGTATCAGCTTAGATTCTGAAGCTAAAAAACTCAATATTCGGGTAGTCCTCCCCCAACAATTAATGACTATGGTAAGTCACTATAGGCCCCATAAGGGAAGAAAAGGAGAAATATTTATTGTGTATACTTGCCACATCCTTACTAGATCTTTCTTTAAAGGGTCTCATTCTTAAGTTTAATTAAATTAATTTAAAATTAATTTTAAAATTTAAAAACTTTGAACATCATGGAACATCATGATCCATTAGTAATTTCCGTAGAATCCTGAAGGTCAAGGTAATTGGTAGGCTTTGGGGTTGTAAATTGGCTTAGGTTAATAATTTTTTGCACTGAGTATCTCCTGTCAGCCTATGCGCGCCAATTTTTGCTTTCCCCCCTTTTCCTTGTTACACAATTCAAGTAATACCTTTACTGTATTCAGTTGTTCATCTAACCCTCTAGGAACATCATGATCCATTAGTAATTTCCATAGAATCCTGAAGGTCAAGGTAACTTTGTTGCCTTTCTGACCTTATTTCCTATCATAATAATTTTAACTCTTCCTCTGTGTGTAGGCACCACCACCAAACACCTGCCTTTCTGAAATCTTGTACCCACTGAGACCAGGGAGCGAACTTCCCTGATCACATCTCCTACAGTTCATCATCATCTACAAAGGACACCAACCGTAAACCTTCCAAAGAAGCAGGTGCCACCTTCATGAGCACCTTTCTCACTGCCTTTTGCCTTGATTGAAACGATGGCCTTCTGCGCACCCCAAAGAATATATATAGCGGAATCTCTGGTCTCAAATTAAATCCATCTTAACATTCCTACTTTTATGATCTTTCTCATTTTTTCCTCAATATTCTGACAAAGCACTTATTACAACTCCACCCATTTATTCTAATTAGTCATCCTGTTCTAACGCTAAGCGGCCATTAAATAGGCTATTTGAATTAGCGTGAAATACCACACACTAGGATGTTAAGCCTAACCTTGTGAGAGAATGCTACGCTGTCTATGAATTCTCTCCTGTCTAGCATTTTGTCATCTCTTGCTTAGCACCCTCAGGAGACACTTTGACAGTGCACCCTTAGTGTCATCATCACATACTAGCCAAGAATAGCGACCCTGGTTATTGATGAAGGAAATGAGAGCATGTTAAGGACAACAAATATATTTTGATAACTTATTTCAGGTGGTATTTGCAGACTTTGAGGAATTTGATTTAAAAAAAAAAAAAAAGCCACCACCACAAGGTGGCCAGGAACACACACAAGCTTTACTAAGTGACATTTTTAGAAGTTTCTGTAGAGTGAGAAGAGGTAGAAGTCCCTCAGGAGACTTTCTATTGAGTTTTTTTTTTTTTTCTTACTTTCTCTCTCTCTCTCTCTCTCTCGCCTTCCTTCCCCTCTTTTTTTCCCCCCTTCTTTTCCTTCTGCCTCTCTTTCTATTTAGGCTCTCTTCCTCACAGCTTCTACCAAATCCAGTGCCTAAAAAAACATTTTCATATGATCAGGAGGATGATGAACAGTTATGTCTTCAAGTTTCATTAACAAGGGACATTATACTTTGTTTTCTACTCTCTTGCTTTTGCATAATTTCTTGAAGAAAAGGACTTTACATAGGTACACTGTTCTATTGACCTTACATAGGTAACCCTTTCCTGGAAGTCCTTTATTTTCAACTAGAGGATCTTCTCTAGTTTACTGCAGGATGTTCCAGTCAGATTATGTTATTCAAATCCAATCCTATTTGCATTCCTCCTGTGTCACAGATGTATCATATATGTGTATACATAAATATCATCCTGCAGCTATTGAATCAAATATTCTCTCCCTGGTACATATGTCAGATTAATTAAATACTCTTCATGAATGCATTCTAAATTTGCATTGCTAAAGGTCAACCTACTAAGCAGCAATATAATCTACATGGGTTTAACGGACATAAATTTTTTTAAAGACTTTATTCATTTTTGAGAGAGAGAGAAAGAGAGAGGATGAGCTAGGGGGAGGGAGAGAGGGAAAAATAGACTTCCCACTGAGCAGGGAGCCTGATGCACCTGGATCCCAAGACCCTGGGATCATGACCTGAGCCAAAGGCAGACACTTAACCGACTGAGCCACCCAGGTGCCCGAACTGATACAGATTATTGGGCAAATGTGTTGTTTGCCCTTCCTGACTCCTCTTTTTTCCTCATTCAGGGCAAAGCTGTGTCTAAGGCACTAGTTTACAATAATCTATTTGATAATGCCCACCACTCAGGTATATAAAAGTCTAACAGAATTTTTTTCTCTCATGTTTTAATCTAGTCTTGGGTAATACTTAGTATTATCTTAATGGTGGCTTAATGATAACAACATGTGGTTATTACAGATCACTTAGAAAACATTATAAAAGAGTAACAATAACTCATAATTCTATTCCCAAGAAATAAATACGTTAACAATTTAGTATGTTTCCTTCTAGCTATTTTTCAATTATTATGTTTAATATATTCCTATGTATGTATGCACATGTGATGTGTGTATGTTTATGGTCTCTTCCAACAAAAATATGTATATACAAATAAGCTTAATTTGGAATAGTTTAGATTGACAAAAAAGTTGCAAAGATAGTACAGAGTTTCCATATAGCCCGCACCCAGATTCCTTTATTGTTAAAATCATATATTACTATGGTAACTTGTTGGAACTACTGAACCAATACATGATAACTAACTGGTCCATTATTATCAATATTCCCTAAGTTTTCATTTAATGTATTGTTTACTGTTCCAGTATCTCATCTATGAAGACGACATTACCGTCAGGCACCACACCTCTGTAGGTCCCTCAACTCAGACTTTCCTTTAATTTGCTTGATCTTTCTCAAAAGTACTGCTCAGGTGTTTTGTAGAGTGTCCTTAGCTTGGGGTTAGTGGAAGGAGAGGATATCTTTTGAAATATATTTTTATTCTCATAATTATAAATAATTCATATAGTTTTAAAGTTTGTTTTACCTGAATTCTACCATGATATTGTCAGTTCATGAACTTCATCCTCTTTTCTTTATGTTTTTTTTCTCCCTGTAAATCATCTGTATATCCTTTATTCATTTTTTAATCTTTTTTAAAGTAAGATTTAAAAAAAAAACCTTTTGAACAATTTTAGACTTATAAGAAAATTGCAAAGATAATACAGAAACTTTGGCATCCTCTCACTCATTTCCCCATGCTGCTGACATCTTACATACCAGGGTACAATAATCAAAGTAAGAAAAAAGCATTAGTATATTATTATTATTAATTGAATTGGAGACTTCATTCAGATTTCATTTATGATTTTCCATTAATATCTTATTTTGCTTCAAGAATGAAACAGAGTATATGACATTGCATTTAGCCATCGTGTCTAACTTTGTCTCCTATCGTCTATGACGGTTTTTCTGTGTTCTCGTTCATTCTCTCTCTCTCTCTCCTTACTCCTATTTCCTAAAGTCTTTGGATCAAAATAGTTATTAGTCATTTATACATGGCATTTTAGTTGAATTTCTCTATGAGGAAGTGAGGAAGTGTAACATTACCAGACCATTTTTCTTATGTTTAATTAACTTCATACTGTGTTTTCATGACTCTGTTTTATTTTCGCAGTTTCAACTTAGTAAATCATCCCTGGAGAGTTTTCACTTTTCTTTTGTCACTGCTTCTCTACATGCCATGCTGAATCTCTGTCTAATCCCTTAGTGGTACCTTGAATGGATTCTGTATCTTGCCAGCCACACTGTGTTTTTCAAACTCAGTTCCATTTCCATCTTCATTTGGAGCTCACATGCTCCTCTCATTCCTCTCTGAAGACTTGACCTGGATCGCTGAGTGCTGGTGTTAGGAACCTTAGTGTCATTATCTGGTTCCGAATTATCTTCTCTTCACTCCCTCTCCAAAACTTAGTTCTCTGACTGCAAAGAGCAAAATTTTATGTGGCTCTTCAACTACCTGGCCATTTAATGGTCTTCTTTCTTCAGTATTACTGATTCTCGGGCCAATGGTGTCTGATCAGTGTAGTTGGTGTGGCTCAAATCAGCTCAAATGCTGATTCCCTCATGGGAAAACCGTATGTTTTTTAGATCGTTCATTGGGGTTACCTTCTCCAGTTTTCTGCACTCTCGGCTTGCCCTTTTACCACTTTATTCATTTCCTTCCTCAGGTCCTGACCCAAACTCACTTGCTCTTCTGATCCCTTAAAATAGCAAGCACTTTTTTTTTTTTTCTTTTTGAGTAAACATGGTACGTAGGGTAGCTTCAGTTGAGCAAACGCTGACAGTGTCTTATTGAACATAACAAAACATGGAAATGTGGCAGCTTAATTTTGACCTCTGTCTCGGTCCCGTCATCTCTCCCTATATTTTTGTAGGTGATGTGGTGCTGGTGGTTAATACAGTGAATTCAGGCATAAAGATCAACATTTGAAACCATAACCTACGTAGATGTTCAACTGGAGAATGACATGGCACTGTTCTCATTGTCCTCCTTTCCCTCCCTTTCCTCCTTCCACTGCTAATCTTCCTTCCTCTTTCTTTCTTTCTTTCTTTCTTTTCTTTCTTTTTTCTGAGAGAGAGAGAGAGGAGGAGAGGCAGAGAGAGAAATGGAGAGAGAATCTAAAGCAGTTCCACACCCTGCATGGATCCCAACATGGGGCTCTATCTCATGACCCTGAAATCATGACCTGAGCCGAAATCCAGTGTCAGATCCCTAACCGACTGAGCCATCCAGGAACTAAAATCTTCCTTGTTCTTATCCTTCTAAACTTACTTTCTCAACCCCACAGAGGCATTGTGGGGTGGGGGATAGGCAGGGAAAGGAACAGCTCTAGGATAAATGTCAGGCTTTTAAAATTTGGGCTGAATGCCAGGATTAATAACACCAGTGTTCTCTTTGTAAAAAAGATACTATGAACATGGAACAAGCAAATAAATAGTGTCTGTCACAGACGTGAATCTGCATGTATTCATGTGTGATCCTTTAGTACATGACTTGGGGAAATTAAATATCATATAATATGTTAAACACAACCAGAGGGAACTATAATGTTTGGTGAGATAATTCATAATTAATCTATAGAACGAACTTAGAGTTGGAACTACCGTACGATACAGTAAAAAAATAAAAATCACAGAGAACAGAATGGGAAGAATTATGTTCTGGCCTATATACTACTATTAATTAGCTGTTTCTTCTTAATAAACCTAATTAAATTTTCTCTTTTCAATTTCCCCACCTGTCTGTTCAGTAGACAAATATTAAAATCCATTTATTATCTAAAACTAAATGATATTATCTAATATCTAAAACTAAATGATATTATCTAAAATGATAATCACTAATAATCACTAATGTCATAATTTATTGACTCCCATTTGAGCAAACTTCCATTAAAACAGTGGAATACTATGTGTGAATAAATAATGCACTACATAGTGTGGCTGTATGAATATTCATATGCTCACTTGTTTTCTAATAATAGCCTCTCATTTATTTTCCTATAAAACTTTAGAAAACACTGGTTTCTCTGGAATACCAATACTGTAGGTAATTTTAATTATATAGGCACTATTACAACTCACAGTTTAAATATGCACTTTGGACCTTTAGGTGGGAAGAAATAAACCAAGTGTAATGGTCTTTGAGGCTCAAGATATTTATTACCTCTACTTTACAAAATCACAGTGCAAGATGACAAATGAGCCCCACACAAAGAAAACATATATTTGAAACAAACTTTTTAATTGAATTACTTCATGGTTCCAAATAAACCATTTCATTTGAAATATAATCTCAATTACCGTAGCACTCAGTTCCCAATATATCAGCAAAGAGTCAAGTGAGACAGTACTTAGCATGATACTGAAAGTACTTAATTATTTTCATTTAATGATACATCTATAATGGGACCCTGTGGAACCTGTCCCTCTCATCTCTGCCAACTGTTACATTGGTTCAAAATGAATACACTGAGAGAGTGATATTATTTGATGTAATTTGCCAGAGGTAGTGCTGAAACCAACAACTAAAATTATGAAGATACCCTTTGACATCTGTGATTTGAGGACAAGTTGGCTGTGGTAACTATACACTGCTTTCGCTGATCTGGCTGGCTAAGTGCCTCTTTTGTAGTCACCACTCCATTTGCTTCTCTCATAAGATGAAGTATTTAATTTGACATGGTCATCTCATCTAGAAGAGGATGTATTTCCCCACTTACATTCTCCAAATGAAAGTTTCCTTTCTGACTTGAGAGAATCTTGACTATGACTTCCAAGACATTCTTTAAATTAAATTTGAGATGGAATTATCAGAGACATCCATTTAAAAAAAAATACATAATTGGTTCTCATTTAATTTCTCTTCCCTGTGTGATCATGTGTCAAAGAGGAAACACATTTCAAGCCTAATGATAATAATAATAATGCCTCAATTAGCATGTGTGTCCTCAAAGCGCCATTTTGTACTTTTCCACGTTAGCGTAATTACAGATCCATCCATCAGGGTTTAAAGTAAATGTGAGGAAACCTATCTGTCTGGATTGGATGTTAAATCTGGCAAATCTATTGCTACCATCAATGTCAGGTTTCTTAAGCCATACCATCAGAGTGCCAAAATAAAGCACCAGAGTATTCCAAGGGCACCACAAACCTAGAGTTCACTCCTTGTGCTAGCCTCCTTTCTTACCCACAAGACATCCTTAACCTTAGTGTTTCTGATGTTGTTAACATAATCATATGAGCAGGAGTTTTCTGGAAAGCTCTTTGGTGCAAACTGACACAAGGCAGGGTTAATTAATTTACTCTAAGGAATAATGGACACAAGATCTCTGCCTACTACTAATCATTGGAAATTCATCATCATCTGTGAGACATGATCTCTGCATGCTAGCCCTGATTCTTCCTTCTACGCTGTATGAGGAGGAGCAGATTTAACCTTCTCCTTCATATAGAATTCCTCAAATATTTCAATGTAGCCCAAATGTCAATATAGCATTCTAAAAATTTTTTGTCTGCAAAATCACAAAAGGATCTATCTTGTCCTTCATAGGTCATCCTCTGTGGTTT
The DNA here is from genome assembly GCF_002288905.1 of Enhydra lutris kenyoni. Lineage (NCBI taxonomy): Eukaryota > Metazoa > Chordata > Mammalia > Carnivora > Mustelidae > Enhydra > Enhydra lutris. Next base: position 37,595,845 of record NW_019154099.1, on the reverse strand, counting down.
CAATTGAAAATAAATTACAATTTGACTTTTGTGTATGGGAATTTATTTACCCAGACACACAGAAATGTATCCTCACTTTGGAAACTCATAAAGCTTAATTTTTAAAAGAAAGTGCAATGAGACAATCTCAAGGTCCTGAATTTATGTGGTTTCACAGGATATTGCAAAAGCACACAGAGAAAATTTATTTTTATTTTGTAATTACATCATGCTCAGAGTTTAAAACTATGAAATATTTGTATTCCAGGTAGTTGCTATTTGCATCAATCACCTACCAAGAGAAATTACACTGGTTATCAATTCATCCATAAAATGTTAATTTGTCTTTAACTTGATGAAATGACTGAAGCAAATATCTCATACATATTTTATTTAAGATTTTATTTATTTATTTGACAGAGAGAGAGATCACAAGTAGGCAGAGAAGCAGGCAGAGAGAGAGGGGGAAGCAGGCTCCCTGCTGAGCAGAGAGCCTGATGTGGGGCTCGATCCCAGAACCCTGAAATCATGACCTGAGCTGAAGGCAGTGGCTTAACCCACTGAGCCACCAGGCACCCTCTCATACATATTTTAAAGGATAGTCACTGATCACATGTAATGACTGATTTTTTCTATGTGTAGAATATTGTATCACCAATACAAGTTTCTGTAAGAAATTTATTAAACAAAATAAAACGTAGCATTGTTTCAAATTATATATAGTTACAAGAGAATAATCACTCCAAAGATTGTCTAGAAGAAAAAAATGTGTAACAAAAGATAACATCTGCATAAACTGATAGAAAATTATAAAATGATTTCATTCATTTTTGAATGTGACTATTTTGTGATGTTACTAGAAAATGTAGTATTTTTGTGGTTAAGAGACAAAATTCCAGAAGTTACTTATCTACAGCACAAAAATGTCATCTCTTACATTACATTGGTATGAGAAGGTTAATTATTGAGCTCAAAGGAAGAGACTGCCATTTTATCAATGAGCTAAGCCTGTGATAATGTCATACAGACTCGTTTTTGAATCAAATTTCTCATGTTTCTAGTAATATATGTCAATTTGGAATATATGTTCAATTGATGTGTTATCTTAATAACTGAAGTGGTCAATTGAAAAAGAGATTTCAAAGCAAGACATTTGTGTGTGTGTGTGTGTGTGTCTGTGTGTGTGTCTGTGTGTGTGCGTGCGCACGCGCGCAGAGATCTAGACAGCAAAGTATAAATATATATGTGCTTGTGTGTATGTAGATATAGATACAGACATATAAATATCTGATATAGACATAAATATACTTACCCTATTTTCCTATATATTAGTAGGATAGTTTTAGTCTATATACTAAATACCTAAATACATAGACCTGGTTATGTGAAACACCCCTATTTCTTTTAAGATTGCTTTACCGGTTTCCTTTATACAATAATCACACGTGGGTATTCATTTTTATAATAAAATTCACATACACACATCTTCAGACCATTTTATAACATGTTTAATATGGTAATTGTAGTCATTCTCTTGTGTAAATGAAGATTAATCAAACACATTAAAATGTATCTAAAGACAATATGCTTCTCAGACGGGTAATTATTACTGAATTGGTGATCTTCAAATATTGGTAATTTTTTAATTTCTATAATATATTTGTAGAACATAGACTAAAAATATTAATAACCTCATGATCCATTTTGTTGGATGACTTCAGTTATTTTTTACCCCTCAAAATATTTTTTAAAGGCGTATGGCTTTATTCTCTTATTTTTTCTTTTTCATTCTATGGATATCAAGAGAACAGTTATTTTTGCTATCATAATGAGAATACATTTCTTCCAAAATTTGACCTCATGCTTAGCATATTAAAAAAAAAGATAAGTCTTTGTGGAAATACACTATAATAATACATATAAATATCTTATAAAATAATATATCCAATTAGATACAAATATCAACATAAATTGTTGGATATGAGGAAACTATTCCTAATATGAAACATGAAAGTCACCAAGTTACACATTAAAATAAATGTGGAAATTACTAATAGACTAACTACTTTATAAATAACACTTCATGTAGCAAGCCAGCTTATAAAATTCCCTTAATATAATGTAAGCTGCCCACTGTTACCAAGGACAAAATTCCTTGGCAAGACTGAAAACTAGAGTTGCTAATACTTCATTGACTGTTATATTTTTAAAAATTTCATTCAAGGGATGCCTGGGTGGCTCAGTCGGTTAAGCGGCTGCCTTCGGCTCAGGTCATGATCCCAGTGTCCTGGGATCGAGTCCCTCATAGGGCTCCTTGCTCGGCAGGGAGCCTGCTTCTCCCTCTGCCTCTGCCTGCCTCTCTGTCTGCCTGTGTTCGCTCGCTCTCTCTCTCTCTGACAAATAAATAAATAAAATCTTTAAAAAAAAATTTCATTCAACTAGAATGTGCATTTCCTCTTAAAATAATGCAGTGGGGGAACAGTAACTTGTAAAATTTTGGAAATTATATCTCCTTTATATATTAGAAAATATGTTAGAAAATATTTTACGTATTATAAAATTGAATTTATCTTACATGTTAGGAAAATAGTCATAATTCGTGTTGATGATTTTTTTAAATTATTACAGAAAAAATGGATTTACTATGGAAAACATGGAAATTTGTTAAAACATATACTATATAGCCAGTACAGCATTTTTTCTATAAGCTTTCTTACTTATGCAAAAATTTAAAAATGTGATTATTAATACAAGACTATTTATTATAAATGTGCTTTTCTTTTTTTCCCCAACTGCCTAATATTTTCACCTCACAGGAGGAGGTTAAGATGAATTATAGAAGTAATGGGAATATTGAGATATATTATAGAGGGATGCATATAGAATATGTAATGTTCATGTTATGAACATTATGAAAAATTACATAGTAGGGAAGAGAGCCATGTTAGTCATGTTAGCATGAGAGAGGATTTTCCGATTTTTTTAACCTTGATTCCCATTAGTATGTCAATAACGAACCTAAAGGGAACAGATGCCTGTTTTTGATAGAATGAGATTGAGTCTTTTTCTGACCTGGTGCTATTAGTGCCGTGAGAACAAAAAAAGTAAGAGAAGGAGAGAGATTGAAAGAGAGAGAGAACAAGGTTTAAAGGTGAGTCCTGTTTCTTCCCTACATACTCTTTTGCTCAGAGGCGGCAAGATGCTGTAAGGGCAGAGACTGGAGAAATAGTGGCTGTCTGCTAAGGAAAAAGCAAGGAAGTGGATACTTAGAAAATGTCCATACAATAATTTGGTGCACAGGTATCATCACAGAGCCTTGGAAAGTTCAATGTGCTTAGGTATAAGGAGTCATGAGCCTTTCAGAACCTGATGGTTTAGAGCTGAAACCTAGTGTACCAGCAACATGGCTCCCATTAGCATAGCTATGACAAAATGCTGAGCAAAACCTTGTGGGCTATTGTAGTGAATGAGATGAAAAATCTGGTAGGGTATAGAGTTTACATTCACCAAGAATGGAAGAGGCTGAGGTTCGTATTTTGGAGCATATTCCTGGTTATGCCTGTTGTCTAGGTGTGATTATTATTAGTAATTAACTCCTATTACTGTCAAAGTATTCCACTGTGGGCAGTGAGATGGCCATCATCAACAGATGATATGCTCCCAGGACTTTGTCAATGAAATTACAGAAGTAGCAGGAGAAAAGAGATGCTAAGTGACCACAAAATTTTATCTAATAGATACCAAACACTACTTAAAAGGATTACCAAAAATAATGTATCATCCAATTTTTGAACCTTATAGAACAGAATTAACCATTTTTCTCTCCACACACTGAGGCTTTCCAGGCACATCGGCATTGTAGTATGAAATAAATTTTGCAAGTCCATTACATTGGACTACATTTATAAGGTTTAAAGATAACAAAATGAAATAGTATTTTTGGAGGCATTGAACTACATATCGGGAACTGAAAATCATTATTACTAAAGTAGTTTCAAAGCTACCTGCCCACCCCATTATGAAACATGATATAAATATTAGTTCTATTTATTTTTACTTTCTTATTATATCCCTGATACACTCTTCATGGTTTCTGGAACTACTATGTGTCTTTGTTTGTTATTATAACCCCCTGCAAAAGTCTTACATTTTATACTACTAAATTTAGTCATTTACTAGTAGAGTTCATATTTCAACCTTGCCTAAAGGTGGTAAAAATTATTACTGTATTGTATTGTATTGTTATATTTTTATATTTGTTGTTAATTTAACCTGAGGAAAAACTGACACATGCTCAAATTTCAGAAGAAACTAAAATGCATCAAAAATGTTTCATAAAAAAAGAATGAAATCTTGCCTTTTGCAAAAACGTGGATGAAGCTTAGAGAGTATTAATGCTAAGCAAAATAAACCAGTCAAAGAAAGACAAATACCATATGATTTCACTCATATGATGAATTTAAGAAACAAACAAAGGGAGAAAAAAAAGAGGGAGACAAACCCAAAAACAGGCTTTTAACTAAAGAGAACAAACAGATGGTTACCAGAGGGGAGGTGGGTGGGCAGATGGGTAAATTTGGTGCAGAGGATTAGGCGTACACTTATCTTGATGAACACCAAGTAATATATAGAAATTGTTGAATCACTATATTGTACACTTGAAATTAAAAACACTGTTTGTTAAGTACATTGGAATTAAAATTTTAAAAAGGTCCATAATTATTTTTGAAAAAAAAATTTAAGAACAGAAGAGAATAAACTCATCTGAATGTGTGAGAACTTGAAATCTTTTGCAAAGTTGTGTTAGAATCATACTTTTTGAATTATTTGATTTATATTAACGCCTCTAAGTTACATTCTTTCAGTGTCATTTTTGCCAGACAAAATATAAGAAGACAAGAAACTCCTTTCATTTTCATGTTTAATTTTAATATTTTTATAAGCAAACAAGAATCATAGAAGTCATTTGTTAGCTTAAGATAAATGTTACAGCAACCCTGAAAAAATGTCAATGTTAGCAAGAGAAAGTTAACATATGATGCAGTTAAAGTGTGTGTGCCTGCCTCTCCGTGTGTGTGTGTGTGTGTGTGTGTGTGTGTGAGTGTGTTCCTTTCACTGGAAAAAAATGTGGCTGTATTTTGCAAATATAATATTGAGGAAAAAATTCAGACATCAGAGAGTACAAAATACATGATTTCATTTTTGTAACATATAAATTTTGGCAAAACTATTCTGTACAATTAGAACAAACATTTTCCTTGGGACTTGAGTGACTGAAAGGAAGCACAAAACAGAGGTGCTGATTATGTTCTTCTTCTTTTTTTTTTTTAGAGAGGGAGAGAGAGAGAATCTCAGGCAGACTTCACACCTAGCACAGAGCCCAACAGTGGGCTCCATCCCACAACCCTAAGATCACAACCTGAGCCAAAATCAACCAACCCAACCAACTCAGCCACCCAGGTGTCCCATAATTCAGTAACTGAAGTAATTTACCTGTAAGGGATTTAAACAGCCTTTGAAACCAGAGAGGATCAGAGTTACACTATATTGGATGAATTAAGTATTTTCAAGCTAATACATAAGTATTTTGAATGACTGTATATTTATACAGAACACATCAGAGTGTTATAAAATAAGGCTTTGACTTCTTATGCCCATAACTCATTTTTTCAAGGTACTCCATGTACATGGATTTAGAGATTTCATCTGGAAATGGGGTTACAGGATAATGATTAAATAAGCCAACCACAGGAAATAGTAGTGGAAAGCATGTAAATTATCAACAAATGATAGCTATTATTATTTTGATATGCATAAATGCTTTTGTCTGTCTCTAAGTAGTGTCACTAGCCCTTCTAACTTATATTTTACAGCCTTTCACTGTGTTAGGTTTCCTATTCCTTTCTAGAAATAACCCCATAAACTCTCCCTGGATTATGGTAGTGATCTAAATATTTGCCCTATGTCTGATCAGTGAGTTGTCCAGTGATGTCAGAATAACAGGTAAAAATATTTTCCAAAATGTATTACACTGAATTTTGGTCTTTTTTATGTTTCATGGGAGGAAAATGTTATGTGATATAATTTGAGAGAGCACATTATTTTATATGGTCTTCTTGGACACCCATATGAATTTTAGCAAGATACAGCTCCTGGGGAGGACTGTATTAACTTTGATTAACTCATAATTTCACAAGTTTATCTTAGCACGAATACCCTTGTCTCAGCTAAGATGAATTATTACTATTCTTAACTACTCTTCTGAGGAGCATATTATAAAAACAATGCAGATAGTTGTTCTATCTTGGATTAATAATTTTATCTCAGAGTGTGAAACGGTGGTTTCTAATATATTCACTGGATTTCAGGGCAACTGAATTCCTGCAAATATTCACAAATACAGATGAATATTGAATGCTGTCTATATAATTAAATAGAACATTGCTTGCACATACAAACTAATTTTCAGATATATAGATCTGCTTGTATTATTAATAACATATTCATCATAACATGCTCTTTAATATATAGCATTTTAATTTTACATAAATGTTAAAATCTAATTAAAGTCATGTGATACTCCATAATACACTCCATTGTTATAAACAACAGAGTAAAAACTACTTATGAAAATAAAAGGGCTAAGTTTTGGAAATCAACTAAATGTAAATTGAATCTCTGTTCCTTCATTAAACCACAACATAATCCACTATTTATATGACTGTAGACAAATCATTGAGCTTTGCTGAGAGCTCATTTAAAAGGCTATTATGAGCATTAAGTTTTTTAACATGGGTGAAAATTTTTGCAGAGTTCATAGCACCAAGTACATAATAAAATATTAGTTCTCTCATTCTTTCCTTTTATTTCCCGACTCTCTTTTTCATCTTTACATTCACAGCATACATAGTTCACTATGTACTCTGTAATATTTAGGATTTTTCCAATCAGTATTTGCTAAACTGAGCTGATTATAAAATTTGGATGGCAGAGAGTTATAAAAAGCTATTAATATGGAAATAAAATATGTAGCCAATACTCATGTCACTAAAATGTATGTTTATGGAATTTTATTTATTAAATAAGATAAATATTTGTTCTATTTGCTTTATTTTTGTACTTCAATTGCCTAGGCACTTTTAAATCTACAGCTGCTTACAGAGTCCCAGCTGGCAAGAAATGCCATCTTCCATGTGCATTTGTCACAAATATTAGAAACAGGAGAAATTCTCACCTGAACATTCACACTATTCAAACCAACTGACTCAGAGCATTAATATTACATCTTCACACTCTTAGCAGGAATCTACCCTTATGTTTAGTCTAGGACAAATGAATTTTTCTAGAAAGTGAACTACATATAGTCACCCCTCTCTGCCTGAGCTGCTGGCAAATTCTTTGAAGAAAAGTTTGTACCCAAAGCCCATCAATGAGTCATGAGAGAATCATACAGTACATCCTACCAAAAGCAGATTGCCTAAGGTAGGCTGACTTTCCCATTGCAGCCTATGGGCTAAAAACGATTTCTATAGAAGTTTATAGTTTATTATCTTTACCATCAAAAATAACTATGAACGAACACACACCATTAACACCAGAGTGATTAGTGTTCAGGACTCCTGACTGCAAACAATGCAATCCTCTCAGAGTTACTTAAGCCAGAACAAAATTCACTAAAAGATGTTTGGCAGCTTCCAAAATTGCTGGTAAGGTCAACAGGCCAGAAAGAAGCAGCAGCAATGCCCTACATGGCACAGTGATTTCTGTTCCTAAACCTGATTGTCATTATCCATTGGCTCCTATGGCATTCAGTAATTGGCATCAGAAATTCTATTATTGTCACAGGACACTCTATCACAGTGGTTGCCAAAAGACTGACTTCCTTTTAGGTGTTGATTATTTCTATGAGAGTGTTTGGTTGCACTTCATTGGAGTGACTTTGATTAAATGAACATGTTCTACTTGAAAGGGATCTTGTGAATATAGTCTCTCCAATTCTGTTTGAGAAGGTTAGACTCGTAGTGTGGAAAATTATCAAGATGTAGAGAGAGTATGCAAAACATACTGAGTAACTTTAAATGAAAGATGACCTCAACAAAATAAAAATGAAGATTGCATAAGTATGTGTTTGATTTCTATGCACACATTCTCTTTTACCAAAACAATGAATGCTTCTTTACTTCAATGATACATCTAGTTATTCACTTAATTCACTTGATAATATATCTAGATTCACTTTATCTAGTTATTAAGTGATTAAGTAAATATTTATCAATTGTGACACAATAACGACTGTCAGTGGCACAAAGATATGTAGATATCATTCTGAACTATTGTCAGTATAGTATAAAAAGTAGATATATGGTTTTAACTTCACAGAAATAAAGACAAGTCTATAATGACATTTACACATGGAAAAAATCAAAGGGGAAATGTAGGTCTTCAGAGCAATGCTAGCATTATCTTCAAAAATAAAACATTGGGGACATGGGATCTTGTGACAATGAAAGGATAAATGTTCTCTAGGTGAACAGAGGGATAGAAAATGTGTATTTATTTCAAGAGAAAGATTCAGTTGAAGTTAGAAAGCATTCCATCGGATCTAGAAATTTTTTTTTAATTCTGAAATACACTCTATCAGATATTAATATAGCCACTCTTGCTTTCCTATTTTTTAAATTCTATTTTCGTAGTGTACATGCTTTCATTATTTTATTTCAACTGTTCATGCTGTTGAATTTGAATTGAGACTTTTGTAAGCAACATACAGTTGAATCATGGTTTATTTTATTCATTCTGACAATCTCTTTAGAGATTGTCTTTAGATGGGGCCCAAACAACAAATGAAGAGACTCAAGAGAATCATGATAGGAACAGACACTGGCATGCTTTAACCTCAAAACTCCAGTTTCTAATACCATGACACAGTAAGTGGTTTCCAATTTTGCTCTATTTACAATTACTTCCTCTTGGGTAATGGCAGGAAATGACAGAACAAGACTAGATTATTCACCCATCAAAATATTGTCAATGCTACCATATGACAGACTATAAAAACTGTTTGGGTAAAGGCAATAAATAATAAAAACCTGGGGGGCTCCTGGACAGCTCAGTAGGTTAAGCATCTGACTCTTGATTTTGGCTCAGGTCAAGATCTCATGGTTGTGGGATTGAGTCCCGGGTTGGGCTCTGCACTGAACATAGAGTCTGTTTAAGATTCTCTCTCTCCCTCTTCCTCTGTCCCTCCCCCTGCTTGTGCTCTCTCTCTCTCATTCCCAATAAATGAATAAATAAAGTAATTTTTTAAAATAAAACAATAAAAACCTGCACTTGCTGTCAGAAGGCTTACAATCTAATGGATGATAATATCAGAGCAAGTTTTACAATGCATGACTCATTAAATTGTTTTAAATATATACTTCTATTTTCAAAACTGGTCCTAATGATGAATGAGAAGATTGGGGTAGGGTTATTGTGGTCTCAGCTGAAGAGAGAAGAGGACCTCAGAAGTTAGAAATGGGGATGATAAAACATTTACTAGTCCAGGATATATTTTCTTTTTCTACCACTTTTTGGTTGTCAAATAATGCAGAGTTAAGATATTTTTCTTCTTAAACACTTTGATAAAATTTTACTTAAAACTTTCCCTGACTTAAACTAAGAGATTTTTTAAATAAATTCTTTGAAAAAAAAACAAATCATATGAGATTTTTATATTAAATGAGTTAAAATTTCAAAATTATCTAATTAAAATATCAAATTTTTCAATCTTATGCTTTATTTAAACTATATATATGTCAACTTCCTTATAAAAAGGTATTTCCATTTTTAGTGTCTGTACAGGAACCCATTCCATATTAAGATCCTGTAAACAGGGGCACCTGGATGGCTAAGTGGGTTGAGCCTCTGCCTTCCGCTCAGGTCATGATCTCAGGGTCCTGGGATTGAGTCCCGCATCAGGCTCTCTGCTTGGCAGGGAGCCTGCTTTCTCCTCTCTCTCTCTGACTGCCTATCTACCTACTTGTGATCTCTGTCAAATAAATAAATAAAATCTTTAAAAAAAAAAAAGATCCAGAAAACATCATGTGACCCATGCTTATACTCACAATACTTAAAAATATAATTTGAGAGGTGCCTGGGTGGCTCAGTGGGTTAAACCTCTGCCTTTGGCTCAGGTCATGATCCCAGGATCCTGGGATGGAGCCACGCATCTGGCTCTCTGCTAAGCAGGGAGCCTGCTTCTTCCTCTCTCTGCCTGCCTCTCTGCTTACTTGTGATCTCTTTTTCTGTCCAATAAATTAAAAAAAAAAAAAAAAAAAAAAAAAAAAAAAATATATATATATATATATATATATATATATATATATAAAATTTGAGGGGCGCCCAGGTGGCTCAGTCGTTAACCATCCACCTTCGGCTCAGGTCATGATCCCAGCGTCTGGGATCCAGCCCCACGTCAGGCTCCCTGCTCAGCGGGAAGCCTGCTTCTCCCTCTCACACCTCCCTTGCTTGTGTCCCCTCTCTCACTATTTTTCTCTGTCAAATAAATAAATCTTTTAAAAATATATACATAATTTGAATTTTTTTCCTCTGGTGTCTAGGAAGTTAGAATATTGCTTAAAATTAATTAAGATAAAGCATAGAAAATATAATTTTATGGTTTTAATCTTCTGCTACATTTATTGGTAAGTTCAGGGTCTTTTGCTAATACTTTACTCTGACCATCCTCCACCTAACAAGCCATATTCTAATTCCTTCTCTTTGAGGCTATTTGCATGGGTATAAATCAAATGTTTGGGCCAAAGATTGAATCTGTTTTAGAAAAGAGAATAGATCAAGACTCATTTAAAGTTTAAAAAACAAAACAAAACTCCCCAAAGAAGTCAGGACCTTCATTCTGTTTCTGGATAGAACCCAAGCACTGGAAGAGAACCTTGCACAGAAGTATCTGATTACTATTCTTTGAATTAAATATTTTAGACTTTCAAGGCTTATACCTCATGCTACAGAAACATTTATCAGAAAAGTCTTATATTAGCAGTTATAGGGTATTCTCCCATGGGTACTTAAATTATAGGTTAATTTTTTAAAAATCAACCTATTTTCTTTGCATTGATAGCAAATGGTAGCACTATAATTTGGATACCAAAGCTTACTCGAACCTCTAACATTGAGTCTTATTTTTAGTTCACCTATTGAAGGTACCACAGAGATAACCAATATCTGAGACCTATATAATTTTGATGATCCCCCCAAATTATATTTATTTTTAAAAACACATTTAAAATATATTGTAATTAGTCATCCACATTGATTTATGAATATTTACATGTAACACATTTTATCTAAAAAACCATTAGCATTTATATGTTCTGTTTTATCCATAGGCACACTGTATAATCCTGGGGAACATCAAAGACCAACGTAATAAAGAATTATAGTGTAAACCAACTAATCTTATAATTAAGCTAATTTTCCTTATTTGACAGAAAGAGAAATCACAAATAGGCAGAGAGGCAGGCAGAGAGAGGGAGGAGCAGGCTCCCTGCTGAGCAGAGACCTCGATGCGGGGCTCGATCCCAGGACCCTGAGATCATGACCTGAGCTGAAGGCAGAGGCTTAACCCACTGAGCCACCCAGGAGTCCCTAATTAGGCTTATTTTCCTAATAAATTAGCTATTTGTTATGTTTTAGCTTTGATCAACATGCAAATTTTGGTAAGAAAATTTTAAAACAAAATCTATATTAAAGCTATTTTTATTAAAACACATTTTGATTATGTTAAAGATAAAGCCACTTACAGAATAAAAGATCCAAGTATTACAGAAGGACAACATGCTCTCCAGCTAAGCTAACAGAAATGGAGAACTTTGGGGGGGATTTAGTCATGACACTGAGAGGTTGAATGACAGTTCGATGGCCTAAGGGACCAACGGTCTTGTCAGAGCCTTTGATATCTGACAATCAGGGATGACTGGACAGTGTTAAGATCCAAAGGCCATGAGAATAAAGGAAACAAAATAGAGAGAGCCTTGTCTCAGAAGGACAAAGGTTTTTGAAACACATCAGGAAAAGCAGCAGCAGTGGATAACTATAACGAATGCCTCATAATGAAGGCAGGAATAACCAACTAGGTTATTACATTTTCCCAATTTGTAGAAAATCATCTACCACCACAGGAGAAAGTTCGTGTTTAAAATTCAGCAAACTGAATTCCTAGGGAGTGAGATGTTTTTATTTCTATGGTTGAAAGTTATCAGGCTTTTGCATCCACTATCAAAACAACTGTTCTTTTCCATTTTACACTTCACATCACTGAAAACAGTGGCTTCTATTGCAATTAAATTACAAAAGAAAAAAAATTCTCTCCACAGATCAAAGCTAAAAGAGCCAAGTCAGTGTTCAAAAGGACATTTTCCACTTGTTCTATTATATCTAAGGATTTGAATCCACCCTTTAGCTGAAGAAATGTTTTCTTTGTTTAAAGTTTCATTAAAATTTTTATTTTATATATTTAATTTGAGTATTTATCAAATTATATAAAGTAAAATGGGTCACAGACATAATAGAGTTTAGAAATTTACACAAGCTGCAACCACTGCCTCTCATTAAAATTCTTTTATGGTAAAATGTCACAAAAATGTGTTCTTAGAAAAATAAAATGTATGGAAAAATTAATTTTATTTATTTATAAGTTCTGAATACTGACAGAGAATGCAAATCTTTAATTAAATCAAGTGTGCTGCAATTTATGACTGATTGCTTTAAAAACTTAAAAGAAATAATTATATATTTGAAATACTCTAAACTCATAAAGTCTAAAATAAATTTGAAATAGCAACACAACAAAATAAAAAAATCTTACAAATCACAAACATGCCCCATTTTATTGCACTTCACAGATACTGAATTTTTCTTACAAACGGAAGATTTATGGCAACTCTGTCATGCAAGTCTATCAGCGCCATTTTTGGTTTTTTATTTATATTTTTATTTAATTCCAGCTAGTTAACATACAGTGTAGTGTTAGTTTCAGGTATACAATACAGTGGTTCAACAATTCTATACATCACCCTGTGATCATTACAAGTGCACTCCTTAACCCCATCACCTATTTAACCCAACCCCACCTCACCCACTTCTCTGGTAACCATCAGTTTGCTCTCTATAGTTAAGAACCTGTTTCTTGGTTTGCCTCACTCTCTCTCTTTTAGCTTTTGGTCATTTGTTTTGTTTCTTAAATTCCACATATGAGTGAAATCATATGGTATTTGTCTTTCTCTGACTGACTTTTTTCACTTAGCATAATACTCTTTAGCTTCATCCATGTCCTTGCAATGTCCTTGCAAATGGCAAGATTTCATTCTTCTTTCTGGTTGAATAATATTCCATTGTATATATCTACCACTTCTTTATCCGTTCATCAATTGATAGACATGTGGGCTGTTTCCATAATTTGGCTACTGTAGATAATATTGCTATAAACATTGGGGTGCATGTATCCCTCTGAATTAGTATTTTTGTATACTTTGAGTAAAAACCTAGTGGTGTCTTTGCTGGGTAGTTCTATTTTTAACTTTTTGAAGGACTTCCATACTGTTTTCCAGAGTGGCCCCACCAATTTGCATTCCTACCAACAGTGCCAGAGTTTCCCTTTCTCCACATGCTTGATGACGCCTGTTGTTTCTTGTGTTGTTGATCTTAGCCATTCTGACAGGTATGAGGTGATATCTCATTGTTGTTTTGGTTTGCATTTCCCTGATGATAAGTTATGTTGAACATTTTTTCATGTGTCTGTTAGTCATCTGCAAGTCTTCTTTGGAAAAATGTTTATTCATCTCTTCAGCCCATTTTTCATCCCATCCTTCACTCTGGGTGAATATTTAAGTTCTTTATATATCTTGAATACAAACCCCTTACCATATATGTCATTTGCAAATATCTTCTCCCTTTCCATATGTTGCCTTTTAGTTTTATTTCTTTCACTGTGCAAAGGCTTTTCATTTTTATGTAACCCTGATAGTTTATTTTTTATTTTGTTTCCTATGCCTCAGAAGATATAACCAGAAACAAAAACAAGCCTGTGTTCTCTTCAAGGACTTATATTGTTTCAGGTCTCACATTTAGATCTTTAATCCGTTTTGAATTTTTTTGTGTGTGGTGGTCCAGATTCATTATTTTTATTTTGCTGTCCAGTTTTCCCAGGATTATTTGTTGAAGAAACTATCTTTTTCCCCACTGTCTACTTTACTGATTTGTCAAAGATATTAATTGACCGTATAGTTGTGGGTTCCGTTCTAGGCTCTCTATTCTCTTCCAATGACCTTTGGGTCTATTTTTGCGTTAGTACCTTACTGGTTTGATTATTACAGCTTTGTAATATGACTTGATGTCTGGAATTGTGATGCCTCCAGGTTTGTTTTTCTTTTTTTCAAGATTGCTTTGGCTCTTTGGAGTCTCTTATGGATCTATACAAATTTTAGGATTATTTGTTCTAGCTCTGTAAAAAATGTCAATGGTATTTTGATAAGGATTGTATTAAACGTGTAGATTTCATTAGGTAGTATAGATATTTTAACAATATTTGTTTTTCCAATCTAGACCATGAAATGTCTTTCTATTTCTTTGTGTCATCTTCAGCTTTTTTTCATCAGTGTTTTATAGTTTTCAGAGTACAGGCCTCTCACCTCTTTGATTAGGTTTATTCCTAGGTATCTTATGGTTTTTGGTGCAATTATAAATGGGATTGAATCCTTAATTTCTCTTTCTGCTGCTTCATTACTGGTGTATAGAAATGCAACAGATTTCTCTATGTTGATTTGTATCCTGCAACATTAATGGATTTATCAGTTCTAGCTTTTTTGTTGTTGTTGTTGGCTTTTCTATGTACAGTATCATGTCATCTGCAAATAGTGAAAGTTTTAGTTCTTCCTTGCTCATTTGGATTTTTTTTTTTTTAATTTCTTTTTGTTGTCTGGTTGCTGTGGCTAGGACTTCCAGTACTATGTTAAATAACAATCCTGAAAATGGACATCCCTCTCTTGTTCCTGACCATAGAGGAAAAGCTCTGTTTTTCCCCACTGAAAATGATATTATCTCTGGGCTTTTTTATGTGGCCTTTATTATGTTGAGGTATGCTCCCCCTACCTGACTTCATTGAGGGTTTTTATCATGCATGGATGTTGTACATTGTCAAGTGCTTTTTCTGCATCTATTGAAAGGATCCTATGATTCTTATCCTCTCTGTTGTTATTGGGATGTATCACATTGATTGATTTGCTAGTAGTTTATTGAGAATTTTTGCATCAGGGATATTAGCCTGTAGTTCTCTTTTATTAGTGGTGTCTATCTGGTTTGTGTATCAGGATAATGCTGGCCTCATAGAATGAATTTAGAAGTTTTCCTTCCTTTTCTATTTTTTTGGAATAGGTTGAGAAGAATAGGTATTAACTCTTCTTTAAATGTTTGGTAGAATTTACCTATGAAGACACCTGATCCTGAACTTTTGTTTGTTTTTAATTACTGATTCAATTTATTTGCTGGTTTAAGTCTGCTCAAGTTTTCTATTCCTGTTTCAGCTTTGATAATTTATATGTTTTCTAGGAATTTACCCATTTCTTCCAGGTTGTGTAATTGGTTGGCGTATTGCTTTTCGTAATATTCTCACAACAGTGTTTATTCCTGTAGTGTTGGTTGTTATTGTTCCTCTCTCATTGCAATTTTATTATTTGGGTCCTTCCTCTTTTCTTTTCCTTTCTCAAAGTCAGGTTGGGCATTATCAGTTTTATGAATTTTTTCAAATAATCAGTTCCAGGTTTCATTCATCTTTCCTATTGCTTTTTTAGTTTCTATATCATTTATTTCTTCTCTAATCTTTATTATTTCCTTCCTTCTGTTGGCTTTAAGCTCCATTTGTTGTTCTTCCTCTAGCTTCTGTAGTTGTAAGTTTAGATCGTTTGAGATTTTTCTTACTTCTTGAGGTAGGCATGTACTGCTATACATAGCCCTCTTACAACTGCTTTTGCTGCATTCCAAAGACTTCAGACCATTGTGTTTTCATTTTACCTGTATCCATGTATTTTTTTTTTATTTCTTCTTTGATTTCCTGGTTTACCCAATCACTGTTTAGTGGCATCTTGTTTAACCTACGTGTATCTGTGGTCTTTCCAGGTTTTTTGTTTTTTTTTTTTTTTTCTTGTTGTGGACTTCTAGTTTCATAGCCTTGTGGTCACAAAAGGGGCATGGAATGATTGCAATATTTTTGTTATTTGTATTTTGTATTTATGACCTAATATGTAATCTATTCAGGAGAATATTTCATGTGCACATGAAAAGAATGTGTATTCTGCTGTTTCAGGATGGAACATTCTGAATATATCTGTTAAGTACATCTAATCCAGTGCGTCATTTAAAACCATTGTTTTGTATATAAACTCTTCTGCAAATAGCAGACTATATTAAGTTGATGGTTGTTCAAGTTTGAATTCATTCTTTTCTTCTTTCCTCCCCTCTTTTTGGTATATGTCATTGTATCTGGTTTTTGTTTTTGTTTTTGTTTTAAGATTTTATTTATTTATCTGAGAGAAAGTGAGAGTGGGAGAGAGAGAGAACACACAGAGTAAGAGGAAGAAGCAGACTCCCTGCTCAGCAGGGAACCCCATGCAGGGCTTGATCCCAGGATCCTGAGATCATGACCTGAGCCAAGGGCAACCCTGCAACCCACTGAGCCACCCAGGTGCCCTCATATGTCCTTTTGTGTGTGTGTGAGTTTCTTGACTGATTTTTACAGAAATATTAATGTTTGCTGCTTTTGTGTCTCCTGACTTTACACTGTCACTTTTGGTGTCCCCTTCCCACTCAGAGTCCCCTTTAATATTTCCTGTAGGTCTGATTTAGTGGTCACAAACTCCTTTAGTGTCTGTATGTCTCAGAAATACTTTATCCCTTCTTCTATTCTGAGTGATAGCCTTGCTTGATAGAGTATTCTTGGCTGCAGATTCTTCCCATTCAGTACTTTGAATATATTATGCCCCTCCCTTCTGACTTTTCAAGTTGCTGTTGAAAAATCTCCAGCTAATCTTATGGGTTTTTCCTAGTAAATTAAGGACTTCTTTTGTCTTGCTGCTTTTAAGATTCTTTCTTTAACACTGTATTTTGCAAATTTAATGATAATAGGTCTTAATGTTGGTCTGCCTTTGTTGATTCTGATGAGATTTCTCTGTGCCTCCTGTATCTGGATATCTGTTTCCTTCCCCAGAATAGGGAAGTTTTCTGCTCTTGTTTCTTGAAATAAACTTTCTATCCCCTTTTCTCTCTTCTTCTGGGACTCCTGTAATATGAATGTTACTACATTGGTTGGAATCAAGGAGTTCCCCAAGTCTATTTTCATGTTGCATAATTCTTCTTTCTCTTGCTCTTCTTCTTTCTCTCTTTTGTTCAATTTCTTTGCTTTCCATTACTTTGTCTTCTAGGTCATTAATACATTCCTCTGCTTCTTCCAGCCTGCTGTTCACAGAATCAAACCCAGATGTCCATCAACAGATGAATGGATAAAAAGGAATCAGTGCATATATCCCCACAATGGAATATTACCCAGCCATCAAAAAGGATGAAATCTTGCCATTTGCAACAATGTGGATATAACTAGAGGGTATTATGTTAAGTGAAATAAGTCCATCAGAGAAAGATAAATATCATATGGTTTCACTCCTATGCGGAATTTAAGCTATAAAACAGATGAACATAGGGAAGGAAAGGAAAATAGATGAAAGCAGGAAGAAAAACCATTAGAAACTCTTAACTATAGGAAACAGGATTGCTGGAGGGGAGGTAGGTAGAGAGATAGGGCCAACTGGGTGATGGGCATTAAGGAGGGCACTTAATGGAATGCACACTGTGTTATATGCAACTGATGAATCACTAAATTCTACCTCTGAAACTAATAATACACTATATATTAATTAAATAGAATTTAAATTTAAAAAAAACTGTGATTCATGGGTAGAAGTCAAAATATCAACAATTAACAAGAGTATGGAAGATGTTGATTCCAACCCTCATGGATGACTTTGAGGGGTCAAGACTTCAGTGGAGGAAATCACAGCAGAATTGGTGGAATTAGCAAAAGAACTAGAAGTGAAGCCTGGTGATGGGACTGAATTGCTATAATCTCATAATAAAACTTTAATGGATGAGGAGTGGCATCTTATGGATGAGCAAATAAAGTGGTTTCTTGAGATGCAATCTACTCCTGGTGTAGCTGCTATGAAGAAAGTTGAAATAGTAACAAAGGATTTGTAATATTACATAAAGTTAATAAAGCAGTGGCAGGGTTTGAGATGAATGACTCCAATTTTGTAATAAGTTCTACTGTGAGTAAAATGCTATCAAGCAGGATCACATGCTGAAAGACATTGTTGGTGAAAGGAAGAATTAATCAATGAAGCAAACTTCACTCAGATAACGGCTAGCATTTGTTAGCAACAAAGTATTCTTTTAAAGATGTTATTTATTTATTTAACTGAGAGAGAGACATCTGGAGAGAGAATACAAGCTAGGGGAGTGGGAGAAGGAGAAGCAGGCTCCCCACTGACCAGGGAGCCAGATAAGGGCTTGATCCCAGGACTCTGGCATCATGACCTGAGCCTAAGGCAGACACTTAATGACTGAACCACCCAGGTGCCCCACAACAAAGTATTTTTTAATTAAGGTATGTATTCTGGCTTTGTGGCAGCTTTAATGCTGCTACACACTTAAGACTATGGTACAGTTTACCCATTACTTTTATAAAATGCACTGAGAAACAAAAAGATTCCTTTGACTGACTTAATTACAATGTATGCTTTATTGTGGTGCCTGAAACCAAAACTGTGATATGTGCCAGGTATGTCTATACAGTACTTAATAGAAAACTCAGAAAATAATAAACATATTAGTATTTTGGCAACTTCAGTTACTTAAAAAATTAATCCACTCACAAATAAAGGGAGTAAAAATAGTACTGACACATTTTTTCTATGAATCATTTACATCAATCTAATTAATATTTTTACAATCTTGACATGCCCCCTTTGTCTTAGAATTGCCAATTTTTAGTCACGCTTCCTAACATTCTTGGAAGCCTCTGATGATTGATTTTATAGTAATACAAAATAAACAATGCAGGCTCCTCTGTTTTCAAAAATAATAATAGTAACAATAAAGCTTAGCACTTAACATTAAACTGCAATGAGAACAAAATCTACCTAAATCTTACCAATAAGTTGAAATAACCTTAAAAAATTAATGTTTTCCAATAACCAGTCATGCCTTGCCCTTCTTAAGTGTATACTACCCTTATCCACTAGTGTTTCTCAGTCTTCTATCCCTGTTCTTTCAATTTTGGTATCCCATCACTGTGGATTATTTCTGTTTTCTGTTTTCTTCCCAAACTTCACTCTCACCTGATGACACTCATCTCTGCCTCACTGAGACAAATCAATCAAAAGACAGTTTTCAAAATCTCAAACCACCACCCATGTCTCACCAATACTTTTATTCGACTTCAACATCCTCATTCACGGTACTTTCATCACTTTACCTTTTTTTTTTTCCTTTCCTCACAGCATTTTCATTTTCCATCATAAGTGAATCCACTTATTTGTGTTGTTTCTGATTTGTCCCCATCTACTCCATCTCCCTACTGCCCAGAGTAGTGCCCAGCTCAGAGTAGACTCACAATAAATATTTGTTGAAGTAATCATTTACATAAGTAACTTCAGTACCTGCACTTTAAGACCTCACTTATGTTCTGGATTCTCAAGTTCTATTATTAATCATCCCCTAACTGGAAATGTAATCTAATTTAAATACCCATCAATTTACTTTATTATTTATTTATTATGCATTGAAATTGTTAATTAATCATTTATGACTGTCAATAGCTGGTTAAAACAAATTATTACTGGTTAATAATTAATTAGGTATTGATGGTCTTTCTTCATCATTTATTTAAATTTATGAATCATAGGACGTAGAGTCAAGATTTTGTTAACATGATTTCACTAAGTGGATTCCTATATGTACTTTCTAACTGTGTCCAAGATGTGTGATCAATGAATTCTCCTTCCAGTTGCCTTAAGTAGGAGTCAGACATCTGTCTCTTGCATCATTTTGCAGTGTTTTTTCTGCCTAGGAAAGCATTTTTTTTTAATTTGTATTCATTTATTTTCATTTATGTATTTATTTAAAGATTTCATTTATTGTAGAGAGAGAAAGAGAGAGAGAGAGCATATGAGCTGGGGGAGGAACAAAGGCAAAGGGAGAGGGAGATAATCTCCAGCAGACAGTGCTGAGCCCAGAGCCAACGTGGGGCTCAATCCCATGACTCTGAGATCATGACCTGAGCCAAAACCAAGTGTCAGATGTTTAACCCACTAAGCCACCCAAATGCCCCATATATTGTTGTTTTTTTAACATTTTCTGAGTCACTTTCTTCAATTGCCTATTCCATTCTTTAAGTTACATAATTTTTGCCAATAACTTTCTACTTGAGTTATTTTTAATACATTCTGAACCAGGATTCTTCCAGATTATTAGTTTTGCCTAGTTTTATAGTTGCTATGCCCATTCCTAATTCAATATATTTTCCTTCTTTTACATTTATCAAGGTCATCAAAAGCATAAAAACTGCAACTCTCTTTCCACATACATTTTACTGGATTATGCAATGTTTAATGAAATAACATAATTAAAGCTATAAAATAAACTGACATTAACAAGTTTAAGAACCAAAAACACTGGGTATATTATTTTCCTATTGCCACTATCTCAAATTACAACAAACTTAATGGCTTAAACAACACAAATGAGTTATCTTAAAGTTTCAGAGGTCGGAAGTACACAATAGGCCTTATGGCTAAAATCTAGGTGTCAGCAGAGTTGCATTCTTTCCAGATGCTTTAAGGAAAAATATTTCTTTGCACTTTCTAGATTCTAAATCTGCATTCCTGCATTCCTTTCTGGTGACTTCCTCCATGGCTAAAGATGGTCAGGGGTGACCATCAGGGGTGACCAAGGATGGCAGGTGGATGTCAGCCCAGTAACCACAATATGGCAATGCCATGAGCAGAGATTAGGACTAGGAACAGATACAAAGGAATGTTTCAACAGAATATTTCTGTGGCATCATTTTGGCACTGTTTTCTATGATCTGAACTCTTCTGATTACCATTTGCGGAGAAAAAGGTTCTCCAGCTTCACAGCTAATGGGAGATTGTTAACTGATTTTATGAGATATCTAATATTGTTTTTGGTAGTTTTCTATTACAGTCTCCTAGAGTCAATTTCAGTTGCTTAAAGGTAAGAAAACTATATAAATTACACATTTTCCTCACCTGTAATACAGGGGTGATATAACACTAACCTTAAAAGTTGTAGTGAGGATTAAAAGAAAATACATACAAATCCCTTAGCACAGTGTTTGACATGTAGAAACTGTGAAACTATTATAATATTGTGTTCATTATTTTAATTAGACCTCAAACAATATACACAGGTCATGAAAGAAATAATGTGTTTAACAACATAGCACAACTTTTGTATTCATCATGTTTTTAATAAATAACAAGGATCTTTATTGTTTCATTCATTTAACATGTATTTATTGAGAGGTCATTATGTGTTGGGCCATCTTTCATGTGTATGGAATGGATTAGGTTGCATGTCAGTTAAGAGTTCCTACAGGAAGGGGCGCCTGGGTGGCTCAGTGATTAAGCGTCTGCCTTCAGCTCAGGTCATGATCCCAGGGTCCTAGGATCGAGACCCCCACATCGAGCCCTGCATCGGGCTCTCCCTGCTCTGAAGGAAACTTGATTCTCCCTCTCCCAACCCCGTCGCTTGTGTTCCCTTTCTCGCTGTCTCTCTCTTTCAAATAAATAAAGTCTTAAAAAAAAAAGTTCTTGAAGGAGACATACAGGTACAACAGCAGACATAAGTCAATCATGCAGTATGGTAGACAGTAATGTGTACAGAATAGGTTAAGAAAGATACAAAGTATCAGGACAGGGATAAAGAGACTGGTGGCATATCCAATTTTAAGTGGTCTAGTTAGGGCAGGCCTCAAAGACAGATGAATATGTCAGAATACTGAAAGGAAGTGAGAGATTTTGCCATGGAGACATCAGAGAGAAAAATATAAATAGAGGATAAAATCAATGCAGAATCCCTAAAATATACCTGCATGTTAAGGAATCATTTGCAGACTTTTTCAAGTGCAATTCAGTATGTGGAAAAACATCTTATGTTAGTTCAGGAACAACAAATGCATCTAAGTTAAATTAATTATATGTATATCAAATATAACCAAGATTGTTTTCCTGAAGAATAGCCATTAATCATTTAATTTAGATTGATAAGTGATATTGCTTTAAAGCAACTTTTACTTGCTGTTTACTTAATATTACCATGTAAGCTTCACAAAATGATGGCTATCTTTCGGGAAATGAATCAAGACATAGTATCAAATAACATTTGCTTGTTTGTTTGTTTTGCTTAAAAGATAATTTGAAATCTGCTGAACTCTAATATTCCCAATAATACGTAAGAAAAGGGAAGAATAATTTAGACTTAGCTTTACTCCTTTGTTTTTTTCTTCCTTCCTATTTATAATATTTCTTGGAACTCTGATTAAACAATGTATCTTAAATTAGTCTCAGGTCTTAATAGTAAGGGTTTTAAATTCAGAGATATATAAATTAATTATTTTATTGAGAATAATTATGATAATTGGGTCAACCAAAACCACTCATAAATTATTATTACATATAGTAATTTTTATATCACATAAAAAGTTGACTCTTTTATTTACAATAACCAATACCAAAATTTAATGTATCCAAAATTTCTAAGAGGATATTATCAAAAATACATATTCTGATTCAGTAAAATTATAAAGCCTGCAAAAAGTAGGTTTTCTTATGGAAAATAGTTAATAAATAATGCTAATAATTAATCTCTGGACTCAGGCATTACGTAAGAATTACTTTGGTATCTCACTTTATTCCCTAGTCCATTTTTACTCAATCAAAAAAATATGCAAGTCAATAAAATGTATTTCTTTATATTACGACACCAAGAAATGCAAGATAAAATGAATTATAATGAATTTCTTTCCAAGTTTACAAGAAGTCCTGACTCTATTCTATGATCAAGATAAGTATTCAGGCATTCAGCACATTAAAATTAGAACATTTATTGCTGAGAATGTGTTAATCATCTGGTTTTACACCTTCATTTTACAAATACATTTACTGAGACAGACAGCTGAGTTGATTTAATAAATAGCACATTAATAGTTACAACACAGCTAAAATTATATTAAATTTTCCAGATCTCTATTTATGTACTTTTTCTCCTTATAGAAGGTAGGAATACATAATTTATACTAAATGAATTTAACAAAAAATTCTAAAAAAGAAAATGAACACAGATTTTTTTTTAATCCAAGATTTTATTAGCTGTTTGTACATCTGACTAAATGGTTTTCAAACTGTATTTTTAAAAAAACACAGGATGCCTCTTCTCTACAAAAGTTTGCAAAACCATTCTGATGTGATGCCTAATAAGTAACAAGAACCCTTTAGATACTTTGAACACAGTGGTTTGACAGTAAATGCTTTTTCTTATAAGATTTCATCTTCCAGGGGTCCCTAGATGGCTAGTTGGTTAAGCGTATACATTCAGGTCAGGTTATATCCTGGATTCCTGGGATCAGCCCCCTGTTGGGCTCCCTGCTCAGTGCGGAGTCTGCTTCTTCCTCCCTCTCCTCCCCCCTCATGCTCTCTCTCTCAAATAAATAGATAAAATTTTTTAAAAAAAGAATTCACCTTCCAGAAATATAGAGTGTTAACAAATTTAAAAGAAAATACATTTTGTGTTTGTCCTTCACTTTAATGGTGTACTATTCTTACTTAATCACCACTATAAAATAGATTAAAACCTAAATAAAGTTAGGAAATGAGTTAACTTTATGGTTTGGCTCAACTGGGAGAAAAGTTATACTTAGCCTTGTATATGTTATTAGATATAATGTATGAATATAAACATTTTCAAAACTTTGAACTAATTATCCAGTACCATCCTAAGTCATTGCAACATAAAATACATATTTTATGACTTATATTTGTATCTGAAAACTCATAAATTATAAAAAGGGTTAAATTTTATGAAAAAGGACATTTGTATCCTTTTATATATATAAAATCTTCTAAAACTTCACTTTAGAAAAACAAGTTTATTTGCCCTTAACTAAACCTAAATTATGGATTATATATATTATTGGAAAAATACTGCTTTAATAGAGAGCATGTTTACATACAAAGAAATAAAACAGGATACTGCTAGATTCTTATTAAATTATTACTAACAATAAATGTTATTTACAAAGCTTAGAGAAAAAGAACAGAAAAACCAAGCCATGGGTATAGTTGAAAGCTAAAATTCCTGGATAAAAAGAATTATCAAAGGATTTAATACCACACAGAATTCCAGTATGGTGTATTTAAGATTTTTTCTTAGTCTTCTATTTTCTCTCTACCTTGCCTTTCTTACTTTTCATTTTTAAGTTATTGTATAATGAACTAATCATTTCCTTCCTTTCTGCCTCTTTTATCTTTCTTTCTTTCTTTTTTTTTTAAGATTTTATTTATTTATTTATTTATTTATTTATTTTGAGAGAGAGAGAGAGCATGAGCAGGGTGATGGATGGGCACAGGGATAGGGAGAGGGACAAGAAGACTCCAGGCCAAGCATGGAACCCAACCCCAACGGAGAGCTCAATTCCAGGATTCTGAGACCCTAACATGAGCTGAAGTCAGATGCTTAACTGACTGGCCCACCCAAGTGGCCCTCTTTTTTTTCTTTCTTACCCTTTGAACACTGTTATTCACTTTAATTTGCTGTTTTTGTTGCAATTTTTTGTTTTTGTTTTTGTTTTTGTAAAACAGGGGATTCTCACTTTTGACATTAGATCATATGTAATATATCAATACCTAAACTTGCTGAAAACTATCTCACTGGAAACACTTATTTTACATGCAAATTTTAAATAAACATTTCTTAAGAGGCTGATGAAACAGAAGTTGAAGTTGCTTCAACTAATCTCATATCTGAAACTAAGTCATCATCTGATATCAGCCATTGGTCTAGATTAACCATTACTGCTTTTGTTAACACTGAAGAAAAACATGGATTCATAGATATGAGTAGGCACCAATTACATTCTATGCTAGCTTCTTTTTTATTATTCCTTAATAGTACTTACTATTATATCTTAAGAACAAATAAATTGCTGTATCTTGTTTTCTGTTTGGCAATAGGAAGTCTCTGGTTAATTAATTTTCTTTTTAAGATTTCATTTACTTAGAACACTTAAATTTTAAGTTCACAGCAAAATTGAAAAGAAGGTACAGAAAGTTTTGTATCTCCCTTGCTGTCACACATGCATAGCTTTTCCACTAACAACATCCTTACCAGAATGACACATTTGTTACATCTAATGAGCTCATATTGCCATAATATAACCCTGACTTCCTTACTGCAAAGAGTTCTAGAGAAAGCAATCTCCATGTTGCTAAATGTTTCCATACATCTTTTCAAGGCTCCTGGGTTAAAGAAGTGTCAAGCGACACATCGACCAGGAAAACGTGAGGGAGGGCTAAGAGGATGGTGAAAAGAAATTAAGAGACAAAGAGATGGGGGCAGGAGGGACACTGCGGAGGATGTCCAACAGTGCCGATTTTATTCCACATCTTACAATCATTTATAAGGCAGACCAGAATAGGAGGAGTAATACATCAGTACCTAGTCAGATGACCGCAAGTTTCTATAACAAGTTTACATTAACTACAAGCAAACCTTGTGATGTCAGGTAGTTTCGGCTAAAGCCATTAGCAAGACAATCAACCAGGGAGTGGGTTATGGGAGGTACAGAACAACAGGGACTGACCAAGAATTCATGACCCTGACCACACTGTTCCCTTCTGTAGGGGGAGTGTGTGGGAAGTCACGTAGGCGAGCGCACGACACATAGCACAGACCCTTTTCTCAGTGTACTCAACTTTCCCGTCCTTAACCTTGTCAAGGTGTTCAGACTTTGAAGGAGAAACAAGTCAGGGCCTGGTTTGATCCTCGACTCCAACCATGCCGTGGCCTCCAACAAAGAAGACTGCTCTGGGTAAGTGAATTTCAAAGCACTGTTGAAGCAGTTGAGACTGAAGAGTCAGCCAAGTGGCATCAATGAACCTGGGTCTGGGGCACTGATGTTTTTTAGATGTTGGGACATATAACCCACCCAGGGAAACTAGCAAAGCCTCCCAAGTTGCTCCTGTTAAACAGAAAGCCTGGTCATGACTCCCTCTCGTCAGTTAATTTGTCACCGCTTTCATTTGGGAAATGGTATTAGGCTTGTTCTTTCCTGTGCCTAAGGCGATTTCACTGTTAGCTGATGGGCTATTTTGCTAGTTTCTCACTATATCAACTGAAGAAAAGAAAATGGACTATTACGGTTTTTGGAGAGAAAAATGAAAATACCTTTCAGTCACCTCCAGTTCCATACCTTAGGATGGTCTACTGACATTAAAAAAAAAAAAAAAAAAGTCCTTCCCTCAGACCATCTATCTAACTTTTAGATCTTATTGAGGTTGGGATTACAGTGCTAGCTAAAAAGAATATATTATTTGTCATCTCTACATATTTTTTCTCCTTCTCCTTCCTTCTCCTCTTCTTTCTTTTAATGCTACCTTATAATTATGATATGGATAGGCACTGTAAGATAGTTATCAAGGATTCAAAATACAGTTAATTTTTTCCTTCATTGACTCATATTTCTTTCAGTTGCAAGCAAAAAGAAAAAGTCATTTTTTAACCTAAAGAGGCAGGTTAAAAATAACAATTTTGCTTGTTCCTTTTTACACAAACTATTTTATATGCTCATGCTGGATTTATTCTTAAGAGGAAAAAAAATAGTGAATACAAAACTTTTTCTTTAACCATGTTTTGAGGTACTACTAATGTATGAAAGAAAAGCATATACTGACAAAATTAATTACAGGTACTCTATTAAAAAGAAATAACTAAAAGCATTTGAGAATTTCCCACTTAAGAAATACTTAGTCATGAGGGGCCTGGGTGGCTTAATCGGTTAAGCATCTGTCTTTGGCTCAGGTCATGATCCCAGATCCCTGGGATCAAGGCCCATGTAAGGCTTTCTGCTCAGTGGAGAGTCTGCTTCTGCCTCTTCTCCTTCCTCCTGCTCTCTCTCTCTCTCTGGCTCTCTCTCTAGCTCTCTCTCTCTCAAATACATAAATAAAAATCTTTAAAATAAGAAAAAAGAAATATTTAGTCATTAATAGTCCCAATGCTTTATAAAGAAGTATATATGCTGCATGGCATTAATCTCATAAATGTCTTGTAATATTTATAAAATGGGTGATTATTGCTTGATTTTTAAAATCTGAACTTTAGGGGGTGCTCCTGGGTGGCTTAGTGGATTAAAGCTTCTGCCTTCGGTTCAGGTCATGATTCCAGGGTCCTGGGATCGAGCCTCGCATCAAGCTCTCTGCTCAGCAGGGAGCCTGCTTCCCTCCCCCACCTCTCTGCTTGCCTCTCTGCCTACTTGTGATCTCTGTCAAATAAATAAATAAAATCTTTAAAAAAAATAAAATAAAATAATTTAAAGTGTTACTGCCTATAAAGCGTGACCGAACTAAGTAAAAAGAATGTTATCTTGGGGCGCCTGGGTGGCTCAGTGGGTTAAGCCACTGCCTTCGGCTTAGGTCATGATCTCAAGGTCCTGGGATCACGCCCCGCATCGGGCTCTCTGCTCAGCGGGGAGCCTGCTTCTCCCTCTCTCTCTGCCTGCCTCTCTGCCTACTTGTGATCTCTGTCTGTCAAATGAATAAATAAAATCTTCAAAAAAAAAATGTTATCTTGCCTTTAAAAACTTTTGAGATCTTTAAAATATATAAATTTAATTAGATGCCTATCATATGAAATAACATATGAAATAAAGATTTTAAAAATAGATGCATATTATCATAACATAGATAACTCAATCTAAATGCATACTTTCTATTCAAAAATATATCACATTTTTATTGATCTATTTGCTACTTTATTTACAAAACTTTCATTTTTTTTAAAATATTTTATTTGAGAGAGAGGGAGAGAGAATGAGCCAGGGAGTGGCAAAGAAGCAGGCTCCCCGCTGAGCAGGAAGCCCTATACGGGACTTGATCCCAGGACTCTGGGAACATGATCTAAGCTGAAAGCTGACACTGAACTAACTAAGGCATCCAAGTGCCCTGTTTCATTATTTTTTAATTTATGCTCAACTTAAATGTCCAACTTCATAAGTGGTAAGGAAAAATCAATCACTTTAGCCACTTTTAGTTGTTTTTATCAATAACCACAACTGTAATCTGACTTTTCATAAAGTAATAAACAGGACTCTAAAAATATTTTATATATCTAAAGCCAGTTCTGTGTCTTTCACTCACCTTGAATCCCCATCCATACAGTCAATGATAGAGTCATAATCCAGAATCGAAATTCAAAATGAAATTCAACAAAGTAAAGGAAATATCTGAGATCAGGAAGTACATATATATAATCTTGCTTTATTCCCACACTTTTACTAATACCAGGTCTCCTCTAGGGTCACCCTTAAGTTTGCTAATTTCTGTTGAGAAAAAAAACTACAGGTGAGATATGCCCCTTCTAGTTTACCATTTGAATGAGGCTTTACAATCAGGCTCTGTAAGAGAGTATCTATGTCTCTTGTTTGTTTATTTATTTATTTCTTAATTCCAGTACAATTAGCAAACAGTGTTATATTAGTTTCAGGTGTATAATATAGTGATTCAACAATTCTATATATGACTCAGTGCTCATCATGACAGGTGTACTCTTTTTTTTTTTTTTTAAGATTTTATTTATTTATTTGACAGAGATCACAAGGAGGCAGAGGCAGGCAGAGTGAGAGAGAGGAGGAAGCAGGCTCCCTGCTGAGCAGAGAGCCCGATGTGGGGCTCGATCCCAAGACCCTGGGATCATGACCCAAGCTGAAGGCAGAGGCTTTAACCCACTAAGCCACCCAGGTGCCCCGATAGGTGTACTCTTAATGCCGTTCACCTATTTCATCCATCCTGCCCACCCATCTCCCCTCCGACAAACACCACTTTTTCTCTAAGTCTGTTTTTTTTTGTTTGTTTGTCTCTTTTTTTCTTTGTTCATTTGCTTTGTTTCTAAATTCCACATATGAGTGAAACTATATGGTATTTTTCTTTTCCCTGACTGACTAATTGCACTTGGCATTTTACTTCTAGATCCTTCCATATTTTTGCAAATGGCAAGAGTTCACTCTTCTTTATGGTTAATATTCCATTGTATGTATATGTGTTCGTGTTTCTGTGTGTGTGTATATATATATATATATATATATATATATATATAAAATATATATACACACACACACACACAAAACCACATCTTCATTACCTGTTCATCTATTGATGAACACTTGGGTTGCTTCCATGTCTTGGCTATTATAAATAATGCTATAATAGACACAGAAGTGTACATATCTTTTTGAATTAGTGTTTTTGTTTTCTTTGGGTAAATACCCAGATATTATGGTAATTCTATTTTTAATTTTAATTTTTTATGCTATAAATACTTGTATTAAGAAAAGCTTCAAGGGGCACCTGGGTGGCTCAGTGGGTTAAAGCCTCTGCCTTCAGCTCAGGTCATGGTCTCAGGGTCCTGGGATCGAGCCCCACGTCAAGCTTTCTGCTGGGTGGGAGCCTACTTCCTCCCCCTCTCTCTCTGCCTACTTGTGATCTTTGTCTGTCAAATAAATAAATAAAAATCTTTAAAAAAAAAAAAAAAGAAAAGCTTCAAATAAATAACATTATACTACAAGAACTAGAAAAAGAAGAAACATCTGAAATTTAGTGGAGGAAAGAAATAACAAAGAAAATTCAGAAATATATAAAATAGCAGAATAAACAATAACTACATTGAAAGTAATGAGTTTTCTCCTAAAAAATAAATAAAATTGGCAATGCTTTAACTACTTTGACTAAGGGAAAAAAAGAGAGAGAGAGGGAGAGAGAGAAGACTCAAAAGCCAAAATGAGAAATGGAAGAGAAAACAACAGATACCACAGAAATACACAGTAATAGATAGTACTATAGTAATAATGATCTGTTGGTACTAATAGTTCTGTATCTAATAGTACTATAGTAATAGACAATACTATAAACAATTATATACTAACAAATCAGAAAACAGGAAAAAAACTCTGGATAACTCCTAAAAATGCATGAATAACCAAGACTGAAACATGAATCTTGAATCCAAGAAATAGAAAATCTTCTTACACCAATAAAGAAGAATGAAAGTTGAATTAGGAATCAAAAACACCCCAACAGAGAAAAGCCCAAGACTACATGGTTTCATTGGTGAATTCTAACAAACATTAAATAATAATAATAATAATAATAAGGACAATCTTTATCAAAATCTTACCAAGAATGGAATAAAGGAAAGACATTCACAATCATTCTATGACTCCTGTAGTATAGTGATAAAGCAGGATGAAGTCCAAGCCCAGCAGGCCCCTCCCACAGAAGACCAGCAAACACCCCTTAGTGCGAAGGAGAGACCAAAAGTGTCAAAGATAAGAAAGGATCAAAGTATATCTCCAGAAACAAACACAAAGCAAGTAATAAAATGGCAATAAATACAATATCTATCAATAGTTATTTTGAATATAAATTGACTAAATGCTCAATTAAAAGACACAGGGTGTCAGAATGGATTAAAAAAGCAAAAACAAGACCCACCTAATGTTGCCTACAAGAGAGTCATTTTAAAGATTTTATTTATTTATTTGAGAGAGAGAGAGTGATGTGCATGCAGCAGGTTGGGGGAAGGGCAAGGAAGAGGGAGAGGGAGTATCCCAAGCAGACTCCCTGCTGAGAACAGAGCCCCAGGCAGGGCTCAATCTCACAACCCTGAAATCATGACCTGAGCTGAAATCAAGAGTTGGCCTCCTTAACTGACTAAGCTCCCTTGCGCCCTAAGAAAGTCATTTTAGACCTAAAGATACCTGCAGATTGAAAGTGGCAGGGTGAAGAAACATTTATCACACACATGGATTTCAAAGAAAACTGGACTACCAATACTTACATCAGACAAAGCAGACCTTTTTGTTCTTGTACTGGTTTTATCCTGATTCAGTATCAGAGTATTTATGTCTTACCCACAGTCTCCACAGGGAATCTTAGCCCCCACCACCCAGTCCTCCTGCCTTGGATTTTTCCCAAAGTATTCTGTTTGCGATTGCTCAATCTCTTTTCACACTTTACTGCTTTTGCTCATTTATTTTCCTACAGGAAACTCCTCAAGATTAATGAGTAAAACACATTAATTTAAATTCTGCAAAATCAGTTGATCACTACCCACTTTTTCAATGACTCTGGGAAGGATATATAGTTTGTGGTAAATAAAACTGAAAGAAGGATTGAAATCATTTTCTTTTATCATTAACAGGCCAAGAATAGATTAAATTTGCATCACCTTTAAACGGCCAATTGTTTTCTAGGAAATATTTTTTGGTTTCATCATAAAATAGTAGTAGAAACAAGATGTGGTTGATTCTGTTTAAGGAAAGTTGTTATAACTATGTGATAATTATTTATTCCTCCTACCTTCAAATAGTTTAATTTCATCCTTGTCATTGTCCTTCTTCTGTATGAAGTTCAACCTACATTAATATGTGTGTAAATCATGGGAAACATGAAAAACAATTAATTCATGTTAATTCCATTTACTAAATACTTGCCACATGTTGAGCTCTGTGTCAGTCATGCTCCTCCTACATGAATCTTCTGAAAAAGCCATAATTAACCACCACCTGTACAAAAAGCACAGAGGGTGCATTTGGAGTGTTAAATTCTTTGCTGACTTTAGCTAGTTTTACACCTTTATTTTGCTTTTCCCTCATTTATTAACCTAGGAAATTTCATTTTTGTTTATTTTTGCCATAATGTGCATTTTTAGAAGCCATTTTAAATCCAGTTGAAATATAATAATGTAACAATAAATAACACTATGGTTCTTTTACTCCCAGGCAATACATTTGTACAGAGAATCTCCTAAATCATAGAACCTTGAAATGAATTGAGGCTACCACAACATTTGCAGCAGAAAAATAACTATTACTATAAAGACTTAATTAGCTAGAACCTATAATTAGCCAGCATTCATTAAAGATTATCTGAATTCACACAAATGGTGTATACATAAGCAGCCATGTGCACTTAGTTTAGAAGAATATTTCTGCAAGACTATTTACTATAAAAAGATGAATGCACATGGATATAAGCAACTGTAATGGTATTTATATTTAAGTGAGCACATGGTAAATGTACATAGAGAGACCAGGCAGTTAAACCATTTTGTTATAATGGAAGAACATCTAGATTACATAAAACACCATATTCATTGTCTGCCAAAATATTTTTTGTTTGTTTCAGTTTTTCTGTTTTGTCATTCTGTGACAAAATTATAGGACAGCAATAATGGCACAGCAACCAAAAGCTTAAAGGCTTTCTCAGGAAAAAAAAGGAGACACTATTTTGTGATAACAAATGCTTACTCTATTTGTGGTTTATCAAGTGAAACTGATGTGAAAACATTTTCTCAAAGTGACAAATATCTAAATTCCTAAAACTACTCAAAATATGTCAAGTGTTTATTAAATATTTAGTAGCATGTTAAATAAATTCTGATAAATTTTTAACAAAATTTTAGTGATAGTTTATTCAAGACTTCTAAAAATGTTGACTTATTGGGAGCCTGGGGGGCTCAGTTGGTTAAGCAACTATCTTTGGCTCAGGTCATGATCCCAGGGTCCTGGGTTCAAGTTCCCACATCGGGCTCCCCCTGCTCTGCAGGGAGCCTACTTCTCCTTCTCCCTTTGCCTGCTACTACTCTTGCTTGTGCTCAATCTCTCTCTCTCTCTGTCAAATAAATAAATAAAATCTTTTAAAAATATATAAAAAATAAAAATGTTGACTTACCTCTCATTAGAATAGGAATAACTGTAAAGTCCATTAATTTCATAAGTGAATGTTATTTACATGAGTTTTGGAGTCAGATAAACTTTAAACTTCAGTAAACTTGTTTTGTGAGACTTTGTTGCTTTATTTATTATCTGATGATATTTAATTCTTCTTCATAAGGGTTTTCACAAATCCTCGCATCCTGAGTTTTTTAATGACCTTAAATATAACACTATCTGCAACAAATGATTTAGACATAAAATTCTTTATAACTACTTGTTTTTATATCAAGGCAAGTTGCAGATTCATCTTGTCAAATCATGCATATTTCCTTGTAGTTCTATAGCAGTAGTTTATTTTCTCTGAACAACATGTCTAATCATAACCATAATCATATGTATTCATCTATTTAAATTACTCATTCTTGCCTCCATGGGTTATTGTGGGGAATTAATCTGTGGAAGTGGAACAAAGAATTTGTAGTATGATTTGGTCTATGCTTTCTGTTCTTGGTAGTATCCTGTGTTAGCCAACTGAGATGGTTAATTTTATGTCATCTTGGTGAGGCCATAAAACATGGATATCTTGTCAACAATGTCTGGAAGTTGACATGAAGGTGTCTCTTTAGATGAGATTAACATTCAAATCAATAGGCCTTGAGTAAAGCAGATTACGTCCATACCGTAGGTGGGGCTCATTCAAACAGTTAGAGGCATTAAGAGAAAGCCTGAACCTCACCTAGCAGGAAGGAATTCTGCCAGCGAACTGCCTGTGGGCTCAAGCAGAAACCTCAAGAGTTTCCTTTGTCTCCAGGCTGTCAGCCTACCCTGCAGATTTTGGGCTTGCTAGCTTCCACAATCACACAAGCCAATTCCTTAAAATCAAGCAATCGGACAATCTTCCCACTTCCTACCTCCCTTTCTCACACTGGTTTTCTTCAAAACCCTGACTAAAACTTCAACTAAATTGTAAGTATTCATTTTGAAAACATTTTACAAGGGAAAACGTGAATCATTCAGGTAAACTTTGTCCATCTGCATGCCAGATATTGTGTGAGGGCAGCCAAAAAACAAATAAATAAATAAAACGTGGGTTATACTTTGGAATGACTTGAAAAGTCTATGGAGAAAAATATATATGAAAACAAAGGATTTAAAATAGACAGTATATTTAAAGGGAGATAACAGAAGAAACTATGGGGATAAATGACTCATTGAATTATATAAAAAAAAACTTGTTAAAGAATGCACGATAAGGTAGGAAACATCTGGAGAGGAGAACAGAAATGAAAAGCAGAGGGTTATGAATGTCATACAATGGTACTGAATTTTATCCTATGAATTAGGGAACTCATTGGATGTTTTTAAGCTTAGCTATCAAATGTACAGGTTAGATTTTTAGTTTGATCACTCTGATAATATTATAAGTGGTCATTTGCACAGGGTGGGAACAGAAGACTCTAAAAGACTAAAGAGATTATTGTATTAAACTAGGGAAGAAATGGTAAAGACTTGAACTAGCAGAGATGGAATAAAAGGGACATATTTACAAATATTAATGAAACTGATTTGGGCACAGAGACCATAATATAGACTTGTATTGAGATTTCTAGCTTGAGTCGATGGTCAACATGGCTACCTAAATAGGCAGATAAGGAAAAAAAAAAAAACAAATCCACGGGACTATATAATGACATCCAATGAAAATGTTGCATTTGAGACATTAGTTAGAAGATTAAATGCTGTAAATTTATTTACTTTGTCCAATAAGCTGTAACTAACTAGGTACCTTGGTTTTTGAAATTCAACCAGCAAGACAGAGTTTTTCCAATCATGGACAAAGGAGAGAATTTCTGCTTTATTCCCTGAATAAGATACAAACATTTTAGTCTCTTTCTAGTGGTGTTGGAATTAAAACCTTTCAATTGAAGAGAGTGTTGTTTTCTTGGATATTCCCTTGGGTTTCTCATATACTAGGATATTTCCAACATAGTCCTCTTAAAACAAACCAACCTCATGATTCATGTATTTCCTGATACTGAATAAAGAGAGACTCACTATTAAAGAACTTACAGGTCTTTTCCTTTATAACCTTCTTGTTTCTTGTGTGTATGGTTATTTGGGGGAGTATACCACAAAGTGAGGAAGATTCTTCCCTTACTTTTTTCCTAGAATTTTATTGTTCTCATTTTGCTTCTCTCCTTTGGGGAAGAAATAAGTGTAATATTTAAAAATATATAAGAATATTGAACTAGAAATAAACAGATCACGTTCAAATTATGGCTCTATCTAGCTCTAAACTATATAATATTGGAGAGATTATTTAAAAGTGAGGAACCACAAAATATGTATTTATCAGCCTATCTCATTTATTTTTTATAGGAATTAAGTTTGAGGTCTATGCATACTTCTAGAAGATGGATTTGCACTTTGTAAATATTCACTAAAATTTAGTGAAGTAAAGCTCTTCTTCAGTTTTGAAAAAATTTAAAATTATAAATCCAAATTTCTGATTGTAGAATTCCTGCCCCCACTCTGTGGTTACCGATTTAGGGGTATCCTATGGATTCTGTCCCCCTTTCCAATACAGTTCCATGTCACCACCTCCTATCTGCACCACCTCTTTTATCAACCTTGTCTCTGTTGCCATCTGTTTCTCAGTTGCAGATTCCAAAAGAAGCGGGATTTTTTTTTTTAACTGAGTAATCGCTACTGTACACAGACAAATCCTTCAAGCAAAGTGTTTTCCCTCATAAGTGACTCTAAGCAGACTAAAGATGGATGACTTTGGGAGGGCACCAATTCTATTTTAATCAACTTGGACCAAGTTACAGAATCACAGTAAGGAAGCAGAGATCTATCTGGGCCCAACCACTCCTGGTTGCTTGCTGATCAGGTATCTTTACACATTGACAACTTTCATACTTCTAGAAAAATAGTTTGGAATATATGTTATATATATATATATATATGTATCATATATATGTATGTGTATATATATAATTTTATGATAAAGGATAATTGCACTGGAACTTTTTATGGATTAATGATGTTATAAATTTACTCAAATA
This sequence comes from Enhydra lutris kenyoni, assembly GCF_002288905.1. Taxonomy (NCBI): domain Eukaryota; kingdom Metazoa; phylum Chordata; class Mammalia; order Carnivora; family Mustelidae; genus Enhydra; species Enhydra lutris. The sequence goes on along the minus strand of NW_019154099.1, from coordinate 37,559,689 downwards.
AATAAATATTTCTATTAAAATAATTTGACAAGAACAAGAAACAGGAATAAACAGGGAGACACAAAGTCAGAGTCAAGATAGAAGAAAGATTTTGTAAAATTCCCTATATGAATTTAAATTTTATCAGTGTTAACATGATGCATATCTATAAAATGTTTACCTCAGAATAACCAAAAGTCAAGAAAACTGTAGAGGGATGCATGTATCAGGAAGAAAATCATATGGAAGAAAAGATCAATTTTTGTCTTTGTAATTCTGTAAATTACTGTGCCAAACCACTATTTTTAGGTTCAGGTAACAACAATATGATAGGCAAAATAATGCCCCCCCCCCCGCCCCCATCAAACAAACAAACAAAACCCAAATGTTCACATCCCAATCCTCAGAACCTGTGAATATGTTGGGTCAAATGGCACATTTGCAAATGGTTAACACTCATAACCAGTTGACCTGAAAGTGGGGAGATTATCCTGGATATGCCAGGTGGGCCCAATATAACCACAAAGGTCCCTAAAAGTAGAAGAGGGAGGCAGAAGGACAGAATCAGAGAAAGTGATGTGATGACAGAAGCTGAGTAAGACTGAGGGGATAAGGGAACTTGACCCATCGCTGGTTTGAGGAAAGAGGCCACAACCAAACGTGGGCAGCCTCTAGATTCTAACAAAGGCACAAAAGAGATTTACTTAGAGGAGATTAAGGTTACAAATGAAATTCAGGTTGTTAATAAACTGATCTTAAAATGGGATTTCTTAGATTATCCAGCAGGTCCAATCTAATCACAAGGGGCCTAGTAAAACGGAGTTCATAAGGTTGCAGTTAGAGAGGAGAAAGGGAGCAAAGATCAGCAAGGATGCTCCACTGATGGTTTTGGCTATGGAGGAAGGAGCTAACAACAGCGATTGCCCATGACCTATAGAAGCTAGAAAATACAAGAAAATGCATTCTGCCCTAAAGCATCCAGATGGCCTGCAACCTGCCCAACCCCTTGATTTTAGCTCAGTAAAATCTGTATTTAATTGTCAAAAGCCTAAAGAATGATAAGATAATAAATTTCTGTTGTTTGAAGCCACTGAATCTGTGATATTTGTCCCAGCCATGATAGAAAACTAAAACAAGTCTAATATTTTTCCTAACAATTCTAACAATTTCTAACAATTTTTAAACTAAGCAAGTCCACAATTATAATAAGACATAGTACTCACCCTAATGTTTTTAATCAAGTAAATTCAAGTTGTAATGATGAATACTGAGATGTGCAGGCTATAATTAGAGACAATGATCATTTTCCTGAAACATCTTCAGTTTATGTTATATTTATTTAAAGCACTGATACCAGTATAGGTAATATTTTTTTTCTAGCACTCAGGGCAAAGAACCAGATATACTGACCCTGATGGGAAACTTCTTTAAAAAGCAAAAACATAAACAAAACCAAATAAGAACAAAAAACAAATTATAAACAAATAATTACAGGATCACTTCAGTAGCAGCAAACACCATTTGAGGAAATTCTCAGACCATACATAGCCTCAGGTTCCATGTTAAAAAAAAAAAAAACCACAAAAAGACACAAAGCACTCTGAATACCAGATGGTGTAAAAGGAGTCACTGTGGTCCTTAAGACACTGAGGTTTGTATAGGCTCAGTACAGGGAACTGTATTGTGCTATTTCCTTTCTCTTTCTATGAAAACAAGCATGCCTGAGGAATACATTCAACTAATGAATAAAACAAATTATGGAACTAAAGATACCAGAATGTTTTGTTGTTCAGACATTAGAAGGATAAACACCATAGATAGTTAAGAATAAATGGATAATCAGAGTTTTGAAAATACATCCTTTGGAAAAATTAGGTAATTTATACACAAACTGTTTATAGAGCACAAAGAAAAGAACACTTGGCTAAATAACTTTAGTATCACACACTACTTTCAGATCTACTTTAAGATGCCAATATTTTATAAAGTAAACTGGAGAGAAAGCATTCCGAAGCGACTAATAAAAATAAAACTTACTTTCAGTGCTAGTAGAGCAAATGCAACATCCCCTCAGAAGCTGCAGAAACAGGGCCTACCCTGAAAACCCCAGTTACAAATGAAAGCCCCCAGGACTCCTTCCTGATCTTCCACTTTTTTTTACATAGCACTTACCACCATCATTTACTCACCATTATTATGTATAAAGTTTATTGGCTATCTCTTCCCCCTAGGACATAACCTCCACAAAGTCAAGGAGATTTTCTCTAATTTTGTTAACTAATGGATCCTGAAATGTCCACAACAGGTTTTGATAAATAACAATTTCTCAATAAATATTTTACATAAAATGAATGAAAACAATGTAGGGTCGAGACATTTAAAATTGATTACTGATAAATCAATAGAAAAAAAATACAAAAATACAATTCTCCACCAGGTCTTTTGTTTTTATAGACAAAACAAAACAAAACAAAACAAAGTAGGGCACCTGGGTGGCTCAGTCATTAAGCATCTGTCTTATACTCAGGTCCTGATCCCAGGGTCCTGGGATGGAGTCCCACATTTAGGTCCCTGCTCAATGGGTAGTCTGCCTCTCCCTCTCCCACTCCCTCCCCTCTTTGTGTTCCCTCTCTTGCTGTCGCTCTCTCTCTGTCAAATAAATAAATAAAATCTTAAATAAATAAATAAAAAGATTACAAAGGATTCAGAGTTAATGAACAGATTAGATAATATATGAGTATTAAAATCAAGATTCTAGTGCTTAGAAAGCTCAAAGTCAGATAAGGATAAGTCCTTGTTAATATTTAAAATTTATGTTTATATTTGTACAGACTAAGATTTATGATAAACAAGTATGAACAGAAACTCATAAGCTTAATTTTAAAAGGTCGAAAACCGTGTATGTTACTTTCCCCTTCAGTCAAATTAGGAAGTTCCTTTCTTTTTAAACCATTTTATGAAATTGTCGTATATTTTATTTCAGGTCTTCACGTACAGCATTCCCACTAACTGAAACATTTTTCTTCCTCCACCTAATTACTGAGATCTTCCCCTGCTTTAACACGCACTGGACATTCATGTCACAGAGGGGTCTTGATAGTTTATTCCTTAGATTACCCTAACATCCACTCAGCATGTTTCCAGTAGTCAATTTAAACATAAATTCCACATTAAAAAAAAAATGTCTTCTCTAGTAACTTAATTGGAATGAATTTCAGTTCTGTTAATGGATTAAAACTCCTTCATGGTACGGACATAATTGTTCTGCTTCTCTTTAGTTTGTAGACTTCACTGCACATACTCCCTGTTTAATATTCATCTTATGATGGCCAGTAATTGGGATTGGCAACTGGATTTGCAGAGGCTTAATAACAGCTGACTTGTAATATTTTTTCAGCTTTACTGAGGCGTAATTACAAACAACACTTTAAGACTTTTAAAGTGAACCTCATAATGATATACATATACAATGTGGAAGGATTCTTCCCTTCTAATTAACACATCCATCCATCACCCCACATCTGTGAGTGTGTGTGTGTGTGTGTGTGTGTGTGTGTGTGTGCATGTGTACGTGAGAATATTTAAGTCTTATTCTCTTGGCAAATTTCAATTATACAATACAATGTAATCAACTACAGTCACCATGTTATACATTAGATCCTAGACCTCATATAACTTTTGCTAGTTTTGGTTCAAAGCAGTTAATTTTATTTGTCTTAAAGTATACAAACCCATGATATCTATTAAAAGATGTTGGAAAACAGTATTGCTAAATCTCAAGTTATTAAACTTTAAGGTCTTCCTTTGCCCATGATTATTTACCCTCACATAACTCTACTTGACCATGACTTTTTTCTTTTACTCTATGCTTGTTTAGGATGCTCAATAAGCCTACCTAAAGGAGTAGAGCACGGACTTTGAGTCCTGGAATCAAATTGTGGTTGAGCTGCTTTGTAGATATGTAACCCCACACTACTGATTTAATTCTGCAGAGAGAAACAAAGCCGGATATGAATTAGTGGTAAGGACAGATTTTAATCAGTAAAACACTACTGAAATAGGGAAGTGGGTCCCACTTGAGATCAACTCAACTTCAATTTGCACAGAGGACTGGATCTTTTAAAGGAGGATAAAGGAGTAGGGAGGGGGGACAGAGGGGCTTAAGTAGAGTCAGGGAAGGGAAAAATTACAAAGGGTGGGTAATGTAAATATCAGTTAGGCCAGTTGTGTGGGCTACACAGGGACTAGGAGACAGAGACCCTACCATTCCTGATGATGACATTTCAGAGTTATGACTCAGGTCCTTGAGAAAGATACACTTAAGTTGTAGAGATAAAATATAGAGTTGTTTATATATATATAGTTATAATATATACATCTCAAATTGACAGACGGATTCACAAATTGTAGGTCCTTTTTAGTAAATGGTCTAAGAAAGAGTGGCAAAGGGTCTATCCTCAGACATTAGCTAGAACAAACAGTAAATTCTTTTGGTAGCCTTAAGAACATTAAGGGGTCTAGGATCATTCTAGGGAGGCTCCCTTGAGCTGTTAGAAGTTATGTTAAAGTGTTCTAACTTGGCAGGGGTGTAAAATCATTTATGCCCAGTCGGTAGGTTTTATAGGCCAAGGCTGAGGCCTAGTGGAGACAAAGATTCAGGAGAGTGTGGCTATAGTTTGGTCAAGGTGAGAATCTTTGTCAATTCCCATGGTTGGAATATCTTTCTAAGCCCAAGAAGGAGCCACTCCTACTTAGGACGTAACATTAGCAAACTAAAACCTAGATAACCTTCTTATCCGGGTAAATGTTCCACTTGACCAGAAACTTAGTATATCCAAAGCCAGTCACCAAATGCCAAGCCAATTCTGAGCTCTCTACTTATTTCATTGGTTTTCCCACTCCAAACAAAGGTGACTGAGTGACCTTAACCTATCATATATTTTCTATTTTTTTCTTCCTTGTTCTTTATTCTTTGCCCATCAAGTTTCTTAACCTCTACCCCATTCTGCAGTTCTTCCAATGGAGACTGTACACTTGATTAAGTGTCAAATAAAGTTTCTTTGTGCCACCTAAATTGTTTTCTTTAATCATTTTTAATACAACCTAGAAAGTGATAGTATATATTATTTTCCTCCCTCATCTGCCCCTTTTCTTCCTACCTTGAATGCAGTTCTATGGAAATGTGGTGCTGGACCTACAGCAACTATTTTGAGGCCATGTGGAAACAAGTTAAAAGGTGAAGACCCAACTCCCTAAAGATGGTACAGTGGAAAGCCAGAAAGTCTTGATCTTTGATGACATCACTGAATCATGAGTCCAAATATGAAACCATCTATTTCTAATCACTCTTTTCTTTCCAATAAACTTTTACTTCTGGAAAGTTTTAAATTTACTTTAGTTGCAAACATAGTACGGAGAATTCCTACACACCACTCATCAAATTCCCCCTTTTACCATCTAACTACTATTGCACATTTGCCACCACTAAGAAATCAACCTTGAAATAATAGTATTATCTAAGCACCACACTTTATTTGGATTTCACATGTGTTTTCCCCTAATATCCTTTTTATTATTATAGGATTCCCTCCAAAATACCACATTGCATTTAGTTATTATGGCTCCTTAGGTTTCTCTACTTATGGCAGATTCTCACAGTTTACTTTTTCATGACCTTTGACAGATTTTAGGAGTACTGCTCAAGTGTTTTCCGGTTTGTCTAACATGTTTTGGTTTTGTTTTCTTCAAGAAAGAACTGAGATTATGGGCTTTGGAGAGGGACACCAAAGAGGTGAGGTGTCCTTTTATATCAGGGAACATGTGACCAACATGGTTCATGACTAGGATATTAATCCTCATCATCTGGCCAAGGCAGTGTTTGCCAGGTGTCTCCACTGTAAAGTTTCTCTGTGGCCCCTTTTCATATTACATTCTTTGGAAGCACATCATGAGCACATCCCATAATCAAGATGTGTATGGGTGGGACAAAATTTTAGCTCCATTTCCTGGAGGGAATCAATAATCATACGACTGATTAAGAATTCTCTTGCAAGTCTGGTCCTTGGAGATGTAAGCCAGAGAGGGTGAAGTCAGGTGAGGCTAGTCCAACAAAGAAAGGGGACAGGTCCCTGGCCTGCAGAGGGAGGAGTGCGAAGAGGTCCAGGCATAGCCAACAGGTAGAGGGGCTAGCCCTGGCCTACTAGGCCTGAGGGTGAGGAAAAAACTGGAGGACCTAGGGTCTGGGTGGAGATCTGCTCTGGGGGCTGGGCCTGAAACTCCAGCTCTAGGAGGTTCCTCACCCAAACTATGGAAGTAAAGATTCCATAGGCCTGCTCTTCAGAGCACAGGTTCCATGCCTGAGGGCCACAGGGTTTTCTTACCCCTGCCTGGGGACTGAGAGTACCTTACCCCAGCAGGGCTAGGTTTGGTGTCCAAAGCCCATCCAGGAAACCTTGCACAAGTGCATGATGGAAGGAAGTGACCCACAGCAAAGAGAGGGTTCTGTGCTGCCACCAAGGACTTGGGATAGTGAGGATCCAGCAGGCTTGAAAATGCTCAGCCTTTCCCCCTCCCAATGTGTGATGTCTTTAACTCACTTTCATTTCGGGTTCTGTTTTGAGTTTCAACCTGCCTTGGGACAACTACCATTCCCCTGTATTCAACTTAAAATGTCTAGTACTCTTTCCCCAACTCCCTCTTTCTCTCACCTCCAGCCCCTGACAACCACTTTTCTGCTGTTTCTATGAGTGACATTTTCTTCCAATTCCACACATAAGTGATATCATGCAGTATCTGTCTTTCTCTGGCTTATTTCACTTAGTATCATGACCTCAAGTTCCATCCATGTTGTTGTGAATGACAGGATTTCCTTTTTTTTTTTTTAAATGGCTGAATAATATTCTACTGTGTATAAATGCCACATCTTTTTTATGCATTCATCCACTGATGGCCACTTATGGTGTCTCCATGTCCCAGCTATTATAAATAATGCTACAGTGAACATGGGAGTGCAGATACTTCTTGAATATACTGATTTTGTTTCCTTTCTGTATATACCCTGACATGGAATTACAGGATTATGATAGTTCTATTTTTAATTTTTTTAAGAGACTTCCATCCTGTTTTCCAGGGTGGCGTTACCAATTTACATTCCCGCCAGCAGTGCACAAGGCTTCCCTTTCTTCCATATCCTCTCAAACACTTGTTACCTCCTGCCTCTTTGATGACAGCCATTTGTATGTCCCTGATGGTAGTGATGTGGAGCTCTTTTCATGTATCTGTTAGTCATTAGCATGTCTTCTTTAGAATAATATCTATCCAGCCTCTCTGCCCATTTTTTTAAAAAATGGATTGTCTGGAGGGTTTTTTGTATTGATTTGTGTGATTTCTGTATATATTTTGGATATTAACCCCTTATCGGGTATATCATTTGCAAATATTTTCTCCCATTTTACAGGCTGCCTTTTCATTTTATTGATGATTTCTTTTGCCATGCAGAAGCTTTTTAGTTGATGTAGTTCTACTTGCTTATTTTTGCTTTTGTCATCTTTTTTGGGGTATGAAACTGAAAAAAAAAAACATTGCCAAGACCCATGCCAAGGAGTTTACCAGCTCTGTTTTCTTTCAGGAGTTTTACAGTTTCTGGTCTTAAATTTAAGGTTTTATTCCACTTTGAACTGATCTCTGTATATTGAGCAAGGCAGGGGTTTCGTTTCATTCTTTTGCATATAGCTGTCCAGTTTTCTCAACACTATTTATTTCTCCATTGTACATCCCTGGGTCCTTGTGGTAAATTAGTTGACATGTGTGACTGAGTTTATTTCTGGGCTCTCTATTCTGTTTCTTTGTTCTGTATGTCCAGTTTTAGGCAAGTGCCATACTTTTTAATTTCAAAATATATAACAAAGCTATAGTAATTTAAAGAGTGTGATACCTCTAGCTTTTTTCCTCTTTCTCAGGATTGTTTTGGCTACTCGGAGCTTTTTGTGGTTCCATACAACATTTTTTCCCCATTTCCGTGAAAAATGTTATCAGGATTTTGACAAGGATTACAGAATTAGCTGGTTTGGGGTAGTATGGACATTTTAACAATATTAATCATTCTAATCCATGAGCACAGAATATTTTCCATTTATTTGTGTTTTCTTCAACTTATTTCATCAGTGTACTATAGTTCTCAGGGTACAGGTCTTTTACCTCCTTGAATAAATTCATTCCTAAGAACTTTATTCTTACTGCATTTGCAAATGGCAGTGTTTTTTCTTTTAATTTCTCTTTCTGATAATTTGTTGCTAGTGTTTATAAACATAACTGATTTTTGCATGTTCATTTTCTAGCCTTCAACTTTACTAAAAAACTTTTTTAGTTCTAAAAAGTTTTTGGTGGAGTCTTCAGGGATTTCTATATGTAATAACATGTCATCTATGCCTCTACAGAGTTTTATTTCTTATTTTCCAATCTGGATACCTTTATTTATTTATCTTACTTCATTTATTTGGTTAGGACCATGTACTATGTTGAATAAAAGTGGCAAGAGGGGGACTCCTTGCCCACTTCCTGATCTCAGAGGAAAAGTTTTCACCTTTTGACCACTGAGTATGACACTATCTGAGAGCTTGTCATATGTGGCCTTTATTATGTCGAGGTATGTTCTCTCTACACCCAGTTTGTTGATTTTCATCATGAGTGGATGTTGAATACTGTCAAATGTTGTTCTCAAATATTGAGATGATCATATAATTGCCATCCTTCATTTTGTTAAAGTGCTATATCATACAGATTGATTTGCAGATGTTGTACCACTCCTGAATCTTAGGAATAAATCTCCCTTGATCATGGTGTATGGTCCTTTTAATTTATTGTTTAATTAGATTTGCTAATATTTTGTTGAGTGGTTCTGCACATATATTCTTCAAAGATACTGGCCTGTAATTTTCTTCTCTTGTAGTGTACTTGCCTGGTTTTAGTATAACGGTTATGCTGGCCTTGCAAAATGAGTTTGGAAGTCTTCCCTTTTTTGTTTTTTGTTTTTTGTTTTGGACATGTGCGAGGAGGATTGGTATTAATTATTTTTTAAATGTTTGGTAGAATTTACCAGGTAAGCTCTCTTGTCCTGGACTTTTATTTGTTGGGTGGTATTTCATTACTAATTCAATCTCCTTATTAGTAAACAGTCTGTTAAGATTTTCTATTTCCTCATGATTCAGTCTCAGTAGTTTGTATGATTCTAAGATTTTACCCATTTCTTCTAGGTTGCCCATTTGTTGGCATATAATTATTCATAGCAGTCTCATGATCCTTTGTACTTTTGTGGTATTAGTTGTGTTGTCTCCTCTCTTATTCATAATTTTATTAATTTTTGTCCTTTTTCTTGGTGAGACTAGCAAAATATTTGTCTATTTTGGTTGTGTGTGTGTGTGTGTGTGTATACATATATATAAATTCTGAAATGGAGCTTGCAAGTCATTGCCATTTAGAATGAGTTAAAGGCTTTATCTTTTAAATTTTGCTTCAGATAAAGCTCTTCCAAGGGTTCATGGACACATAAGAACCACTAAGAGTTACAGAAATATTCTGATCTCACAGGTAAACACAGCTGAGGGCCCCACAAATCACTATGTAATAGCACATAGTAAATTGGAATAAAACATTCTATGTTTTGTTTAAGGTTATTTTTCAAGTAAACTATATAATTACAAGTATATGCAATTCAGTTTATATTTTTATGAGATGGTAAAATTGAATAGCATGGCCTATGATTAAAGTTTATATACCTAAAAGTTTATATATCAACAACAAAAAGATAACACCAACACCATTTAATACTTATTTATGTATTTTTTAAAGATTTTATTTATTTAGAGAGAGTGCACAATGTGTGTGTGGAGGGGGAGGGCAGAGGGAGAGAGAGAATCCCAAGCAACCTCTGTGCTGAGCATGAAGCCAGACGTGGGGCTCGACCTCAAGATCATAATCCTAACTGAAATCAAGAGTCAGAGGCTTAAACTGACTGAGCCACTCAGGTGCCCTGCCATTTAATATTTAGATTAATTTCATTACGCAATTTGACATTTGGTACATGATTATGTAAACCAATTTGCCTTTTATAATCTTGCTGAGATTCTCTCATTTATGGCACATAAATTTTTATATTATTCCCTTTGTTTTACCAGAAACTATTTTTCTATATTATTTGTCCATTTTTCTATCATCTATATAACTAAAACTGGCAAACCTTCCATTTACTAAGGCAATATTCCTAGATTTATGAGTATGCATCATTTACCTAACAATGTTTTCATAATCTTTTCACAGGGAATCTTCAGTGCCACACAGTCCTAAAGTTTATGCAAAGTTCCTTCCAACACTCTGGGATTCACCATTCCCACACAAGATGATGTTCGATTCATCAGTTTAGTGGTTCAACATGCTTGAAACTCTCAGGTTCTTTGCTCAGGTTGAAGGAAAAAAAATATTTTTGCTGAAGATTATCATCACTCTGTATAGATTCTTTTTTATTATTACTTTGCTAGAGAGTTACTTTGGTTCCCACAATCATCTTCTCCTTCCACTAGTCTTTCAGTAAGTGTCCTGCAGTCTCTTTCTCTTGAGTTTAACATCTTGTTTCTTTCTCTATCAAACTGTGTTTCTCTTACTTACTGAATATATTACAAAGAAAAGTACATAGCAGTATATATTATAAGCACAGTTGTACATTTTGTGAAAATAACAAACAAGTTAACAGTAGTCAGGCCAGATTCTTCTTACTAAAATACCACTTTCTAATGCTATTCATCTTATTGTATAAGTAAAATTCATTTTTTAAATCTCACAGTTGGAAGTACAATCCAGCCCATGAGCAAAAGGACTAAATTGGTGGAATATGTCCTGATACGGCAACAGGAAATCAGAATGAACTGCAGCTTCTTGACAGCATACCAGGATTTATTCCTTAGAATGGGAAAGATGTGATTATCTGCTCACCAGTGGGCTGAAATCCACAAACAGGCAGGCCACTCTGATTAACTTCAGCTAATCCTTCACCCCGGGGTGACTTCTGATGCTGGACAGTTTTAATATGACAAACAAATTTGGTTACCAAGTAATCACAAGCTAAAGTAACATATTTCCTGAATAATATAAGAGCTTTCCTTCATTAGAAGCTGACATTATCATAGTAATGTATTGTTTCTTTAATATAATTACAGTTAAATTCAGCCTGAAGTTTTGTCACTATTACTCATAATATACACATTTTCTTTTTTTTTTTTAAAGATTTTATTTATTTATTTGGCAGAGATCACAAGTAGGCAGAGAGACAGGCAGAGAGAGAGGGTAAGGTAGGCTCCCTGCAGAGCAGAGAGCCCCATGCGGGGCTTGATCCCAGGACCCTGAGACCATGACCTGAGCCGAAGGCAGAGGCTTAAACCACTGAGCCACCCAGGCACCCCAATATACACATTTTCTACTCTCAAAACTTAAACTACAGATTAGCCTGAATTTAATACCTACTTTAATTAAATATGATGTTTTGGTGATGTTAAAACAAAATTAATGTTAAACAACAGTAGTATTTTTTAAAAAGCAACAATAACTAAAAAATACTGACAAAGTATAGTGGGCTCCATCTCAATTAAATCTCAGCCATAGAAAATACTATCTGGTTATCAATATCTCTTCCTTCTGTGTGTCTGTGTATGTTTATGTATATGAAACAAAATTCAAATATATAATCATATACATTCAAGATATATTCATATACATTTATATGAATCTAAGTATATACACAGAGAAAGGATAATTATATCAACCATTGAGTCAGATCTTGTGTCATTATATGGTATATTCATCTAGTTTCCCATCATTTTACCACTCTTCATATTTCTGGAATTGTTCACAGTGCTATCTACCAAAGAGATGAATGCATTTTTGTGAAGAACTGAATGGTTATTAAGGTTACTGAAGTTAAACTACTTTCTTGCCAAGAATTTTATAGACTAACTTTTCTGAAAAGTCTCCCTCAAAAAAAAATTGTAATTATAGATAAATATATTTTAGTACAAAGCTGAAGTCATAAGAATTTCAGAGAAATTGCCATGGTCCAAAATTGAAAAAAAATAACTGAAAACCAAAAAGATAAGCATTTGTCTTATCCTTGCCAATATGTGTAACCCAAGACCCTGTTACTTAAACACATGTCGAAGGACACAAAATTATGTCATTAATGAAAGTGAGAATTATATAAATCGACTTACTTTCAATCAAACAAGAAACAAGAAAGCTTACTTGGGTTAAAAAACAATTCTACAGGGACGCCTGGGTGGCTCAGTTGGTTGGACAACTGCCTTCGGCTCAGGTCATGATCCCGGAGTCCCGGGATCGAGTCCCGCATCGGGCTCCCAGCTCCATGGGGAGTCTGCTTCTCCCTCTGACTTCTCCTTGCTCATGCTCTCTCTCACTGCCTCTCTCTCAAATAAATAAAGAAAATCTTTAAAAAACAAACAAACAAACAAAAAAACAAAAAAAAACAATTCTACATGACTATGAATATGCTCTACTTTAACTTATGTAGTTTGACGTTTGAATTTTAAAAGACGTATGATTCAAATAACCACAAGCAACAAAATACGCATTAATGTCAATATTAGTTGATAACACTTAAATGTTCCAACAGAATCTGAAAGTAAAATCTCTTTGAAGACACACACCTCCAACAATGATTTCCACAGACAAAGCTCCACTGAATATGAACTGCTGATTCTAAATTACAGTTCACAAAAAGAAATAATTTATCATGAGAACAAACAGAAAGAATAAGTATCAAGAGTAAATTTATAGGAAACTTAATTATTAAAAATACAGTATAAAGGAATGTAAGCATGTTTTCCATTATTAAGAAGATAGAATGTCAAATAAACAAAAGTACTACCAAGGTAGTCTAGACATATTGAGAAAGATCCAGTTAGAAATACCAATTAGAAGGAATGTCAATATAATTATAAGTTCAGTGTGGGCATAAAACAAATTAGCACAGCCACTTACATAATTTGTTTACTGGAGTATATATTTCAAATTATATATATATATATATATATTTATAATATATATATAACATAAGTACAGGTGAGAGAAATAGTTCGGAGAAATAAAGATAAAGGAAATATGAAGGAGAAGAAGAGATATGGAGAATACATTAAAATGACTGAACATAGGAGTTGCAGAAGAAGGGAATAGAAAAGAATTAAGAAATGCTAGATCAGTCCTTTAATAACACATTCTAAGTTTAAAAGAATGTTGCTGTACTGATTAATAGTAATCAATAGATTTGAGTATTATTACACTGTAAAAAAAAGATTTTAAGTTCTGCAACAATAATGAATATACATATTACTTCAAGGTAGTAAGACATAAGTAGCTCTATTATTTGTTTAGAAACAATTAAGAAATGCTTAAGGGGTTCTTAGGCAAAGAGACTAGTATATATCATTGGACATTTGTACAAGAAAAACAAGAATAATATAGAAGGAGGAACTTTCTTCTATGTTTTGAAAGAACATTGAGTTATTCTGGCAAGAAAATAGAAATTAGATTTATTTCTATTTATGTGTATATATATTTCAATAAAATATCTGAAGAATGAGGAAATTTCAAAGATGCCAATCAGCTCAGCTTTTGAACTTGTCTCTAAAATCAAATCCATCAGTTATAATAGGAGACACAATATATTTTCATTCCTGAATTAATTTCAACAGCTAGTTATATCTCAAGGACATCCCAAACCATTAATGGCTATGTTATATACACTATCATTCTAATTCATTTTAAGTTTATTCATATTTTCTCTCTGAAATAACATTTGATCTTAAAAATTCTTATCAATTCACTACAATCATGTACATTTTATTTTAACTTGTCTTAAATATACCATATTTAAGTCTCAAGTATATCTCCTCTAGCAAACCGAAATGGGACTAAGCAAATATTTCCCTTATTTGCATCATTCATGAGAGTCTTGATTTGCATTAAGTCCTTTAATTGTGTCTGTCTTTCCTGAGCACAAAATACTGAAGTATGTAGTCATCAGTCATAAGGTAACCCATTCCTAGCAACTACCCATTAGTATACAGGTATAGCTGCATAGTAACTTTGATGAAGACAGGGTAATATTGATTCTTAGCATGTTCTTTGACTTTTGGCCAAGGCAGTAAGACTGTCCAAATGTCCTTCATCCTTATTTTGTTTCTTGACTTGTCATACAATATTTACAATTCTGCATTTTATACTTAAAGATTAGATATTTAGCTCAATAGTATTATCTAGCTTATCAGAGTTAACCCTCCTTCAACAATCTTTTTGGATATTCATACACTCCGAAATCATTAAGAAAAGGCAGAAACGGGGTGGTTGGGTGGCTCAGTTGTTAAGCGTCTGCCTTCGGCTGAGGTCATGATTCCAGGGTCCTGGGATGGAGCCCTGTGTTGGGCTCCCTGCTCAGTGGGAAGCCTGCTTCTCCCTCTCCCACTGCCCCTGCTTGTGTTCCCTCTCTTGCTGTGTCTCTCTCTGTCAAATAAAATCTTAAAAAAAAAAAAAAAAAGGCAGATATTACTCATCTACCTAGATAGGCAAATGAGCAGGCATTTGCTTATTTTCCTATAGTTTATTAATGAGATATGTGAATTCTGGTTCTGTAATCCATTTCACCTCGTTCAATTTATGTATATTTACTGGGTAAATGATTGAGGGGCTTTTAGACGACAGGGAACAAGTTAACTCTTTTTTAAGGAGAGAAAGGAAGGGGAAAAAACAAAAAGCCTGAGGTACAACCTGAATTTTTAGAGAAGTGTTTAATGAAATGTGTTTTTATAAAAAATACTTCAGTGTTCATTAAGCCTCTCTCTTCTCCTTAATCCCACTGACCAAGTAAAGTGGTTCTGATTTTATATATTCTATAAGTTGGGCTCAATCAAGAGGAATCAAATTGACAAAAATAAAGTTTTCTCATATTTTATTCATGTTTGGAAACCACTGTCTACAAAAATAGCAGAATACTTGCCATAAGATAACTTAACAGTCAGATCTGGCACTTGCAAAACTAGTTCACACAGTATTTATTTATATACCATGGAATGAGAGTAATAAACTCTTTAGTTTCTGTGTATAACTAACTGTATATTTGGCATCAGATTGTATATAGAAGAGAAGCAAATGTATTTATTCTCTTTAATTCTCTTCATCTATTATTTTGTCATTTAACTATGTATTACGCAAATATATGTACTAAGAAAAAAGTTATTTTAATACATGTTTTATCACTGCCCAAACATAACAGCTTTTGAGATATCTGAGAATTATAGATCATTTTGATATATTTTAGATTCTGGTGTCCAAAATAATCAAACATTAAATTCTTGACAGATTATCAATTACATGGGCTTATCCTTTGCCTAGTAAAATATTTGTAGCATGAAAATATTTCTGTATTTTACATAATAAGTGCTTTCCAATTTTCCACTTTGCTTTAATTACTCCTTTGAAGATAAGAGCTTTCAGAGAGTGCTCGACTTAGAGTAAAGCACACCAAGGGTAATGGAACCACAAAGATGGCTGAGGTTAAACCACAGAAACATTACAGGTTTAATTACATGAGTAGTTTGAAGGTATAATGCAATTCAGAGTATTACAATAAAATTGAGTTAAACACCAGTAATCAAAAACCCGGATTATAGCATTATCCTAAACTTTGTTCTTTCATTGTGCCTCCATCTAAAACATATCCTGTCTCCATATCCCCTTCCATTCACCATCTTGAAATCTAAAATCACTATTTGCCACCATGTTCCTCCACCATTAAAAAAACTTCATTTTTCTTGTCATCCCCATTTCCACTTACTTCTTTCCACTTACTGTCCACTGTTTTGTCACTGTAGTTTCTTCCACCATGTGACTATGTCAACCCACCTATATTCACACAATGTTATATGTTACTTTACAAGTAAGACAATATATGAAAAAATACAACTTTCAATCCTTTACATATATTCATATTGAAAAATGAAACACCAAAAAAAGTGCCTATATTTCTGATAGCAAGAATATTGAAGAGAGGAAAAAAATGACACTCAGTGCATCTCAAGGAACAGACTTTAGGAATGGAAGAATTAAAATGGTTATAATTTCCCAGGAATGAAGCCTGATACAGAAATGCAAGAGATTAGAGAATGGGGTCTGTTAAGTCAGGACTATGTCCCATGTGAACAGGTGATAAAGAGTCATAGGAATAAAAGAATCAGAATTATCAGCGTTTAGGTTATATGTGTGTGTATAATAATGCAATTTAAGTTTAGTGTTAGAGTATATAATTGTAACTGGGAAGTACATATCAGAAATTCCAGCATTAATCCAGTCTTTTATAAAATATTTTCATTAAATTCATGTATACTTCTAATTAATCTGCATTAATTGGAGGTAACTACGAAACTTTAAGTTTAAATTAAATTTCTATATATTTTAAAAACTCTAATTCAAGACATAACAGATTACAGGATGCCCTGCATATACTAAATTCATACAGCAATTTTCATATAATCTAACGTATTTCATTTCTTCTTTAGGTTCCATACTGATGACCTATAATCTGCTAATATATATCGTATGGAAATACAAAAAAAAAGAAAAGTGATTCTCTTTTATGCCCCACAAATATGTTATTGATAAGTACTGCACGGGTTTTATTCTTCAGTAACAATTAAATATTTAGATCTAGGCAAATTCTACACACAAACACAAAATTAAACAATAATAATTAGAGGAAAGAGAAAAAACTGAGAGGAAAAAAGAGAAAGAAAGCATTATGGCCTTGAAATCAGAAGAGAAATGAGGACAACTGAAGTCAGAACAGGAAAGAGGATTGGAATGGACATCTGGAAAGGTATCAAGATAAAAGCAAAGGCTAGGCAGAGAAAGGCAATGAGGCTGGAATGAGAAGGAGGTTTCTGTGCCAGAAGGAAAGCAGATATTGGGTCCTGGGCCAGATCAGGCTGTGAGGGTGGTGGCGACTGTTACAGGATTGAGTTATGGCTGGAAGGGAGAACAGAATGTGCCTGGCCAGGAGCAGACACTGGAACAAAACAGCAGCATGTGAAGTGAGAGGAATGTGTTTAGAGCTATTGGAGGTTGTGGTTATTTAATCATAACTTTGTTCTGCTGCCAGAGACTGACAGAACTCCCTCCCACAGAGGTCAAACAAATGGTTTTCTCAACTCACTTAGTCATTTACCCACCCTGTGAATAGAAGGTCAGGATGCTGACTAACCACAATTTAAGACAAATGAGATGCATTAAATGTGCAGTTGCTCACAAGGTTCCTATGACCTAATCGTTTTTAGGGATTTAGATACTTCCTTGCTAAGATCAGACTAGCTGTATGATTAGTATATTAAAATACTTGCTTTAATATTCTTTTTTTTTTTTTAAGACTTTATTTATTTGACAGACAGAGATCACAGGTAGGCAGAGGAAGGCAGAGAGAGAGGGAGGGGGAAGCAGGCTCCCCGCTGAGCAGAGAGCCCGATGTGGGGCTTGATCCCAGGACCCTGGGATCATGACCTGAGCCGAAGGCAGAGGCTTTAACCCACTGAGCCACCCAGGCGCCCCGCTTTAATATTCTTATAACCTTGCTAAGGATATAACATAAACTACAAAGAAAAACATAAACTACTAAATGATAAACACTTTATCATTAAGTGTTCATTATTAAGATACCTTAATGGTTCCTTATTAAGATGTCTTAATAGAAATAGTTACTAGTATTTGAGTCACAAAGATGTGAAACTGAATCCCAGGTCTGTTATTTACTATTTGAATTGAAAATTTAACTATTGTCTCAGAGCCTCAACATTCTAGTATTAAAATTTTTTTAAGATTTTACTTATTTGAGACCATGAGAGAGAGCGCATGCTCACGGGAGCACTAGCTGGGGGAGGGGCACAGGGACAAGCAGACTCCCCGTGGAGCATTGAGCCCAGCATGGGGCTTCATCCCAGGTCCCTAAGATCATGACCTGAGCCGAAGGCAGATGCTTAAGGGACTGGACCAGCTGGGTACCCCTCCTATTAATATTTAAATAGTAATATGAATCCCACATGGTGTGTGTAATACAAACTGTGACCAAATATGGTTTTAGTACAATACCTGGCCCACATGATAAACATTAGTTACAGAAAACATTTGATAAAATCTTGGGGGTGCCTGGGTGGCTCAGTGGGTTAAAGCCTCTGCCTTCCGATCAGGTCATGATCCCAGTATCCTGGGATCAATCCCCGCATCCCGCTCTCTGCTCAGCAGGGAGCCTGCTTCCTCCTCTCTCTGCCTGCCTCTCTGCCTACTTGTGATTTCTCTCTCTCTGTCAAATAAATAAATAAAATATTTTTTAAAAAAAAATTTGATAAATTCTCATATGAACTCTCTTCCTAAAGCTCACAAACTTTCCCACTTTTATCAAGAAGCACATTTTCTACTTTTTTTTTTCCTTTCTCGAGTATAGTTGACACACAATATTGTGTTAGTTTCAGGTGTACAATTTAGTGATTTGATAAGTTTATATACATTATACTATGTTCACCACAGGTGTAGCTACCATCTGTCCTATTACATTGCTATTGCAATACTGTTGACTATATTCCTTATGCTGTGCCTTTTATTCCTGTGACTTATTTATTCCATTACTGGAATCCTCACACACATTTTCTTAAACTATGACACCACTTTCTTTAAAAAAAAAAAAAACCATCTTTTTGAGAGAGGGAGCATGAGCAGGAGGAGGGGGGAGAAGGAGAAGAAGAGGAACAAGCAGATTCCCTGCTGAATGAGGAACCTGATGACACTGGGGCTCAGTCCCAGAACCCTGAGATCATGACCTGACCCGAAGTCAGACGCTTACCCAACTGAGCCACCCAGGCACCCCCAAAAACAACAAGCTTCCCCTGAATATAGATCTCCTCATTCAGCTGTTCATAAGGAGATACAATCAAACACTGGTGTTTATTGGAGAGTAAAGAACTGCTTCCTTCACAAGAGTTTTCAGCTCATGCTTACGGCATTTTCGCACCCAGATCCCCTCTTCTGGAACTACTCATTGTTCCTGTTTACAGTAATTCTAATATGATACAGCTTTCAAGTATAAAAACAAATCATACTTTCTTTCTCACAACAGTTGATATGTCTTATATTCAATATTTAGTGATACACTGGTATGCCTTATGTTTTGTTCCATATCTCATTTTGCCTTGTCTCCCTCAAGTATCATAAAAATCTTAATGAAATGTGTTAAGTCTTATAGCTCTCTGTATCATTCACTGAGAAGAATAGTGTCTCATCAGTGTAGGGGAGGTGAACTTTTCCCTCTACCCTCTTAGGTTTTTTTTTTTTTTTTTTTTTTTTGCTGGACCTCAGAATTAAATTGAAATAAAACAGATTAACAGGAAAAAAGCATGGAAATTTATGTAAATTTTATGTGACAAGGGAGTCTTTGAAAGGAATGAAGACCCAAGGTGATGTCTACAAGCTTTTACACTATGTTGAACAAAGAGAGGCTGTTGGGTCCATGGTAAAGGAACGAGACTGATACAAAGCGAAGGTCAAGCAAAGCTTTATTTCACACCAAGCATTGAGAATCAAACTGACCGGCCAGGGCCATCTCTTACAAAGAGGCGACCTCTCTCTGCCTTAGACTAGCTTTTAAGGGCAAAGGCCATGTGGTTGGGCCTGGCCACCACAGGTGGCCAATGAGATTGTAACACAGAGAAAGCTACACAGTCATGCTAGGTCACACATAAGTGACCAACTGAATCAATTGAATTACAATTTACCCTATAGTAGATATTTGAACTAACCTATCACCTTGGTCAGAATTGGTGCCCAAAAGGCATCCAAGGGCGGGGCCATATTTCTTGGTAGCTAGGGAGACAGTATGCACCCCCACTGATTGGATGCCTCCACCTGGCCTGACCCATCCTTGTATTTGGGCTTTGTTACCTGGGACTGGTTTCCGGGACTTGTTTTTAAGTAAGTCCCCTGGGGGCAAGGAGGACAGGGACAGTTTAAGTTTTACTGTATAAACAACAAAATCACTGTTTAACCGGATGGAATCGCTCTGGCCAAATAGGCCCTTACAAGGCAATTGCAGAAAAATAACTGAATTAGTTGGGGGAAACTAAAAGAAAATAGTGAAGTCCTGTTTGCACAGGATTTTCTTGGTCCCAACTTCTTGTCCTTTATAAGAAAGCTGCTTTCCTTCTGGTATAGAGAGGCCATCTTTCACAGGAAAATTTCCTCTCCTGCTTTTGAGAAACAGAAGGAAAGTTAAGAGCATTTTTCTTATCTTACATTTACTCTTTTTCAAGTGCCTTTAACTCAAAGCTGTCAACATGCCAGAGTAGCTGGGGTGCCATATTCTGTAATCTCTCACAAGTAGAGTAAGTCTAATAACAACTGAATGGTGGTTTAATTTGAGAAGTACATCAGAATATCATAGCCCCACAAATTCCTCATTAATTTTGAGGTCCTCTGAGCAAAGAAAACACGAAACAAGTTATCAGTCAGTAACTACTCAAGGTAGTTTCCATGATATCAAGTCAAGGTGGTTTCCATGATATCATTACAACTTTCCTTGGCCAAAGCTAGATATATATATCTATATATATATATCTAGCTCTGTATCCTGAGTCTAGATCTTGTTGACAATGAATCTACAGATTGAGAGAAGGAAAAAGTCTATGAAGATATATCAAATCTATTTACATCATTATTAACAAATAGCTCATCTAAGAAACCCAAATCTTTTTGTTTCTTATCTCCTTGTCCTTGAATCTCAGAAAATATTTGCATAAGTTAGTGCAAGAGCAAGTAGCTAATATAAAGAGAAAATGAATATAAAAAGAATCAGATGAACTGCAAGCAGCAGCAAGATAGCTTCCCTAGTAGTAAATCAGCCAATAAAACATAACCTCAGTGTGTCACAAGACTCAGAGGATACAGGGTGCCATTTGTACGAGAGCGAGCGAGCTAAAGGAGATGGATGACTCTTTACTATAATGGTATTGACCAGAAAGTAAAAGAAGGGGCACCTGGGTGGCTCAGTGGATTAAGCTGCTGCCTTCGGCTCAAGTCAAATCTCAGGGTCCTGGGATCGAGTCCCGCATCAGGCTCTCTGCTCAGCAGGGTGCCTGCCTCCCTCTCTCTCTCTCTCTGCCTGCCTCTCCGTCTACTTGTGATCTCTCTCTGTCAAATATATAAATAAAATCTTTAAAAAAAAAAAAAGAAAGAAAGTAAAAGAAGATGTGTCAACTTGATCTTTAAGATCAGTTTGTTCTTTATAGTTAAGTCTGTTTCTTGGTTTGCATCTTTTCCCATGTTCATTTGTTTCAGTTCTCAAATTCTACATGTGAGTGAAATCATATGGTATTTGTCTTTCTCTGACTTATTTTGCTTATCATTATACACTCTAGCTCCATACACATTGTAAATAGCAAGATTTCATTGTTTTGGATGGCTGAGTAATATTCCATTGTATATAAATACACTACACCTTCTTTATCCATTCATCAATTGATGGACATTTGGGCTCTCTCTATAGTTTGGCTATTACTGATAATGCTGCTACAAATATTGGGGTGCATGTGTCCTTCTGAATTAGTATTTTTGTACCTTTGTGTAAATACCTAACAGTAAAATTTCTGGGTTATACAGTAGTTCTATTTTTAACTTTTTGAGGAACCTCCATACTGTTTTCCATAGTAGCTGCTCCAGTTTGCATTCCCACTAACAGTGTAAGAGGTTTCCCCTTTCTCCACATCCTTGCCAACACCTGTTGTTTCTTGTTTTGTTAATTTTAGCCATTCTGACAGGTGTGAGGTGGTACCTCATTGTAGATTTGATTTGTATTTCCCTGATGATGAGTGATGTTGAGCATATTTTCATGCATCTGTTAGTCATCTGTATGTCTTCTTTGGAAAAAATGTCTATTCATGTCTTCTGCCCATTTCTAATGGATATGTTCTGATAATAAAGTAAAACATCTGGCAAACAGATATGGAAGATAATGAATGAAAGGAAAATGTTGGATTGCCCTGAAACTGCATTTTTACATAATAGGTAACTGGTGATTTTACAGAGAGTAATTCATCTGGATGTCAAATGTCAAACCCCATTCGCTCTTCCCCTTGACCACAGCCATTCTCAACCCTTCTTTCCCTTGCACTAAGCCAGCATTTGCCGACTCAGGAGAAAAGCTGACCCATAAGAAAAGCCTCCTCTGGGATCACTTGCTAGGGTACATCTCATTGCATTCAGTAAGTGGAAGGGCTTTAGTGATCTCGTAAATGCTGTTGATTTATAGATATGCATTTCTAGGGGAAAACAAAACAAAACAAAACATCATTCTTCTTTCCAGGCCTATATATGCAACCATCCAAACAAATACCTAAACTCACAATGTTCTAACCTGAACTTTCCGTGGAAACATGCTTTCCTCCCTATTTCTCTTAATGAATCATTCTATCATTCTGTCAATTCCTGAATCTTAAACCTCTGAATGCATTTGATTCTCTACCAACACATGCTAGTTATAAAAGTTATACTGATAAAACTCCAAAATATTTTTACTAATATTTTTAATTGTCACACTTAACTGCTTTTGCAAAGACACATGTCATTTCTTTCCTGGAATATTCCTTTAGCCCTTGGTGCCTATACCTGTTCTCCAACTTATTAACTGAATGGTACTACTAAAATTCAAATATTTTGATGTGTATCATCTGTAATATCTTCAGCAGTTCTCAGCACTCAGGATAAAGTCTAACTATCTTTTATTTGCACATAAAACTCGTTATTTTCAGGTCTTGCTAACTAATACTTTATAACCAACTGCGATCATACACACATGCCCATCCTTAGCATGAGCACATGCCCACACACATTCCACATTGAAACCCAATGGAAATACAGTGGACTCTTGAACAGCATGGGTTTGAACTGCATGGGTACACTTATACACAGATTTTTTTTTCCGAAACAGTACCTTACTGTAAATATATTTTATGATTTTCCTAATAACATTATCTTTTCTCTATTTTGCTTTATTTTAAGAATACAGTATATAATATATATAGCATACAAAATATGTGTTCATGGACTGTTTATGCTATCAATAAGGCTTTGGTTGACTGAAGACTATTAGTAGTTAAGCTTTGGGGGAGTCAAAAGTTGTATGCAGATTTCCCATTATGTGGGGAAGTCAGTGCCCTGACCCCCACATTGCTCAAGGGCCAACCATAGTTACATTAAATTTTATTCATGCACAGCATAGTCTGTAACCATCGCTTGCTTTGATCACCCTCTCCCTCTTGCATAGAATACTTTTTTTAAAGCACTTCCTCTAAACACCTATAAATGTAATCAACTCAAGACTTGCTTCATATTAAATTGTCCTTTGTCCCAGTTAGAATTATCTCCTTTATTCTTACTGCCTCAAAATGAACCCATACTTCTATATTTAAACTTCTAGCACTTTCTTAGAAATAATAGTTTATTTCTCTCCCTTCCAATTTAACAGAAAACAGTTTCTTTCCTAATACCCTCACTATTAAATATTAAGCTCATTGCCTCAGCAAATCAGATACTCCGTTCTGAAACTATAAAATTGCGTGGCATTAAAAAAATGAATAATTAAGGAAATTATTCAGGGACTTTTTTGATACATTCTCCCAGCAGTGGTAGCGATACTGCAGTAGCCTTGGCTCACTTAAGCAGAAGCTGCAGTGGTTTCTTGTGAACCTCTTCATGGGAACCTCTGGACAGTGTATTACATTCTACGCTCCTCAAACCTAAACCATTTTTTTCAGTTACCTCTTATAATATTTGGTATTCCATGTGCCTTCCACAATTTTGGTCTATTTTATACACATTCATATGTTTTTCTAGTTAACTTAGCTAAACTTTACCTAGGGGGAAAAAAGAACCTTGACTGAAATGCTTCATAAACTCAGCACCAAATAACATGCTTACATCATTGAAGCTTTATATTTGTTGACTGTATAAATGAATGAATAAGTTTCCTCCTTAAAGATGAACATTGTAATAAACATTCATTGAGTGCTTATTTTGTGTGAAGCACTTAACAACATACTCCGTGGAAATGAATTTATTCACTCCTAACCATCCCTGTGAGATAGATATTACCTGTGCTTTACTGTGAAGGATACCGCACTACAGATAAGTTAGTTACTTATCTGTAGGGAGAAGTGAGCTGAAACTCACACTTAGTATGTAAAGAAGCTGGGAATTGTACTTGGACGTCCGTCTCCAGAACCCAAGCCCATTCCATTGTCCTGTATTGCCTCTCCACACAGGATGAGAAGTATGTTTTGTTTGTGGTTATTGACATCATTATTAATTTAAGCAAAATGAGTATACTCTTTGAATTTTTAAACATTAGAGTACATTTTTTTCCTCCTGTCTTCTGGCCAAACTAAAAGGAAATATAAAATACATAATGGTTTATCCAAATTCAGCAGAGAAGTGAAAATAATTTTAATGATAGTCTTCCCAACTGTGTGGTTTGCTTGTTAATCAGCATGATCCATAAATGAATCAGTTTATATCAGTAAAAACATCTAAGAGAAGAATATATGCCTTCAATTTTAAAAGTCTAGACTTTATCAACCCCAGTTAAATGAGCATGTTTTGTAAATTTGCATGTTATACTAGAAGTGTATAAATATTTAAGCATATCATACTTTATTATATAAAAATATGTACGCTTGATACATACTTATACATGTGTATATACATATACCATTGTAAATGGATATATATTTTATTTCCACATAAATTAGATTTTTAGATCCTGTGTCTTTATATAGGCAAAGTCTAAGCCAAAATAAGAATAATCTTGGCTTGGTAGATACAGAATACTGATGAAGAACTATCTTTTGAATTTCTTCCTAAATGCTCTTATATCAAGCCTTAGAACTGCAGGAACAGAGAGTTCCAAAGCTTTGGAACCATGACAAAGACATCTTCCCCTGAATTTTACATCATTTATTTCAGTTAACTACAAAATGTCAGAAATGAAAAGGATACCAGCAGAAATTTTTTCAGATCTTAACTTTTCACCCCAATTATGGCCTTAAGAATAAAGTGTAAAAAACTTCAAAGAGCACAAAACTGAAAATAAAAAGAACCTGGCCAATTTACAAGAGACTTGCACTCAATTGTATATATTAGAGAAAGAATTATCTTCTAAAAAATCAATACTCTACAAATCATAACTTTTTCTTGACCTATCAAAAGTTAAGGCTACAGAGTTTATAATTCTGTGAAATAAAAGCCCAATATTTATCTGAGATATTGTTAAGTATACCTCCCCAAGTATGCGCATGCAATGTTTATTCACTTATCCACATATACTTACTCATTATGAAACAACTGGTGAGGCAATGTAAGATCTGGAAGCCCGCGGTGTACAAAAACTTTGATTATTTTGCGTATGAGTATGTACATTTATTACCTAAAACATACATATTATTGAGTGTCAACTCTACACTGAAGTTATTGAGAATCACAGAGATAAATCATTTCCTGAATGAACCATTAAAAATATTTATTGAGTACTTAATGTGTATTAGATGCTAATAATTTTGAAATATTTTTTATTCGACTGTGAAAAACAATGAATTTTTGCAGCTCAAAGGGAGAGGCAGGATTCAATTTGCTAGGTTCTGTGTTAGTTTTCTTTTCTAAGTCTACCAGGAGGAACAGAAAGCTTTAAGAAAGCTGGAAAAGGAAGAGGTATTGCATGGGAAAACAACAGAATAAAATAGAATACAAATAGTAATGAAAAATAAAGTAGTAATGAAATTAATATTTGAACCAATTTTAGCCAAATTCTTTATCATATTAGTAGTTACATGGAAGGAATTGTTTTTCTCAAACACATTATTCTTCTATATTCTTTGGATTTCTGTTGCTGATTTGTTCCTTTGCTTTTCAGGCCTGTTGCTGAGCTTTCATTCTGAAATTTCATTTCCTTGCCTTCCTGGGTTTGGTCATCTACTTTCTAAAAGCCTGGTATTCTACCATTTTGCATTCATTCATTCATTCATTCATTCACTTTAAATCCTGAAGCCTTAAGGAGTTCTCCAAGAGAAACCAGAAGATGATACTCATGAAAAATCTCTACAAATTAAAAATAGATATCTATATCATCCTCATACTTGATTGATATTCTGGCAGAAATATTTGAAGAAATGAGACGTTATATTCTACAAAAATTTGTTTTGAATATATATAAAACATCAGCTGGAAGGGAACCTAGAGTGTCAAATGGAATATAGAAAAAGGAAATCCAAATAGAGACCTGGTATAGTAAATTTTTAAAACATCAAGAAGCAGTTTTGAAGACATGTAGAAATGAAATCAATATTTATCTTGTTTTGAAGGTAAAGAATTTATTATTTTTGATATGGAATAGTCATAATAAAATGAACATACACTGGGCCACAAAAATCCTGCAATTATTAAACAATGGACGCCTATCTAGAATATAATGAAATTGCAAGTCACAAAGAGTGGTATTAAAAATATCTTATTGCTGAAAACAGTAATAAATAACCCCCTGGCAATAGAAAAAAAAATTAAAAGAGATTATAGATTACTTAGAACTGAATTAGGATATGTAGCAATCAGCTAAAGGGAAAATTTTAACTTAGAAGCCATTTTTCTGAAATAAAGTTTGAAAATTATGACCTGTCTTTAACTCTAAAAGACTAACTCCAGAAAAATTTAACTCCAAAATATTAAGATTATACCCCTCAAGATAAGAAATAATAAAGAAAAAGACATAAATAAATAAAAGAAGGAAGAAACAATTGAAGGCAAACCACAAAATCTTAAATGGTTAATCAAATATATTCTACTTCCCAAAGATTTCATTTTGATCAAAATTAACATCTGTTTCATCAAAAAAATTTTTTTGGAAAAAATCTCAAACTAAAACTTTCTCACATACCATAACTGAACACACTATACTTTTTACTGTTTTAATATTTTGGTATTTAACTAATAAATTAATAGTAACCTGAAAAACACTGACTCTTCTTTAAGCTACTGCAATAAAATACCTATCTATCTACGCATCCATCCATCCATTCATTTATTTTTTCTACCCAGTTCAGAAATACAAACTTAAAATGCAAACATAAAACAAAACAAAATAAAAAACCCAGACAAATGGACTTGAGAACACTTTATTTGAAAATGGGCTTCCCTTGAGGTTCAAATCTAAATTCAAATAATTTCTGGTTTTCTAAATCTAATTCTTCAGTATGAAATTTACTGTGTAGACCTCTGTTATAACTCAAATAATTCTGTATGAACATACGTCTCCCCGTAAAAGAAACAAACACATATGTGTTAGCAAAATCTTCAACATATAATTTAGTACACACTGGAGCAATTATTTGTCTGAAACTATTTCATCCACATATCAGAATTTTGTCTATATTATTTCGTTGTTAAATTCCAGACCAGCTACTTGCTATTACTCCTGAGTAATAAAAAGATGAAAAAAGTCAACTTAACTTGAAAATTAATTTCTAAGAGTATAGAAGAAAAAATATTAATTTAAAATCAGAAGTATACATGTGGGAATGCATTTGTTATACTGTATTTGTCTGTATTTGGACATTTTATTTTTTATTTTATTTATTTATTTGACAGAGAGAGAGAGATCACAAGTAGGCAGAGAGAAAGGCACAGAGAGAGGGAGGAAGAAGGCTCCCTGCTGAGCAGAGAGCCGGATGCGGGACTCAATCCCAGAACCAGAAGATCATGACCTGAGCCGAAGGCAGAGGCTCAACCCACTGAGCCATCCAGGCGCCCCTGTATTTAGACATTTTAATAATTAATTTTCATATTTGACCATAATCTTTCTACATTAATACATTAATGTTACATTAATGTTTGAATTATGAATTAATGTTACATACATTAATGTTTGAATATGTATTTTATTATTGAATATGTAAATACATTTATTCACACATATATATTACATATTCAAACACATGCATAAATGTACATATATATATTTACTCATATATACATGTATGTAAATAATATTGCCAGGATGAATCCAACAAAAAAATCATATATGGACTAATGGCATTGTACTAATATTTATTATTACTGCATTTGAAACAAAATCTGAATTCATATGTATTATTTGGCAATCAAAATTCTATCTCAGCAATTATACAATCCCTTTTCCATTGACATTAAGACATATATTTTTTTTCCCACGTAGTCATGTAAGTTCTCTGAGTTTCAATTCATAATGAGAATAAGGATTTTTTTTGACACTTAAGGATGATTTTCCCTTAATTTAATTAAACTGGTATTTTTAAAAATATTCATCCTACTCATGATTTTGGGAGTAGCCTTAACTTGGTATCAAGCCTCTGTTATTCAGGTCCCCTGAACTTGACCATCATGGCTTATATGAGATCACATGACTCATGGGGGAAGTGGCTCATCATTCAAATTTTGATAGAACAGAACTAATTCTCACACTCTATCTCAAAGACATTTCTATGGCTTGTCTCCTTATTATCTTCATCTTACCCATAGCCTCTACTTGGCCTGGGGAACTCCATTCTCCATTCTTTTGATAGACTATTATTTTAAGTTTTTCCTTCAAGAAATGATCTACACTTAAAATCTTATACCTGTTAGTCTACTGAGCACTACTGCTTTCATTCCTCCACAGGTTGAGAATAATCTTAACTCCAGCAAGAACACTTTCAGGATGCCATATATTTTCTTCCCATCTATAATTTTCTTCCCATCTACAATTTTCTAAAATGGCAATACTGATTGTTATTTGTCACCAGTTACCACGTGCTTCTATGAGTCAGAGATAGTACAGAATTCAAAGAATAAAAATGTGGGTATTAAAATTGGTTATACAACAGGCTAGGCAAGTTGTGAACATCCATATGCCTCTTTTCCCATTTGTAAATGAACTAAATAATAATTTTAAAATCCTATTAGAGCTTCTTTTGACTACTACATAGTATATTATTATATCTAAAATGACATTATTAAATATAAGTTCACCCCTTGATAATAGTATTTACAAATATCTAACCTACAAATCTTTAACCCCAGTTCAGTTATTTGTATGTCTTAACAGAGTTCTGCCTTATTTATTACTTCTATTAAATAGTGTATCATTTAATTATTTTTTTATAGTACCATACAGTAATTAATACAATGTCAGACTGAAATATATACTAATTTTTTACTTAATATATAGTATCATGGCCTATGGTGTATTTTGACTCTAAAATGTGGATAAACTGAGCCAATAAAAACAGAATTTTTATAGGCATGAATATAAAATATTAAATTCAACAGACACCAGGCAATACTCTGCTACTGAAAGATCAATTTAGTTACAAACAAGGAGGAAATGTTTGTTTTGTTATAAAGATTATTAACCTATTTTATTTATTTATTTAAAAGATTTTATTTATATACTTGACAGAGAGAGAGACACCACAAGCAGGGGGAGCAGTAGAGGAAGAGGCAGTAGCAGGCTCTCCTTTGAGCAAGGAGCCCCGTGCAGGGCTCAATCCCGGGACCCTGAGACCACAACCTGGGCCTACAGCAGACAATTAACCGACTGAGCCACCCAGGCATCCCATTAACCTATTTTTAAATGACATCTTATTACTACAATTATTTAAAGGTACACTGAGAAAAATAACCTTCAAAAATCATTGAGTTCCATAGAATAAATTAAAATCTATTTTTTTATTCCCTTACTGTCAGCTGTGACATTAAGTTTTCAAAAGTTTTGGATATGAGTCACTTTTGAATTTTTTTATTGATTTTATTTTGCTATGGCATGGTGCCCCATATCTGCTGGTGCAGAAGTTTATCTAAGATCAGCATTTTTTCTATGGGCTTTTTCAGTGTTTGCTTTTTAAAAACATTTTCTTACTGCTACAACGCAATTGTCTATAATTTAATTTATTCATATTGTCTTCTTTAACCTACTAAGGATTTAACTCCTTATTGTGCAAATGTCACTGGGTTCTTTTGAAAGATTTTAGATTTTATTTCTTCTAATAGAAAATCATTCATATTCTCATCAACTTATTTGAAAACGTGACACTGAAGAATGGATTTTGCTTTTCAGTGTGGTTTAATTTCTACTGGATTTTTATGATATACATCTATATGTATACATATATATGTACAGTCAGATAAAAATTTAAAACCGTAATTTATCAAACCATTTTAACGTCATAAGAGAAATTATGGAAAATAACTACCTTTTCTGATATGTTTAGTAAAATACCTTTTTCCCCTACAACATACCAACATTTGGTTCTTTCCAATGTTAATATTCAAAATAACACTTAGTATACCTGTAAATGCTACAAATACTGTGGTCTATTTTGCTTCTGCTACATCTTTTGTACCTTCCTATCATATATATGAATACTTTTACATATAATAAGTCCAAAAGAGGTTCCAGGAGAATTGTCAGAAGTCTAAGGTGAATAATTAGGAACATCCACAGCATATATGATCTAAGTATGCTCACCTACACTATTTCGAAGATTAAAAAGTGTCTTTCAGTTTTTATACTGCCTCTCCTCAAACATAACCCTCAATTCATAATAGAAACATAAAAATGGAGGATGGGGATGAGGGAGGGCATTCTATGTTACCAAAGGAAACAGATATTAAAATTTCATTAAATCAGTATATGTTTTTTATAAGTAATTCTAAGACAATTTTATATTAGTTTATATCATATCGTTCCTCTAGATTAAATAATAGTTATGAGGTCTATTTTTCATATGCTGCTGTGCCAAAACTGACAAAAACCTGATGAATGGATTAGCTAAATATTACCTATTTATCATTTTTAAAATTATTATTTAATATTATAATAACAAATTGTTGAAAAGTTGACTTTAAAGATATATACTGAAGAAATTGGATTTACTGGGATTACTGATAAAATATCATTTTGAATTAATTTCACTTTCACTTTCCATTCATCATCCCTTTACTCAGGAGGTATTTACTACATACATTTTAGTGCACCATGATACCACAGGCACTTTCAATTACTTGCTTAGATGTAAGTATTTTTTACTTAAATATTTCAAGGATAAGATCCTGATTACTAAGTTTTCAGATTCTAGGTTTTTAAAATTCTGAAAGAAAAATGGTTGTTTTAATTTTAAATATTTTCACCTTAAATATCTAGTTACCTATGAGCACAGCAGATCTCACTTGTGTATAAAAATAATCTACTATAGTTGTAAGAAGGAATTGTCTTTCAATTTTTGGAGAAACACATGAATTTAAATCTGTTAAGAGTAATACAATATTATAGTAAAAGCTTGTTAGAAGAAAAAAATACAACTACATACGTCTACTTAAGATATTCATTCTATCCTGGTCCTCTCTCCTGAAAATCTCATTATTTACTCCAGCCAAACCCAAAGCTTTCCTCAAGAATCAGTATAGGGGCATGTGGGTGGCTCACTGGGTTAAGCATCTGACTCTTGGTTTCAGCTCAGGTCATGATCTCAAGATTGTGAGATCAAGCCCTGCAAAGTGAGCCCACGCTCTCTTTCCCTCTACCCCTCCCCACCCTCCTCCTCTCACTAGAAGAAAGAAAAAAAAAAAATCAGTATAGATACCTCTCTCTTGGCTTTTCATACTACTATGATGAGTCCTAAATTTGAACCTTATTGTATTTCAGGTAATTAAATATGTGCGATTCAACTTTCCCTGGTCTTTTTCTTCCCAGCAATTTCTCAGTAATTGAAATCTGCATTTCTTCATTAGGAAAAATACCGTCTATTGTTACATGAACTTCTTAGCAGCATTAGACAGCAGAAGATAGTAAACCTCACTTTTATTACAGAATTCCAGTCTTCACCAAGCCAAACAGTATTACTAGATTTGAAGTATAGTTCAGTGATTATATCTCCCATAACTTATTTTTCCTGACCCTTGAGACTACTAATCTTTATCTTCTCTGAATTTTATAGATAGTAAAACAATATCATCAACATCATACCTTATCCCAAAAAGCCTTAACAATATGTATATTTTATGTCATCATGTAGAACATTTTTTGACTGGAGGTGAACTGTGCTTTATATTGTCATACTAATTAATAGCACTAAGGTGCCAAATTCATGCTTAGGAAGAGGTTTGATAAATGATATTTTAAAAAAATAGTTTATCAATTAATTTGACACCTTTTTTGAGCACCTTTTAAGATTCATGTTGGGATTATAATAAAAATAAAATAATCACTTAATTTGAGAATATCATCTAAAGTAAAGGCAGTAAAAAGTATTGTAAAGTTTACTATTGTTATAGAATGAATTGTGCCCCCCCCACCTCCAAAATACATATGTTAAAATCCTAACGTCTAGTACCTTAAATATGATTGTATTTGTAAATGGAGGTAATTAGGTTAAAGAAGGTCTACAAGATGGAGCCCTAATCAATGGGACCGGTGTCTTTCTAAGGGCAAGAGATACCAGGGATGCAGGTGAACAGAGAAAGGGTTACGCACAGGCATAGCAATAAGACTGTTCTCTATAAGCCAACAAGTGAGGACCTAGAAGAAACTAAACCTGCCAACACCTTTATCCTGGATTTCCAGCCTCCAAAACTATGAGAAAATAAATTTCTGCTGTTTAAGTCACTCAGTCGATGGTATTTTATTATGGGAACGCCAAAAAACAAACAAAACTATCAAAATACAGTATCTTCTATGCAGTCTGGCTTTTGTGAATGGGAAAGATTATTATTTCTTTAATGAAAATATAACAAAGTCTACACTGCTTAATTACTATCACTTTATGTTATTTTAAAATGGCATGACAAACATTTTCTAATTCCATATTAAAACTACTATGTTGCTTTCCTAATTAATGCAAAATCTCTTATTACTTAAGATTATGCTGTGTTATGGAGAAATAAATAAAACATTTCTTTTATGGAATTGCTAAGTGGAGAAAAAATAAACTCACTTGAATTTGGGTTTGAGAGATTACAAAATAAGAGCACTTTTCAAAGAAAAATTGAAGCATGCACCACTTTGAAATTGAGAGGATAATATCTCAAAATATTAGCCAGAAAATACACTAGCAGTGGTTAAGTGTAATTTTTAAACTCAAAACGCAAAACTCAAAGGGCTTTCACAGTTCTAAATACTGCCTATCTTACTAAAATTCATATCCTCTTAGGGATCAAATACCTTTTTCTTCCTTACTAAATAAACTGCCAATCACCTCCACACCATATAATGTCTGTTAAAATTTCATACAGGAAGTTTCAGTTCTATCTGCTTATGAGTAATTGGACATTTTGATGGCCTCTTAAAAATTTGTATTTAATGTGTGTAAGTTTTTTTCTATTTCAAATTTTTATGTTTAAAGAAGTTGTGCTTATGAAACACATGGTCTGTGACCTTGCGAATAGGAAACTGGACTAACAGCTATTAGAACTGGTACCTAGGCCCACCTGTTAGATTTATTAGCTTTGTAGGTTACAGCAAATCATTTAACATCTTTGAGGTCATTTATTCTGTAACGTACCCTGTCTCCAGAGAACACTTGATTGCACTAGATGTACTAGACAGGTGTTGATAAAATCTAATATTCAAATACAAGTTATTTTAGAGTGATTAAAATATTTTTGAATTATTTAAAATAAAAGGAACAATAAGCATATTATGCTTCTATTGATTTGAGACAGATTTCTGTATCACTTTTATTGTATTCTTAAATGTTCCAAAATAATAAATTATTTCTTTGCCTGATATGCCCCATGTTAAAATAGTTTAGCTATTCAAAACATAGTCACCATGTTAAAAAGACAAGCAGATCATTACATGCATCTACAGCTAGTCCCAAAGTTGTAAGGTTTTTATTCAGGATAACTCGAGTGGCTATAGTATCAACTCTTCATGAGGTGCTCTCTCAAAAAACTAAGCTACTAAAAAAAGCTTCTCATTCTGTCTCATGTGAGATAGCAAAAGTCACAAAGAAAAAAAAAAAAAAAGCAAATAGACACACCCATAATGCCTAAGTGAGGTGCTAGATGACCAAGTGAAGACCTACAGAGAAGACTATGGAAAACCAACCTTGTGATCCTTAGTGAGGCTTCAGAAGTGTGAACTGAACAGACTGCATATTCATTATTCAACAGGCAAATCATCTTTTCTTGTCTTTTTTTCTTTTTATAATATGCTTTTTTTTCAATCCTGTGAGGTTTTTGCCCCTCCTATTTTATTGGGATATAATTAAGATATAATATTATATTAGTTTGAGGTGTACAACACAATTATTTGATATATGTATATATCAAGAAATGATTACCATAGTACGTTTACTTAACACCCATCACCTCACAGTTACACTTCTTCTTATTGTAATGAGGACTGTTTAGATCTGCTCTCAGCAACTTCCCAATATACAATATAGTACTGTTAACTATAGTTGCCAGGCTGTACATTACATCCCCAGAACTTACTTATCTTGTAATTGCAAGTTTGTACTTTTTGACCACCTTCAGACCCATTTCCCCCTCCTTCTCCTCCAAAATCCTGTCTTTGGCCAACACCAATCTCTTCTGTTTCTACGAGCTTGTTGTTTTACATTCCACGTACAGTATTATCTTTCTCTAATTTATTTCACTTATTTCACTTAGCATAACGCCCCTCTAGGTTCATCCATGTTCTCACAAATGGTAGGATTTCCTTATTTTTTTTTGTGGCTGAATAATACTCCATTGTATATATACACCACATCATCTTTAGCCATTCATCCACTGATTGACATTTAGGTTGTTTCCATGTCTTGCTTGTTAAAAATAATTCTGCAGTGAACACGGGAATGCAGGTATCTCTTCAACATAGTGATTTTGCTTCCTTTAAGTTATACACTCTGACATGGAAGTGCAAGGTCACATAATATTCTATTTCTAACTTTTTGACAACTCTCCATACTGTTTCCCATAGTGGTTGCACCAATTTACATTCCCATCAACAGTGCACAAGTGTTCACTTTTGTCCACATCCTCACCAACACTTGTCATCTCTTGTCTTTTTGATGGCAGCCATTCTATCATCAAAAAGATGAGAAGAGATATCTCATTGTGGTTTTGATTTGCATTTCCCTGGTGATTAGTGATGTTGAGTACATTTTCATGTACCTACTGGCCATCTGTGTGTCTTCTATGGGAAAATGAAGAAGGAAATGTTCAGTTCCTCTGTCCATTTTTAAATCAGAGTATTTGGTTTTTGCTGTTGTTGTTAAAGAGTTCTAGAAGTTCTTTATTTTGAATACTAATCTCTTATCAGATAAATGATTTGCAAATATTTTCTCCCATTCCCTAGCTTGTCTTTTCATTCTGTTGATAGTTTCTTTTCCTATACAGAGACTTTTTAGGTTATGTAGTTTCGCTTGCTATTTTTACTTTTGTGGCCTTTGTTTTTGGTGTCAAATACAAAAAGCACTGCCAAGGTTAATGTCAAGGAGACTACCCCCTATGTTTTCTTCCGGGGTTTTATGTCTTGAAGTCTTACATTCAAGGCTATAATCCATTTGGAATCGATTTTTATGTGTGGTATAAGACAGATGTCCAGTTTCATTCTTGTATATTCTCTTATATTTATTGAAGAAACTGTCGTTTCCCCAGTGAGTATTCTTAGCTCCTTTGTTATAAGTAAATTGACCATACATGTGTGATTTCATTTTGGGGTCCATTCTTTTCAAGTAAGATTGTCACTATCCTCAACATCACATCTCTTTATTCCATCTTGATGGAGAAGGTATGGGGGTGCTATAATTGTTAATTTTATATGTCAACTTGATGGGGCCAAGGATGACCAGATAGCTGATAAAAAATTATTTCTGGTTGTATGGGTGAGGGTGTTTCTGGAAGAGATTAGCATTTGGACAGGTAGACTGAATAAAGAAGACTGCTCTCATCAATGTAGATGGTCATCATCAAATCCACTGAGGACCTCAACAGAACCTAAAGGCAGAGGACTGGCAAATTTGCTCTCTGCTTGAGCTAAGACATCCGTCATTTGCTGCCCTCAGATTTCATTGCTCCTGAGCCTTCAAACACAGGTGAGGATTTACATCATTGGCTACCCTGCTTCTCAGGCCTTCAAGTTTGCACTGGATTTATACCACTGGTTTTCATGAGCCACCAGCATCCAGACAGAAGATCATGGGATGGCTCAGCGTCCATAATTGTGTGATCTAATCACTCACAATAAATCTCTTTCTACATATCTATATATACATCTATATATATATCTATATATACATCTCTCTCTCTCTCTCTCTCTATATATATATATATATAGGCACACATGATTGGTTCTATTTCTCCAAAGAACCTTAACACAAGTGCTTTCTCCTCACTAATGACCAAATGAAAACCCTTTCAGGGGGCCATTAAAAACACTTTCAGGGGACCACAGTTTTAGTGGATACTGCCTTGAAAATCTATAGGCAAAAGGTAGACTGAAATGACCCATGAAGGCTTACTGAGTAAGTAAGACACAAACTGTACCTTCATCCCTGGCTGGGCAAAACTAAAGACCCCATAAAACAATGCAACTGAGGTTTCCTTACATCTTTTTTTTTTTTTTTTAAGATTTATTAATTCATTTTAGAGAGTGTGCATGTGCCAATGGGGGAAGGGTTGGTGGTAGAGAGCCTCATGTAGGTACCAGTTGAGCCTGGAGACCCACGTGGGACTCAGCTGATCTCATGACCCATGAGATCATAAAAATGTCCTCAGGAACTAAGAATAACTGAGATGCATTTCAAAAGAAACCATCACATGTGTCCTTGCACAAAGTAATTTTCTACACTTAAATCTCTGTTCTCCTTTTTGTTCAGTATCTGGAAAGATGGGGGTAGCCTCATGAAGGGAGAGAAAAAAATACATGAAGTTGAAGAAAACAAAGTGAAATCCTCTATCCAAGGCCAGTTTCATTCGTTCTCCTCTAGTTTTAGCACAGGCTTTCCAGTTTGAGCCATAAAAGGAAAGCTTTTCATTGGGTATGATTATGACATTGGAGTGATAACTGTAATTGCTTAAAGGAGCATGTGATTGGAGTTCAAATGCCTGAAAGTTACTCTATAACTTAAGAGAGAGTGTGGGAAAGATTACATAACTCCATCTAGTGGCAAGGAAAAAACAGGATCAGAGAGACTTGAAAGCAAAGTTGTATTTTTCATGTGTGGATAGAATCCCTTTAACAAACCTATCATACTAAACCGTGGTGCCTTAAATTCTTTTTTCTTAAATATGTTTTATCAACTGTTTTTATTTGCTTGTTTATCTTCTGGTTCCTAAAGAAAATAAGGAAGCTGGCTGGACTCAGGAGAAAAATATGGAAGATAAGAAAGGCAACATGCAGTGCCTTTGCCTACTTTGGCTACAACCTTAAAATGGTCTAAAAAGACCTTAGTGATTATTTGGAGAGCCCACTACTAGTGTTTAAAAAAAAAAAAAAAGTAGATATAGTTTTTTTTTTCCTCATTTGTCTAACCATTCTTTATTAAAATAAACATCAGTACAAATTACAACATAAGCAAACCCATCCATTCTAAAAGTAGACCTCAATAAATTTTAGTGTATTTATACATCCAGGTAACTATCACCACAATCAAGATACAGAATGTAGCCATCTGTTACTCGTGGTGATTCTCCTGCACCACACATGGCAGAACTAGCTTTGTGTTACTGTAAACAAGACTTGCCTTTTTAAGTGTGCTCTATAAATGGAAAAGATACTGTATTTGGTGTTTGTCACTTAGCATCAGAATTTTGAGAATCATACTTGTTATTTAGTACATCAGTTGATCATTCTTTTAATTGGCGTCATTATACTATAATGGATAGATCAAAATTAGACCATTCACCTCTTGATAGACATTTTTGCAGTTTCTAATTTTTAGCTATTATGAAAAAAGCTGCAAACAATGGTTGTACAGATATTTGAAGGAATATATATTTCCATTTATCTTAGCTAAATATTAAAGAGTAGAATTGCCAGACTTATGGTAAGTATATGTTTAATTTTATAAGGAATTGCCAAAACATTTTTCAAAGTGGTAATACTGTTTTAGATCTCCAACAGCAATATATGAGAGTTTTAGTTAATGTACATGCTTACCAACACCGGTTTTCTGCCTTTTTTAATTTTAGCTATTCTACCAGTGCATATAGCAGTATCTAATTGTGGATTTAATTTGCATTTCCCTAATGACTAATTATGGTAGGCAGTGTTCCAGTACTTAGTTGCCATTAACATATGTTCTTTGGAGTACAAATTCTTTGCCCATTTTAAATTGGGTAGTTTGTCTTCTTATTATAGAGCTATAAGAGTTCGTTACATGTTTCAGATACAAGCCACTTATCAAATATCAGTATTGCAAATATTCTCTCCCAGTCTGTGCTTTTCTTTTCATTTTGAACAGCATTTACAAAAAAATATATCGTTTTTAGTTTTGTGAAAGCCAAACTTAATCATTTTACTTTTCCCAATTGGCCATATGTTTTGCCTATCCCCAGATCACAAAGATTTTCTTCTTTTAATCTAGAAATATCATAGATTTAGCTTTTACTTTCCAAGTTTGTAAGCCATTTCAATACAATTTTTGTTCTAATGTGAGGTAACAAAGTTTTTTCTCCCATATGGATATTAAGTTGCTCCATGAACATGGTTGAAAAAATTGGCCATTCCCTCCACTGAATTACCATGGCAACATATTCATACATGATGAGTCCATCTGTGGACTCTCTAATCTATCCTATCTATCTACATGTATATCCTCAAGCCATAACACAGTATCTTAATTAGTGTAGCTTTATTATAAGTTTTAATCATGTAAATGTAAATCTTCCAACTGTGTTCTTTTTTTTCTACATTGTTTTGGCTATCCCAAGTCCTTTGCAATTCCATTTTTTTTAAAAGAATCAGATTATATACTTCTACAAAAAGATAGTCTGTTGGGGTTTTAATTAGAACAATGTTGAATTCACTTAGCAATTCAGTGTGAATTGACATCTTAACAATATCAAGATGGCCAACTCATGAATATCTTACAATTTACCAAATATTATTTTGGGGACTTTGAAATGCCTTATAGCCATGTTTTGTATAGTTATTAGTGCCAAGATCATATATGCATTTTGTTAAAAATTCATCTCTAAGCACTTCATATTTGGGGATGCCTGTTTTAATGACATTTTTAATTTTGATTCCACTTCCCAAATGTCTCTAATCATTATTTTCTAGTATACAGATATACAAATAATTTATAAATGGCTTTTTTTAATCTTACTTTTCTGTTCTATTAATTTTTCTAGGTTACCCAGGATTTTCCTCATGTACAATAATGTCATAGGCAGATAAAGAGATGTTTACTTCTTATTTTTTGTCCCATGTGTATTTTACTTATTTGATTTTCTTGTTGCTCTAGGGAAAATCTATGTTGAGAAGAAGTGTTGAGAGAGTGCATTCTTGCCTTGTACCCAGTTTTTCCAGTTCTCTCAAAAAAATAAAAATAGAACTACAGTATGATCCAGTAATCACACTGCTGGGTATTTACCAAAAAAATACAAAAACACTAATTTGAAAGGATACAGGCACCCCTGTTTGTTGCAGCAATATTTATAATTGCCAAATTATGCAAGTAGCCCAAGTGTCGAACAACAGAAGAACAGATGA
This sequence comes from Enhydra lutris kenyoni, assembly GCF_002288905.1. Taxonomy (NCBI): domain Eukaryota; kingdom Metazoa; phylum Chordata; class Mammalia; order Carnivora; family Mustelidae; genus Enhydra; species Enhydra lutris. Next base: position 37,519,845 of record NW_019154099.1, on the reverse strand, counting down.
GTAAGTGTGTGTGTGTGTGTGTGTGTGTGTGTGTGTAAAAGAATATTATTCAGCCATTAAAAAGAACAAAATCTTGCCATTTGCAAAAACAAGGGTGCATCTGAAGAGTATAACACTAAGTGAAATAAGTCAGTCAGAGAAAGATAAATACCATATGACCTCACTCATACATGGAATTTAAGAAACAAAATTAATTAAAAAAAAGAAACAAAATTAATGAACACAGGAAAGCAAGAAAGAGAGGCAAATCAAGAAACAGACTCTTAACTAGAGAGAACAAACTTAGTTATGGTTAGCAGAGGGAAGCTGAGTGGAGGAATGGTTGAAATAGATGAAAGGGATTAAAGAGTGCACTTATCATGATGAACACTGAGCAACGTACTGTTGCGTCATTATAGTGTATATCTGAAATTAATACAACACTGTATGTTAACTTTACTGGAATTAAAATTTTTTTAAAAACTGAATGAATTAATGAATGAAAGAAAAAGAAAGAAAGGAAGAAAAAAGCAAGTAGGCAAGCAAGTTGGAACATGATAAGGAGTCAGCAGAGGCAGGCTATTGTCATTATAAAGAATTATTTACCTACATTATAACCTAATAATAAATTACAGCAAAAAAATAAAAATTTTTTAAAATTTAAAAATAAAAAAAAAGTCTGTGTAGGATTGATATTACATTTTCCCTAAATTTTTGGAAGGATTTGCCAGAGAAATCATTTGAATTAGGAGTTTTCTGGTTGGGAGGGTTTTTCAGCACAAATTTACTTTTTTTAATAGATATAGTCTTTTCAGGTATTTTCTTAACTCAGTTTCAATAATTTGTAATCTCTTAAAGAAAATGTATCTCTGATATGACTGTATTGCATAAGATTGTTCATATTTTCTTTCTTTCCCAAAATGGCTATTGGATCTACAGTAATGTGCCCACCTTTATCCAAGATAGGGGCCATTTGCATAACCTCTTTTTTATTGCATAATCGATCTAGGTAGATGTTCATCAATTGACGAAACTTTTCATAAAATCATATTTTGATTCATTAATTTTATCTTTTGTTTGCCTATTTACTATCTTATTGTTTATTATTTTAATCTTTATTATATCCTTCTCCTTACATTTTGAGTTTAATTTGCACTTCTCTGCTGGCATCTTTTGATGAAAACTTAGAATAATAAATTTTAGGCTTAGCTATTTTTTAACATAAACATCTACAACTATACACTATATTCTAAGTGTTGTTTTACTAAATCCTCCAAATCTGGATAAGATATGGTTTGTTTATTTATTTATTTGTATTTTTTATTTTTTTAATATTCTGCCAAAGCATAGCATACTTTATTGTGAAAAGGCAACTTTCAGTAGCGATGCTAAAAGTGGCAGTTGTTTATAAGCTCTTTGCCAAAGTGAGGTCTAAGACAACATGTTTCATTTAAATTTTTTTTAATTTCCCATTTTATTATTTTTTAATTGGGGATATTTAATAGGGTTTCATTGAATCCAATTCTATTGAGTCAAAGAACATGATTTAGGATTTCATCCCATCAATATTATTGAGACACACTGAATGTCCTACATGATATTGAAGAAAACCTGATTTTCTACTGTTTGAAGTAGTTATATTATTGTAATTATATTATTTTATGTGTTTTATATTTTTAAAGGTGTTTTGTTTTCTTATACTAAGAATTACTGGGAGATTCCTATGGAAATCCATTTCTATTTTATTTTCTGTCAGTTCTTGTTTCATATATATCTTAAAGCTTTATAAGATGCATATAGCTTTATGACCTTTTATATATTCTTTTTTTTTTAATTTTTTTATTTTTCAGCGTAACAGTATTCATTATTTTTGCACCACACCCAGTGCTGCATGCAATCTGTGCCCTCTCCAATACCCACCACCTGGATCCCCCAACCTCCCACCTCCCACCCCTTCAAAACCCTCAGATTGTTTTTCAGAGTCCATAGTCTCTCATGGTTCACCTCCCCTTCCAATTTCCCTCAACTCCCTTCTCCTCTCCATCTCCCCTTGTCCTCCATGCTATTTGTTATGCTCCACAAATAAGTGAAACTTTTTATATATTCTTAAAGAAGTCACGCTTTTTCTTTACTATGTTCAGGTAGCCAGCATATAGTACATTGTTAGTTTTTGAGGATGTGACCTTTTTATAATTATGACAGACCTTTATTTCTGATTATATTTACTTTCCTAAAGTTATTTTTTATTTTTGTGAATATAATCAATCTGGAATTTTCTTGATTAGCGTCTGAATGACAAATCTTTTCCCCATCCTTTTAAGATCTTTATAACTTTATATTTAAAATGTATTTCTTATAGGTAGCATATAGTAAACACTACATGCCTTTTAATTGGTATGTTTAGACAATTTGTTTCAATGGAATTATTTATATATTTGAGTTTAAATATTTTATCTTACTGGGTTTTTTACTTATACAGTTTATTCTTTGCTCCTTTTGTATTCTTTCCCCACTTTGTTTTGTTTAAATGTATTTATTTCCTGAACCTGGGTTTGTGTGTGTGTACACGCTCATTGCAAGTATGTATGGAAGTGAATGCTTAGAATTTACAACATGGATCTTTAACTCAATCTGCTTTTAAATAATATTATTCCCCTTACAATTAATGCAAGAGTTCCATCATTGCACACCAGCATTTTCCACCTCTCAACATCTGTGATTCCTCAAGGACTACTTAATTTAAATAAATGTTCTAAGGAATGTTAATGATATACTTCCTCAGCCATTGAAAAATATAGTTTTGTCATTTTTTGTATTGTTTCTGTTATTACTATTACTAGTAAAATTTGATTCTTTCCCCTCACAGTCCAAACATTTATCAATCTCTGTTAGGAACTGGTAAATGCAGGTATTAAAAACTTAATTCAAAATGAAACAAGATGGGATCAGGAGGGAGACAAACCATAAGAGACTCTTAATCTCACAAAACAAACTGAGGGTTGGGGGGGAAGTGCGGGGGAGGTTAGGGAGAGCGTGGTTGGGTTATGGACATTGGGGGTAGGTACGTGCTATGGTGAGTGCTGTGAAGTGTAAACTTGGTGATTCACAGACCTGTACCCCTGGGGCTATAATACATTATATGTTAATAAAAAATACAAAATTTAAAAAAAAAACTTAGTTCATATCAACTAAAAAAAAGTCATCAAAGAAGTCAAATACACATCTAGGTCTTTATTTCTCCTGATTTCTTTGACCTTAAAGGCATTATTTTCCTCTTATATTGTTACAAGGTAAAAAGAGTATGTACTCTATGGCAGAAGTATGTTTGAGTTATCTTCTCCAAATCTTTAGAGTTAACGCTGAGTAGCAAGTTAATTAATAAATAAATTTGAGTAATGTCAACTAGTAATTATATACTATTTCATAAAACTCTTCTTTGGCTAATTTCATCAATCACACCTACACAAAATAAGTTTCTCACCTTTAAGGGTTTGACTCTCTCTGCTTGTCTACGTTAATTTGTTCAATATTACACTGTGCTTTAAATTTGCATGTAATATGCATTTCTGAAGACATCAAAATTATCTTTTGGAAGAATTTGCTAGACAGTAGATGAAATTTTTTCCTAAAACTTTTTTATGAGATAGTACTAAAATTATTATTAAACATTTACTTAAAAACAGCAACATATAACATATAACATAGCACAGAAGTATCATACTGAATGGGAGAAGGTATTTGTAAGTGATATGTCCAATAAGGAGTTAATATCTAAAATAAGAACTTACACAACTTGATAAGAAAAACAAAAAATAATCTAGCTAAAAAATGGGCAGAGGCCCTGAATAGACATCCTTCCAGATAAAGACATAAGACATATAGATGGCCAACAGACACATGAGAAGATGCTTAACATTATTAGTCACTAGGGAAATGCAAAGCAAAGCCACCTTACACCTGTCGGAATGGCTAGAATCAAAAAGACATTAACAATTGTTGGCAAAGATGTGGAGAAAAAGGAACCTTCATATACTGTTGGTGGGAATGTAAACTAAAACAGCCACTGTGGAAAACAGTATGGACTTTCTCAAAAAATTAGAAGTAGAAATACCATATAATCCAGTAATTCCACTATTAAATATTTACCCAAAGAAAACAAAAACACTAATTTGAAGAGATACGTGTGCCTCTATCTTTATTGCAGCATTATTTGCAAAAGCCAACATATGGAAGAGGTTCAGGCGCCCACTGATAGATGAAAGTACAAAGAAAATGTGAGATACACACACACAGACACACGTACGTGCGCACACACACACACACACACACATGAATATTACTCAGCCATAAGAAAGATGAGATCTGGCCATTTGTGATCACATGGATGGACCTGAAGTATATTATGCTAAGCAAAATAAGTCAAGTCAGAGAAAGACAAATACCCTATGTTTTTACTTACATGGGGAATCTAAAAAACAAAAGACAAAACAAAAACAGAAACACACAAAAAATTAAATACTATCAACATATTATGGGGTTTAGAAAAACAGTGGCTCTTTCTTGTATTCTTCCTATTTTCACATGGCTGATCTAACTTGTCTTCATTGAGAATCACACCACTGATTGTGAGAACTTAACTCAGTAAAATCAGTGCTCTTGGGGTCAAAAAGAAAAAACAGGTTTTTCTCTAAGTTTAATTCGTATTTGGAAATTTCGGTTCAGGTGCTGCCAATAAACTCAAATCGAAGTTAAAAAAAAAAAAAAAGCAAAGCAAAAGGGACCTGTAAGTACAGAGAACAAACTAGCAGTTGCCAGAGGGGAGGAAGATGGGGGGATGGGTGAAAGAGGTGAAGGGGAGTGGGTGGTACTGGCTTCCAGCTGTGGAATGAATAAGTCATGGGCATAAAAGGCACAGCATGGGGATTGTAGTCAGCGGTACTGTGGTATTGTTGTGTGGTGACAGATGGTAGCTGCACTTGTGAGCAGAGCATCACATATAGAATTGTGGAAACACTGTGTTGTACACCTGAAACCAATATAACATTGTGTGTCAGCTGTACTTCAATTAAAAAAGATAAAAGATAATTCAGGGGAAAAATCACATCTGCAAAATCCCTTTTGTCACATAAGGTAACATTTATACAGGTTTTAGGGTTTAGATATGGGCATCTTCGAAAGGGCCATTACTCTGCCTATCACAGAAGTCCTTTTACTTTCTATTTGAAGTTCATTTCTTTGGCTGTTTATTTTCTGACAGAATTCTTTATCTTACTTTTCCAGATCTCAGAAATCTGCATATATTTTATTTATACAATGATATTTTTAATTTTCAAGAATTCTGATTCATCTTTTTTTAACTGCAAGGAAACTCACAATTATTTCTGAACACACTAATTTTACTTGCTTTAATTTTTTTTTCTATTTTCTGTATTAACTCATTTTCCCAGGGAATTTGTCTGTTTATTTATCCTATGAATCACTTTCAGACTATTAGTTTTCATTTAATATTAGTGATTAATATTATTCACATTTCCAAATCAGGACCTAGAGGAACAGAATTGATATCCTGAGTTTGGCATTTCCATCACATGCAAAAATCCCTGTTTTTCCAGCAATAGGTACAGATTCTGATGCCAGAAGCCCTGGTTCCACTAGTGGGGGGAGGCGAAACTAGTTATTGGGAGCTTGTTTTTAAGGAGGTATGGAGATTTGCCCATTAGTGGCCCACCATGATAACCTAAGTTACTTGAAAGCACAGTGTGGCATCTTTTTGAGCCCCAGTGCCCACTGTGGGGGTCCATCATAGATCATTCACCCTATTCAGGGAGCCATTCCTTCAGCCCTACTCAAATGGGAAATAATGCTGTATCAGCCTTTGGATGGCATAGTGATTTCAGGGCTCTTCATTTAGTTAAACCTCATTCCTTCCTTGCTTCCTGATCTTGGGGTCGCTCTAGAGTTTTGCTGGGAAAATTCATATTTTCTTTGTTCCTTTCTCCATTTTGTGTTGTTAGTTTTTTTTTTGTTTTTTTTTTTTGAAAGATTTTATTTATGTGACACACAGAGGGAGAAATCACAAGTAGGCAGAGACAGGAAGGGAAGCGGGCTTCCCACTGAGCAGAAAGCCCGTTGCAGGACTCGATCCCAGGACCCTGAGATCATGACCTGACCCAAAGGCAGAGGCTTAACCCACTGAGCCACCCAAGCGCCCTGTTAGTTAGCTTTTAAGTCAATGATATGTGCTACCATCTGCCTTACATTTTTCAGAAAGTCCTAACTATTCCAATCTGCTGATGGCAAGCTCCTTATACTTCCCCAGTGATGTTATCATTTTGTTTATATTTGCATATATAAATAAACAGATTGAACAAACATAAGTAGATAAGTATTTGTATAGTTGGGAGAACTCTAAATAATAAAGCACAGTGAAAAGTAACTAGTCTAAAAATGGTATGGCTATAATTAATTTTTGAATCCTTGTCAAGGAATACTTAGAAAATTCTAATTAGCAAAAACAAAAATTAGCCAGGCAAACTCTTGGTAAAATTATATGTCCTGATAAAGTAAAATTTATCCTATAAAATTATTCAACAGCATAATCCAAAAGTTAAAGCATCACTTTTAAAATAAGTCCTCTGATGAATTAGTCAAACACATAAGTTTAGAATATTTCATTTAAAATTTAAATATGAGGTTGGCAAATTTAAAAATTATTATTTTTTGCTAGTCTGAAATTCAGCACTTTGTTTTAAATATTTTATATTTCTTGCATGTATATAATTATAAAGAACATCAAGAAGAAATTACATAACGAAAAATCACTGAATTGATTTTAATTCTATCTCATCTTCTAAAAGAAGTCTAATATTTTTTCTAACTTGATTCCAACATCTATCAAAAGAAGTTATTTAATGCTAGAATAAGAGTAAGAATTCTATTTCATGACTGAGTGCTTTTGTGCAATACTCGATGTATACCTCAGTCTCGTACAAAAATGATAATGCATGCCTTTCTCATTAGTCTTTTTGTAGAGCCTGGAACACTGACTTTGTGGAATTGGGTATTTATTTTTAACTAGTAAAAAAAAAATGACAATTTAAATTTATATTTTCTTTGATAACTATTCTAAAATAACCTTCTTGATATAGACATGCAATACTATTTTATTTCTAAATGCACACATGGGATATTAGAATACAATGAGTTCAATTTCACAGTGAAATCTGGTGTCTTTTGGTTCAATAACATATTGGTGCCTAGGGGATAGTAGGTATTCAATACACATTTACTACTGTTAATTCTTTAATTAATCCTCTAGGACAGTATGTCTGGCCAAAGTCAAAATTATACTACAGAATTAAATGAAAAGATGCAGCATAATAGTTGTAAAAGAAAAACCACTTCGATTAGTCTGACGTGGTGAAAAAGAAGCCATCTGGACAAAAACTAGAACATATGACACAACCTTTCCTCTAGTAGACCAAGAAGGCCTAGAGAAATGTAATGACTATCTTAAAATAATGTGACTACTTATTGAGAAAATTAGGAGTTCTTAATTAGTTGCCAGATTTTGAAACCGAACCTTCTGAGTTCAAATTTTATTTCTATAGCTGCTTATTTGTGATCATAAATGTGTAACTTAACCTCACTATAACTCAGGTTCTTCATTTATAAAACAAAAGTAAGCTAATACAGAAGAATGTGGTAAAGATGAAGTGTGTTAGTGTTAAATCATTGTGACAATGTTTGAAACATAGTATTAGGAGTGTTAGTGTTTTCTTTTCAAATTAATATATACACATAGTTTTTTGTTTTTTTTTTAAGATTTCTTTATTATTTATTTACTTAACAGAGAGAGAGAGAAAAAGAGAGAGAGAGAGAGAGGGAACACAAGCAAGGGGAGTGGGAGAGGGAGAAGCAGGCTTCCTGCTGAGCAGGGAGCCCACTGCGGGACTTTATCCCAGGACCATGGGATCATGACCTGAGCCTAACTAAGGCAGAAGCTTAACAACTGAGCCACCCAGGTGTCCTATATGCATAGTTTTTGAATGATAAACAGTAGAAATCATTTTTATTGATTAATTGATCTTCTATTCATCTGTGGAAAATGCTAGATTATACTTTAAGTTTGTAATTTAATTTCAGTTAGCTAACATACAGTGTTATATTAGTTTCAGGTATACAATAGAGTGATGCAACAATTCGGTACAACACCCAGTGTTGATCACAAGAGCCCTCCTTAATCCCCATCACCCATTTAACCCATCCCCATACCCACCTCCCCTCCAGCAACCCCAAGTCTGTTCTCTGTTAAGAGTCTGTTTCTTGAAACAAATAATGCATTATATGTTAATTTTTTTAAAAAAGTCTGTTTCTTGGTTTCCCTCTCTTTCTCTTTTTACCTTTGCTCATTTGTTTCTTAAATTCCACATATGAGTGAGATCATATACTTCTTTCTCTCACTGACATATTTCCCTTAGCATTATACTCTCTGGATAGACTATACTTTCATTTGAGATGTGTTTGAATATATATTTGGTATTCAAATTGATAAAGTTCATGAAGACATGAAAATTAGTTTATTAAGATGGCTTTATATACAATAATAAAATATATATATTTTGCAAAACTGTGATTCAGAATTTTCAATTTCCAACAGATAGGTATGGTATAAAATGTATGAAAATTTAAGGCAGAGAGAAAAAGGAAGAAAAAAGACTAAATGATGACCTACAGTGAATCAGAAAAATATTCCATACATCTGATGTTTGGGGTTAAATTTTAAATTATTCCCATACTGAGACTTTAGCCACAATATTCTTTTCAATTCAATATATTCTCTCATACTTAATTTTTGAAAATTATGTGCCTTGCAAAGAGATTAAATATTTATTTTAAGCTCTATATTATCTGATATCAGTGTAGCCACTCTGGCTTTCTTATGGTTTCTGTTTGTATGTATCAACCTTAAAAATAAAACTATCAGTTATTCTACCATAAAAATGGGTTTATTTAGGAATAGCAAAGAATTACAAGTCTGGACAAATAAGCTACCACAGAACTATAGAGAAGTCTGAAAAATAAAGGGGACGGACACTCTTACAGAGAAAAAGAAGTTGGAAAGGCAGTTATAAACAGACTCCATTGGAGTAAACTGGGAGTTTAAAGTACTGTGGATTTTCACCGGTCGAATTACGACAGTCCTTGTCGGTTGGGCATCCCTGGGGGAGGAGGAAAGCTTTCTTCCTACTGCTGGGATGGGAAAGTAGTAACCGGGTAGTATGGACAACTGACAAGGAGTGGTAGAGTGTGAGAGCTTTCTCTGCTGGCGTCTCTATTCCATTCTAAGTGAGGTTTCCTTTCATTAATTTTCACACTTGATACATATTCATATATTTTCACTTTAAACCTAATTGTATATTTGAATTTAAAATTTGTCTCTTGTACACAGCCTATAGTTGGATCTGGTTTGTTTTCTATTAGGTCTGAAAATCTGCCTTTAATTAGATTTTTTCATCCATTCAAAATTTAATTACGATTGATATAGTTGCATTTGTCTGCTATATAGTATAATAGCTATTGTTTTATATAATTGTAGGTTAGTTACAAAAGCTCATATAGCAGACACATATTTATACTTTAAGAGCAGATACATATTTATACTTTGTCATATTAACCCATTTATATATAATTTTTTATTCTTTTCATTTGTTTCTGTGGATTCGAGATACCATCTGGTATTATGTCCTCATTCCAATACAGGTTTCATTCTACCTATGTACTCTGTGTACTGTTGTCAAATATATTATATTCCAGTATATTATAGGTCCAACAATTTAACTATATACAAATTAACTGCTTACAATTGCTTTTTAAGTTAGCTAAGAAAAAAAACAAACATTACGTATTACATTTTATTTTGAATTACTTTTACTAGAGTTCACTGTTTGGTGTGGATTTGAATTTCTCTCTGTGTTTATTGTATTCAGCATGAAAAGTTTCCTTTACTATTTACTCTAAAACACCTCTGGGGCCTTAAAATAATTTGGCTGTTTGCTTGCTCTTTTGTTTAGTGAACTGGCTGAACTATTTTTGTGGTGTCTGTTTCCTCTGTCTTGTAAAGTCTCCGATGCTGCTTCTCAGTGGACACAGGACTGAACATACCCAATGTTCTCTGTGTTGACAGCCCCTCAGCTTGCCCCCCTGGTTGTGGCATCTCCACCCTATGAATGAGGTGGGTGAGGGCAACTGGAGAAGTATTGTCATCCTTCCCCTCTTGGTGTAGAGTGGAAGGTTTTTGCATTGAGGCAAACTGAAGAAGGAGCCCTCTTCACTGTTCCTGAGCTTTGGCTTAAGCAGCAAGGATGGGAAATGCTGACGAAACACTACCTCAGGGAAGATTATATAACCTTTAATGCAAGTTCAGCATGAAGGAAAGGAACAGACCATGGCTCAAGTCCTATGGTGTTCCTTTTTTTTTCATGACAGTAAATTTTCTTGAATAAATGTTTATTCATTTGCTTTATGCCCTTAGAATAATTTCCAGAGATTTTAATTTTTTAATATAAGTTTCTTCAGTTGTGTTTGTTCTACTGAGATGTGATTCCACAGACCTCCTCATAGAACTATTCAGGAAATGGAATGTAATTTGCATATAACTATTGCCAGCCATCACATAAAAGCATAACATAAAACAAAGACCAATAAAGAAACGCAGATAATTCTAAGCAAACTCATTATAAAATAAACAGGTAAATAAATAAACTAAAACTTCTTTGTTGCATGCAAGATACATTTCCTGCATAAGTGACAATATAATTTGGAAAATTATTTTTGTGACTCACAATGGCAGTAAGAGGACTGACAGCATCTTCTTCTAAGGTTTTATGCTCTCCATTTTCCCTTATACTACATACAGCATTTAAAATCTTGTTGCCATAGTTACTGATATTAAAGAACACACATACAAAAGAATCAGACCTGGAACTTTGTCTAAGATAAGAAAATACATTATATTCAAAATAAAAGGAAAATCACTATAGTGAAGGACACTTCTATAAAACAGTTTCCCCCTCTGACATTGTACTATATTTCTTCACTGAGAAGATACATCATTGAACTATCTAGTGCCCCCAAAAGGTTACAAGATTTAAAGAAATTTTGAACATTTTCTTAAAACAGTCATTTTTAGAAACCAAAAATGTCATGATATTTACAAATGCATTGTGTTTCAGGTAAGTGATGAGGACATGAGAAATATATTGCATGGTAATGAGAAGTTTATTAATCCCAAGAACAAATTATAATATATTCTTTTTCTCATTAAAATGTAAAGGTAAAAAAAAATGTAAAGGTAACATTCTGGTGAGCATTTTTATCAGCAATAACATTTATTTGTCCACTCAATGGTATACAATTGACATTTCATCAAAGAAAAATAAAATACAATATATAAACACCATTTTAAAAGCTAGACTACTGTATGTGACTTTGCACAGTATGATAGCCCATTCCATAAGGTCATTTTGAATTAAATGAAAAGGTAATAGCTGACCTGATATGGGATTTGATGTTACTCTTAACAGTACGATGCCACATACTATACAGCAGTAAGATGCATCTTTAAAGGGTTTCAAATTGCTTTCTTTTTTTTTTTTTTGTCAAAAGCGCATAGAGTAAAAATGGTTTTTTAAAAACAACTTGAGTAGGGTTTTTTTTTATTATAACCAATTTCGCAGCAATAAGCCACATTGCAGAACACATTAAGACTTTGCAGTTGAAATCAGCCCATTTGATTTTCTTCATTTGAATTCCACACGTGAAATATAAAAGCCTTGGGTTTATCATATTTTCTATACACTGGATTCATTAATATCTTTATAAATACAGATATAGACATCCCACACCAACACCTAATACACACAGATATACATAAAAGGGTGGTGCCAAATTTAGGAGACCAGAGAGAATATTTTACCTTTGACTCTCACTCCTCCCTGGTTCCTTTTACACATAACATATATCATGTGGCTTAAATAAATATCGATTAATTTGTCAAGGGAAATTTGGAAATGTAAGCAATTTAACAAGCTTGCATTTAGGACCAAAAATTAATGACTGAAGAAGAAAGAAAAGTGCTTTAAATTTTCAGATTATCTGAAGCTAGCACTAACTTACTTTCTTCAACAATGCTCAATTTTAGATCTATCCTTCTCTGTTTTTTTTTTTTTTAAGATTTTATTTATTTATTTGACAGAGATCACAAGTAGGCAGAGAGGCAGGCAGAGAGAGAGGGGGAAGCAGGCTCCCTGCTGAGCAGAGAGCTCAATGTGGATCTCATTCCCAGGACCCTGAGATCATGACCTGAGCCAAAGGCAGAGGCTCAACCCATTGAGCCACCCAGGAGCCCCTAGATCTATCTTCTTAATCCCTTTCTCAATTCCCTTGGTTATCAGCAGAAATACAAATGCTTCAACTAATTCATGAGACTGCCCTGATTTTCTCTTGCCCATCCTCTGCCACACACAAACACACACACACACATACACCTGCAAAACAGTCCAATCTCAGCAAGCATACTCTCCACTCAGACACTCCTATCAAGAATTTAAGAGTGACATTCTCTTCCTCTCCTCCTCAAAATTAATCACCAAGTGTTTGATCCCATTCTTGAAATATTTTTCAAATCTGCTGTTCATCTAAGGGTCATGACACTAGTAGGAGTCACTATTCTCTCACACTTAAACCTCAGCCACTATGGAAAACAGTCTGGAGGGTTCTCAAAAAATTAGAACTACCATAAGATCCAGCAATTCCACTTCTAAGTATATACCCAAAGAAAACAGGGTTTCTAAGAGATATCTGCATTCCCATGTTTATTTCAGCATTATTCACAGTAACCAAAATGCGGAACAACCTTGGTGTCCATCAATGGAAGAATGGATTTAAAAGCTGTGGGATATACACACACACATATATATTATATACATACAATATTATCCAGCCATGAGAAAGGACATTCTGCCATTTGTGACAACATGGATAGACCTTGAGGACATTAGGTTCAGTGAGATAATTTAGACAGAAAAAAGCAAATACTGTATGATATCACTTATATGAGAAATGTTAAAAAAAAAAAAAAGGCAAATTCATAAAAACAGAATAAAGTGGTAGCTACCAGAGGCTGGGGATGGGGGAACAGAAGAGATGCTGTTGAAGGGTATATTACTTGCTAATAGTAGATGAGTAAGTCCTGCAGATCTAATGCATAGTATAGTGATTATAGATAACAACTTATAAACAAACTTACTAAGGGACTCGATCTTAATTTTTCCCACCACAAAACAGAATAATTATGTGACCTGAAAGAGGTGCTAGCTAATACTATAATAGCAATCATACTGCAATATAACTGTATCAAATCAACATGCTGCATACCTTCAACTTGTACCATGCGGGCAGCTGGCTGGCGCAGCTGCGTAAGCATCTGACTCTCGGTTTCAGCTCAGGTCATGATCTCAGGGTTGTGAGATCAAGCCTGGTGTCAGATTCCACAACCAGCGTGAAGTCTACTTGAGATTCTCTCTCCCTCTGTCCCTCCCATTCATGCTCTCTTTAAAATAAATCTTTAAAAAAATAAAAAAATAAGCTTGTACATGCTGTTTATCGATTATATTAAAAAACCACTTCTGCAGTATCCTGGTAACTCATCTGCTCTGTTTGCTCTTGAAACCTTTCATTTCATTCATTGCTAAATAACAGATATGTTTTTTAAAATACTATTTGGATAATGACAATTTCCTGTTTAAAACTTTATAATGGATTTTCTCTTGGACCACAAAACCTTGCATGGACTGGCTTACTGACTTCATCTCCAAATTTATTTCACTGTTCCCACAGCAGTTACTTTCATTTCCTAACAAATACAGTCTCCCTCACGTATGCAGGATTTTGAATATCTGTCAGGCATCCTTTCTCCTCTTCTTTTCATGGGCTAATCCTTCCTACATTTCACTCCTTAAAAATCACTTTCCCAGAAAGTTTTCCATTAGCCCCACACTAAAGTATCATCTTGTCACAGCTGAAATCTAATGAAACAACTTCTGACATAAATACTTGTTTGCTTTTTTTATAAGATTTTTTTTTAATTTATTTATTTGACAGAGAGAGATCACAAGTAGGCAGAGAGGCAGGCAGAGAGAGAGGAGGAAGCAGGTTCCCCACTGAGCAGAGAGCCCGATGCAGGGCTCCATCCCAGGACCCTGAGATCATGACCTGAGCTGAAGGCAGAGGCTTTAACCCACTGAGCCACCCAGGCGCCCCATTGTTTGCTTTTTTTAAAAGACGCCCAGCTTCTGGAAGCCAGGACTAAGTCTCTCCTGTTAATCATTTAATCCCCAGCACTCAAGCTAACTACCTGGCAATGAATAAAATTCAATAGTGTTTGTAGAATAAATGAGTCAATCAATCAATTAACTAATAGCAAACTAGTGGGAGGTACAAGCGAGATTACAAATGAAATAAAAAAATTTTACAAAATGGAAAATATATATAGTTCCTCCAGTGCCCACTCATTAAAGTTCTCATTATTTAAAAACTGTATTTTCACTCAATTCTACTCTTGTGAGAGCACTAATGTTGAATACCAGTAACAGGGAACACACAGCTCTTCTGTTTGATTTCATGTGACATGGATGAACCGATAATAGGACAAACAACTTAAAGCAAGGCAAATAACCTTCCTTTCCACCAGTACCAACCTCATTGATATTTCATTCTGAGGAACCTCTAGAGGTTCTGGGATAAAGAAGTAAAAGCAGTGTTGACAACTTAATTGGAATTTCAAGCAGAGCAAATCAATTCAGTGAGCATTTTACTGAACACCTGGATAGGCAAAGCCCTGAGACAGTACGTGTGGAGGTACAAAGGTAAAGAGAGCGCGCACCTGTCAAGGCGGCGATGAGGATGTTCTCTGATTGCATGGAGAGTGCTTCTCAGTGTGGCTCTTTTTTACTGCATGCTGGTTCTCCCAGAACCTCCTCCATCATGGGTATACTTGACTGTGGCAGTTCATATACACCTCTGAGGGGTCACTATGGAGCGATGGAGGGACTACACAATAGGAGAGTCCTTTTAGTAGCTAGGACTCTCACATGTAAGGTTTAGGATTTCTCAAATGGATTTTCTTAATGTGCATAATGAAGAATACTACTTACCTTTACAATCACACTCAGCAACTAATCCCAAGTTTTCCAGATGTGGATATTACATACTAAGCCACATAACAATCTTTGGCTATTCAATCCTACCTACCTATTCCTAATATTATGCCTAAAATTTAGACAGCTGAGAGAACAGAGTAGTAGGCAGCATACCCCAAACCCGATTTTCATTAGTACTGAAACTGTATGGACACTGGAACTATGTGAAGGTCAGATATGACCTCATGAGTAACTGCAAAGGAAATGACATTTTTATTTTAGGAGACATATCTCCATCTTTTTACTTTTTATATTTCACTTTTTTAGAATCCTAAGCAAGGCACATGTTTCACAAGCTTTGTTGCCCTGAATAATTCATTTCCAGTTTCCTGTTATACATTCTCATGGTGGCTTTTTGATGAAACTAATTTCAATTAGGTAGCTAAAACAAAATCTTATCTTTTCTATTCTCAAAAATTTTACTATCCTCCTCTCCAAATTTATGGAGATATCTGTGTAGTATATATCTCATCCTTTCAGGTTTTTCTCTAGCTTCCATATTACTTATACTTTATAGTATTTGTCCTATTTTTCTGAGAGGTTGTTTATCCAAGGTTACTTCTCTGATTTTTTTTTAAAGATTTTATTTATTTATTTGACAGAGAGAGATCACAAATAGGCAGAGAGGCAGGCAGAGAGAGAGGAGGAAGCAGGCTCCCCGCCAAGCAGAGAGCCCAATGTGAGGCTCGATCCCAGGACCCTGAGATCATGACCTGAGCCTAAGGCAGAGGCTTAACCCACTGAGCCACCCAGGCACCCCGCTTCTCTGATTTTTAAAATACTAATAATGCTAACTACGATAGCACCTCCTATTTAAGAAGTGGATAGACTCTCTCCAGTATAACACTATGTTCTTCACATACATAAACTTGTTGAAAATCACAAATGTTTTTATTAAGTACAAATTCTTACTTTACAAAGGAACAAAATGAGACTCAGGAAAATGAAACAATTTGTCTAAGACTACAGAGCTAGTAAGTTGTAGTGGGTGAAATCCAACAAAATATTATTTCAGTGACTAAGATCTGAATTATGACGCCAAGAGTACATTAGGAACTGTTAGAGAAATTGTTCTTATGATTTTTATACTGACAATACTCTCTTAGATGATGTAGTCAATTAAATTTATGAAGTTTCAGTAATGTGTGTTCAACCAAAATACAATTAAAGTGACTTATTAGCCTTATGAAGTGATTTTGTTAAGAAAACAACAAGCTAAATGATGAGAGCAGACCAAAGGGCAATTACAAATTAAGAAGGCTTGACTAGAACATTTTCCTACCTTCATTCCAGTGCTCTTCCCCTGACTTCATACAACACAATCTCCCAGGTGCCATAATTGTTTGTTTTTTCTTCAATATTCACCACTTTCTGCACATAACTAGATTCTGAAAAACTTCCTTTTTACTATCCTCATTTTTAAAACTTGCCCTCAGTTCAGAGCCACATTAAAAGATAAAATGATACTAAGGAACATTAGTGTCTTAATGGCAGGCACCGCTTTGTTGTACTACTATATTAATTTTTAACAAAATATGCAATCTTTAAAGGATTAATAATTTCAGGCAATCCTACATATGGTGCTGTCAATAAATTTTTAGTAATTGATTCATTTATGAGAGAATTTCAAGAATTGGCAGTTACAAACATAGATGGATCTTCAACCAAGCCCCACCCCCAAAGCCATCTTGCATCAGTAATTCACACAATACAATCAACTGCCTTTTTTGGTTATTTCTGTTCATGTTGTCTCTCACATTTCAGGAACACCTGCAAGTAGAGACCCTGACAAATAGAAACACTGACAGCTTTTTAATTTCTTTTTTCCTGGATTACTTTTCAAAAGTGTTGAGTAGTGAATAGCCCTGGAAGACAGCTTCCACAGCTGAAGGCAGAATTGTTTGCTGTTGAGTTTAATAAAGATAAGCTTCCCCTCTGGGGAACAGACTGGCCAGGTATGCTCGCAGTTCATTATAAAAGACTGACGTTTCATACTCTTGTTGAACTTTCCTCTCCGGGACACAAACCCACCATGTGTACTGCATCCATCTTAACTCACCTGCATGAAGGGCTGGGAATGTGGGTTGAGAAATGTGGAGAGAAACTGATATGATTGTGAAGTCCGTGCTTCTTGCTGTATCCGAATAAGAGTTGCTTTTCTCTGATACGGTTGTCTCACATAAAACTGTGGTAGGCTGACTTGTGAGTCTACAACTAGGGCACATCTCAGATACTTCACTATTCTAATTTATTCTATTCATTCATTTATTTTGGAGAGAGACAGAGATAGAGAACGCGAGTAGGGGTAGAGGCAGAGAGGGAGAGAATATCCAAGCAGACTCTCTATGGAGTACGGAGCCCAACTCGATCATGAGATCGAGTGGGGCTCGATCTCATGACCCATGAGATCAGGACCTGAGCTGAATGCTTAAATAAGTGCGCCACCCAGGTGCACCTCCTTCACAATTCTTGACATCATTCTGTTTTACCATCAATCCCATCATGATCACAAAGCCTAGAGAATGGCTATTCCTATAGCTTCTAACTGTGCATTTCCTCTAATTCAGTTTTCTGTATATATAAAACTCCAACTAGCATGAAAAGTTACCTATTTTATGACTGTTACATTATAAAGAAATTTAATTAGAAATGGTGGAAAATTAATGAAGTTAATAATTCATTCAATTAAAGAAAACCCTGACAAATTTAAACTGAGAAGTTTTTATATTTTGAATGTGTATTATATTTGAATATTTTATATTTTGAATGCAGGTGTTTTCCAAATAAATTAATTTATAGTAATGATTTTCAAATTATCTTCTACATTTGCCAGAATACATCAGTAATACCTACAAGTATATTATTACAATTATACGTTAGAGTATAGCCATAATACTTATAGGTACAGATTTTCAAAGTGGAAATCTAAGCAGACTATAGGGGACAAATTAATCTCTACTTATATACCATTTATTACTATTTTCACAAAAATGGGAGATACATCAGTAGTAGAAATATTTTGCTCCTCTCCATATTCCAAAGGCTTCAAAGCTTCTTCTAATTAGATTCACAAAGGAAGATACTGAAGGAAGAGGAAAACTCTTTGTGCAATGCATCATAAAAGTAAATGGAGGAGAATGTGGCAGAACCCTATTCCACTCCTGAACCAGGCACAATGGTGATGAAAGCTAATCCAGTGAATGAGTTACTGATTTTTTTTTCTCCTCTTTCAAGAAAAAGCATCTGCAAACACTAATGAATACTGATGCACAGGATTTACTCTTAATCGTGGTGGACACATCACATTCCACTGGTAAAACAGATGTTTCTCTCTGATCTAGTGGTTACTTGGAGAGACTGTTAAGAATATCTCTGCCTGACCCTGTGGCCAGTAGCCTGAGACACATGGTCAGACACCACTGCAGCCTCAGTGTGAACATACATTAGACAATACTCTGTCCTCTATTATTTCTAATTCCCTTTTGTTATTTTCATGTATGTGTCTTTCTACTCTCTTGCACTGTGATATACTAATGCTCTGAATGCTGACTGTTCTGGTAGTGAACCAGTATGATTTTCTGTGGAATATTTCGCTAAAGGTCAAAGACAAGAAATTAATGGGAAAGTTGGGCCTAAACCCCACACATTTTCATCTTTACAAGTCCATATGTTTAACAGGTTAGAGTCTCTTAACATAATCCTAACGTTTAAAAAAATGTAATTTGAAATTTGAGAGACTGTTGTCATTCATTTATTCATTCTTTCATGAATTTATTGAAAAGAAACTAAACTGGGCCTGAGGATGAAGAAATACATAAAATGTAAAATACAGAAAAATGTGACTGCTCTCAAGCAGTCTGAGGCTTAAGCCTAAAACAAATACAAATGTGATATGTGAGAGTTAAATAGGGCATTTCTATCAAATCCTTTAAATCCATGTTATAAGTTTGACTTTCACCTGAAAGCAGATAGAGGATAAAAAAAAAAAAAAAGTAAGCAGATGTTTATTTTTAAAATATTTTCACTGCTATGTCAAAAATGGCTATTCTTCATGCAGCTGGTATAGCAATTCATTTGAAAAGTGACAGCACTTTAAACTCAAGTATAAACAGCAGTTATAAAACAGATTCCAGACATATTTAAAAGTGGAAGAAAATAAATTTAATTTTTAAAAGTCAGATGGTAGATTCATGAGAGAGTAGAAGATGTTCAGAATGACTTAACCTAAAACATTACCATGGGAAACTGGTTTGATTAAAGCGTCATCTCATGAACCAAGGTTTAAGAGACAGACTGAATTACGGGGGGAAATAACGAGTTCAATTTTGTTTGTATTGGTATTATAGTACCTGAAAGGTGTCAAATGTGGATATAAAAGAAAAATTTTGAAATATGGATATGAATTTCAGTAGGCTTCAGTGATGTATAATTTGAATTTTAGTGTATCACTAAATTGATGAGAAATGAATCCACGGGGATGAGAAAGTTAGCCCATAGCCTAAATACGACATATTGATTGCTCTATAACAATTTACCTCAAAGTTTATTGGCTTAAAACATTTACTATTTCACAAGTTTTGTGGATTAGGAATGTGAAATGGTTTAGCTGATGCATTTGGCTCTGCTTCTCTCACAAACACACATTTTTCTCAAGTCTGCACTGGGAAGGATTGACTTCCTAACTCACTTACGTGGGTGTTGGCAGGATCCAGTTACTTATATGCTGTTGAAACAAATCCTGACTTCTTCAAGAGATATTGACTGTGTCTTTCTGTTGTTTTTTTTGTTTTGTTTTGTTTTTTTATTTATTTATTTGAGAGAGAGAGAGAGAGAGAGAGAGAGGGCACAGGTTGGGGAGAGGGGTAGAGGGAGAGGAAGAAGACTCCCCTTTGAGGAAGGAACCCGACACAGAGCTCAATCTCAGGACCTAGAGATCATGACCTCAGTTGAAGGCAGACGCTTAACTGACTGAGCCACCTAGGTGCCCCCAATGTCTCTCAGTTTTTGACAGATTTTCCTCTATGTGCTGAATCTCACAACAAGGCAGCTTGCTTCATCAGAATTGTCAAATTCTGAGAGAGAGAATACCAGCAAGAGAGAAAGAGTGCAAGCAAAATGAGAGTCACTGTTACTTATAAACTCATACTAGAAGTGATAACCCATTAATTTATATATTCTGTTCATTAAAACCAAGTCACGAAGTCCAGCTCATAGTAGGAGGAGTTTATACAGTAGTATGAATAGGTATGTGCTATGGTGAGTGCTGTTTGAAGTGTGTAAACCTGACAATTCACAGACCTGTACCCCTGGGGCTAATAATACATTGTATGTTAACAAAAAATTAAAAATAAAAAAAATAGTATGAATAGTAAGAGGCGTGGTCATTGGGAATGATGTCAGAAGCTGCCTGCCACAGCCCCAAGGAGTGAGAAGGAACAACAGGAGACTCATGGCAGTCTTGAAAAACATATTTAAGGTTACAATTTTAAAATTAACTGGTACAAAACTAAAGTAACATCTGAGGAATATAGCAGCATTATTTAACTTCATATTTCAGTTAAGTTATCCCAGATATATGGAAACTGCCAATGTTTTTACTTATAACTTAAATTGAAGATTCCATGTCCTTTATTCAGACCTCATTTTACTGATTAATGTTCAGCAAACATGTGTTTATTAACAGCTTTATGAGAAATACTACAATTTATACCCATGCAATTTATATCCAAAATGGGAAATACCACTCTACAACTAACAACAAAAAGTTCTATTTTTTTTAAGATTTTATTTATTCATTTGACAGACAGAGATCACAAGCAGGCAGAGAGGCAGGCAGAGAGAGAGGAGGAAGCAGGCTCCCTGCTGAGCAGAGAGCCCAATGCGGGGCTCCATCCCAGGACCCTGAGATCATGGTCTGAGCTGAAGACACAGACTTGTGCCTTAACCCACTGAACCACCCAGGCACCCCAAAAAGTTCTATATCTGATGACTACTATTAAACCACGCATTTTCTATCTCTTCTCCACCTAAATATTTTGAATACAATTTGATATTTTGATTTTTTGAGTTATTAGCATATAGAGTTATAATATTCCGAAGGCTCTTTCTTTATATTCTATTACATTTTTATTCCAACCTGAACTTGTACGGCTAATACTGATGAATCAAATCCAATGAGATCTAAATCACAAGGCATTGCCAGGTGACTGCCACCATGTTTAAGAAACCTACAAGGGAACCACAGACTAAGAACACAGATTGAAGTGGAAAAAATAACACTTAACTGCAAGAAGTATGTCTAATTATATAAGATGATGTGTGTGATTCACTCAGTCTTATGATTCATTCCTTGTTCATGATTTTGTGGCCTGAAAGCAGTAGCATTCTGCTATAATGTCATGAAATCATAGCAAAAAAACTGCCTAGAGCAACACTAATTAACAAATGTTAACAAATCTATTCTTAAGTACACTTAAAACAATTCAGTTTAATTGCTGATTGACTTCTCAGTATTAATGTTAATCATATTTTGAAATGATCTCTTAATTTCTTTTTCAGATACTCCATTGTTAGAGAAAAACAAAAGATTTTATATGTTGATTTTGGCATCCTGTAACTTTACTGAATTCATTTATGACTACTAACAGTTGTTTTGTGGAAGCTTTTCAGTTTTCTACATCTAAAATCATGTCATATGCAAATAGAGAAAAGGTTACTTCTTCCTTTCCAATTTCAATGCATTTATTTCTTTTTCGTGCCTAACTGTTCTAGCTAGTACATCCATTACTACGTTGAATAGAATGTTAAGAGTGTGTATTCATGAGTAGCTCTGGATCTCACAGGGAAAAATTTCAGATTTTCGTGGCAGAATATGCTGTTAGCTATGGGCTTATCATATATGGAGGATAATTTTTATTTATTATGTGGAGGTAAATTCCTTCTCCACGTGATTTGTTGATAGTTTTTTTTTTACCATAAAAGGATGTTGAATTTTCTCAAGTGTCCTTTTCAGCACCCACTGAAATGACCATGTGATTTTTATCATTTCTGTTCATGTGGTGTATCATATTAACTTATTTGCATATATTGAACCATCGCTGCCTCGCAGGAATAAGTCCCACTTAGTCATGGTATATGATCTTTCTTATATGCTGCTAAGTATGATTTGCAAAGATTTTATTAAGGATTTTTGCATCTCTGTTCATTACGGGCACTGGCCTGTAGTATTCTTTTCTTGTAGTGTCTTTGTCTAGCTTTGGTTTCAAGGTAATGCTGGCATCATAAAATTAAGTTTGGAAGTAGTTCAGAAGTATTGTTATTATATATTATAATTTATATATTATAAATTAAGTTTGGAACAGTTTCAGAAGTATTGCTATTATTTCTTTAAATGTTTGGTAGAAATCACTCGTGAAGCCTTTGAGAAGTGCGAGGTGAATGGTGCGCAGACATACCCCCCTTTGCCTTCCTACATGAAGCTCTGCTTGCCCCCAGTGATGATGCCACTGCACTCATGACCGACACCAAGTACATCACCTAGTCTCCAATGTGATGCAATGACATCGCCTGGAACTTCAAGAAGTTTCTGGTGGCCCAGATGATTTGCCTGTGTGCAGATACAGCCACCACTTTCCAGCCATTGCCACTGAGCCTGACATTAAAGCCCTGATGTCCCAAGGGCCCCCCTCTGCCCAGGGCATCCCTCCCATCCCTGCTGCTTAGCTGTCACAGTAATGTCCTCTGTGAATTTCATCCATGTTGGTGTTTCCTTTCAATGTGCACGGAGGAATGCCTGCTGTCCAGGAAATTCCCCTGAGATGGGCACTTTTTGTCCATCCCAAACCAAGGCACCTCTAATAAGGCTAACTAATAAATTGTTGGAGACAAAAGAAACAAAAAGACACCAAAAGAATATAATACTTAGGAGTAAACATTACCAAGACTAATCAAAGAGATGAAAAACCTGTAAATTTAAAACCACAAAGCACCGATTAAAACAAAACAAAACAAAACACCTTAAAAAGACAATAAATGGAAAGATATCCCGTATTAATGGATTGGCAGATATAATGTTGTTACTATGTCCATATTATCCAAGGCAATATACAGATTCAATTCTATGCCTATAAAAATCTCAGTGGCACATTTTTTTACAGAAATAGGAAGACAATCTAAAACTGATATGGAATCACAAAAGACCCCAAGGAGCCAAAAAAAAAAAAAAAAAAAATCTTGAGGAAATCAGAGCTGGAGACACAACACTCCCTGATTTCAAAATATATTACAAAACTAGAGTAATTTTTTAAAGTGTGGTACTGGCTTAGATAAACATATACATCAATGGAACAGAACTCAGAGCCCAGTAATAACTGACACATATAAAGAAAGTCACCTGATCTTTGACAAGACTGCCAAAAATACACAACAGTTAACAAGATAGTTTCTTCAACAAATATTCATGAAAAAACTAGACATTCACACACACAAAAATGAAATCAGGCCCTTATTTACACCATAAACAAAAACTAACTCAGACATATAAGATATGAAACTGTAAAACTACTAGAAGGAAACATAAGGGAAACTCTTCTTGATATTGGTCTTGGCAATGATATCTTGGTTATAACACCAAAGTGTCTGATAGAAGCTGGATATGAACAGTGGAAGCAACACCTAAGGCAGATACCCAAGTCCTTGAAGGGTAATGAGATATGTGCTGGAGTCAAGGATTTTTTTTTTTTTTTTTTTAAAGGCTACATATTAGAAGCCCAGGAGCTCAACATCCTGCCCTTGTGGCTTCCAAAACCTTGGGGCTAACAGATCAAGAGCCAGATACAGAACTTGCACTCTCCTCTTCTACCTTGACTCCAGGGTAATCACTAACTTCATTATAATACAATTACAATGTTGGCACACCCACCCCCATGGGAAAGGCTATCATGATGGTTCCAGTACATCCTCATATGGTCAAAAACTCCTCCTACCAACCTGTAAAAAGAGCTTCTCAAATGATTAGAAGAAGCCTCCATTAGTGACCACCCCACAGCTCCTCCCAGTCCAGAGAGACCCAATTATATCTATTCCAAAACTATGGTAAGGGCACATTCCACCTTGCAGAACCTGTTCCCTCTCCCACCTTGAGTATCCTTTCACTTTAATAAACTGCTTTGTGTCTGCTACTTTCCTTCTGATCTGAGAGCAGATCCCCATGTAAATCTTCCTGGGGGAATCCAAGGAAGGACCTCCATTCACAACACAGACATGCCCTCGTTTCTGACTAAAGCACAGGCAACGAAAGCAAAAATAGACAAGTAAAACTACATTGAACTAAAAAGCTTCTGCACCCCAAAGGAAACAATCAACATAATGAAAAAGCATCTTATAGAATGGGAAACAATATTTGTAAATCATACATTTGACTGGGTGCTAATACCCAAAATTTGTATTTAACTTAAATAACTCAATATCAAAAACAAATGAACAAAATAAAACCCTTATTGAAAATGGGCAAAGACCTCAATAAATATTTCACCAAAAAAGGCAAACAAGTGGCCAATGGGTATATGAGAAGGTGCTCACTTATCATCAGAAAATGTAAATCAAAACCACAATGAGATATGGCCTCACATCTTTCAGGAAGGCTATTATCAAAAAGACAAAAGATAACAAGTGTTGGCAAAGAGGTACAGAAATTGGAACTCTTATGTACTATTGGCAGGAATGTAAACTGGGGCAGCTGCTATGAAAAGCAGTATGGGGTTTCTCAAAAAATTAAAAGTATAACTACCATGTGACCCAGCAATCTCACTTCTGAGTATATATCTAAAGGAAACGAAATCAGGGTTTTGAAGAGATATCTGCACTCCCACTTAACTGAAGCATTACTCACAATACCAATACAAGGAAACAATCTTAATATCCATCGATAAATGAATGGATTTAAAAAATGTGGTATATACATACAATGGGATAGTATTCAGTATTGAAAGAGAAGGAATCCTGCCATTTTTGCCAACACAGATGAATCTAGAGGACATTATGCTAAGTAAAACAAGCCAGTTGAAGAAGGAAGGACAAATGCAGCATGATACCACAAATGAGTTATCTAAATCATCAAATCATCATTATCAAACTCATAAAAGTCGGGTGAGAGGAGAGGGAAATGGAGTTGCTGTTCAATGGATACAAAGTTTCAGTTATGGGGCACCTGCCTGGCTCAGTCAGACAAGCATCTGACTCTTGGTTTCCCCTGTGATTCAGATATCAGTGTCCTGAGGTCAAGTCCCTGGTTGGGCTCTGCGCAAGGTGCCCAAGCCTGCTTGAGCCTCTTTCTCCCTTTCCCTCTACCCTTTCCCCACTTGCCTGCCCTCTCTAAATAAATAAATAAAATCTTTAAAAAAATAAAAGTTTCAGTTATGTAAATGGATAAATTCTGAAAATCTGCTATAAAGCATAATGCCTATATATAGCTAACAATATTGCATTGTGCACTTAAAAAATGTTGTTAAAAGGGTGGATCTCACAGTGTTTTCAGTACACACTCATAAAGAGAATAAAGAAGCACTGGGAAGTAACGGATACATTTATAACCTTTATTACAAAGATTGTCTCAAGGATATATGTGTGTGCTCAGGCTCATTAAATTGTACACATTAAATACATATAGTTTTTGGTATATCAACGATATCAATTATACTACAACAAAACATTTTTCAAGTAATGATCTCTTAGCAAAGTTTTGATGGTATACAGAAAAATTTATAAATTTAAAATACTACTCTAAAGTCATGTAGCTCTAAAGATACCAATGACATTTTAAAAACAATCATTACTCATTAAAATTTGTCTTTTTTTTTAAGATCTATTTATATATTTGAGAGCCAGCTTACATGTGCAAGTGGGGGAGGGGCAAAGGGAAAGGGAGAAAGAGAAGCAGACTCCCTGCTGAGCGTGGAGCCAGAGGCCCAGGACTATGAGTTCATGACCTGAGCTGAAATCAAGAGTTGGCCATTTAACCAACTGAGCCACCCAGGTGCCCAAAATTTCTGTCATTTAAATAAACATTTTTATGAAATCTTACATATATTAGGTACAAAATAAACATAAAAATAACTCCATATTTTAGGAAATGAATCTTTTTCGAAGCTATGTTTACCTGTATACTTCTTAAAGAGAAGTATACTTTAAAGGGCATAAAATGTAAAGTGGTTAGTTCCATACAGACTATAAATGAAAAAACTGGTTATAATGACATTGCTGTTTTAAAGATTTAATATCATATTTTACCGAGTATTTATTGTATTTCAAAAATAAGATGGGGCTTATCAAATTAAATATGATAAAAAAAAATGTGGCAAGAGGACGTCTTTGAGAAACACAAACTAAATATAATGAAAAATAATAAAAATTTAAATGCTAAAAAAGAATAAGCCAATATAGGAGCATAATCCAAATTTTTTAAAAATAGAAAGATAACATATAGATCTCTTTTATTTAATTCATTAAAAATGCATTGGATAACTATATTTGTGAGTAGTCAAATCCATAGAAAATATGAAAAGGATAGAAAAATAGGCTAATGGAGCATACTCTCAATAAAGCAGCAATCAGGAAGCAATACTTTTATATTAAGTTCCATTTCATTTTAGTTATTTTAAAATCATCAAAATAATTCCAGGAAATAAGGGAAGATAGATATGGATCAACTCGGACAAAAGTCACTCAGTATGGTTATTGCTATAAAATGATTATTCTTTAAAATAATTAATCTAAGATTTGGCATTAAAATTATTTTACTATTATTTGAACTATATTTTAAGGTAATGCATTATGAAGAACGTTTTGGTTTAAAATATGTAGTCACTCTTGGATGCCTGAGGCTAATAAGAAAACATTATATTGGCCTTTAATAAATACTAGATCAAAATTTAAGTTTGAAGAAATTGAATCAATTTTCAGCAAAAATATTTTGAAAGGCTCATAGAATGGTTTTACTTAGGAATAAAATTTTAAAAATACTGAAACAGTTTGAAACATTCTTTAGCCCTTCAGTATCCCCACCCAGAAACTTCAAGCCTTGTCACTTTCTTAGGCTTGCCAACATCACCATCTCTTTGCCTATGGGCATTCTCCAAAGCCCTAAATCCTCTGCCCACATACACTGCAGATTGGTAGTAGTGTTAAGAAATTAACGCCTAAAATAAAATCTTTTAAAAAAATAAATAAATAAAATAAAGGGACGCCAGGGTGGCTCAGTCAGTTAAGCCGCTGCCTCCGGCTCAGGTCATGATCCCGGGGTCCTGGGATCAAGTCCCGTATCAGGCTCCTTGCTGGGCAGGGAGCCTGCTTCTCTCTCTGCCTCTGCCTGCCCCTCTGCCTGCTTGTGCTCTCGCTTGCTCTCTTTCTCTGACAAATAAATAAAATCTTTAAAAAAAAAAAAACGCCTTCAAGAGCATCTCTCAATTAATGACTGATAGTTTTTATGTACATACACCAGCTCCCTTAAGATAATTTTGAGGCATGTGTTTTACACCATTTTCAAGAATTTCCCCCTTGAAATAAGGGCCAGACACTCACAAGGTGGATAGCATGCCCACTGTTGACCTCTCCTTACTTAACTGCCCTACTGCCATGCTCATGTTCCCTGCGCCTCCCAAATAAACTACTTTCACTCATTTTCTTTGCTCCGGACCTGGTTCTGGGTGAAGCCAAATCCAGATACAAATATGCTTCTTCTTAGTCACATAACTTTCAATAATACAGAATCTATATTAAGCATCTATGGGTTGTATATGAATGTATTATGATAAAAGGGGAAAGTTTGATGAATGGGACTAATGGATGTCACATAACTACGTAGCATAGCACTGATACTGTAAAAGAAGCCATCAGATAAAAATATCTTCAGTTCCCATGAACAATGTGGCATTTTTCCCTCTGTGTAAGTTTAATCTTCACCCATGCTAGGGAGCCTATTTTCCCTTCTCATCTCTAGAGCCTCCAGGTCCACTTTATTCCACTGCGTTCTCTCTGATTTCTTTCTATGGCATCAGTTATCACTTACAGGCTTTCAGGTATCTATCTCCAGTTCCTAGATCTCGCCCAATACTCAGATCCACAGAGCAAATTCCTAACTGAACATTTGCAGTTAGATATTCTACAGGCATCTCAAACTCAAAACGTCCAACACTCCAATCATTACAATTCACACCACTGGTCCTGTTTTTTCTCCCGTGTATGACATCGAGTTTTCCAAACAAGAAACTTAAATTTTATTATTGCTCTGGTTCTCTTCTTTACTTCCATATCCAACTAATTTAAAGGTATGTAATCCTATCTCCTAAGCACTGCTACCTCCACAACTTCCACCTATTATAACATCTTGCTGAGTGTAAGCTATCATTGCCAGTCTATCGACTATAGGCTCAAGACTTTTGTCTGCCTAAAACTCATTTTCCCATTTCTCCACCACAGGCTAATTTATTTTCATATTTCAAATTCTAAATTATATATATACTTATTTATCTGTTCAGTAAAACCATTTTGAATGTCAACATGGTGTCAAGATTTATTGTGGACACTAAGAATAAGTACATCAGTGAATAATACAGACAGAGTTCATGCTCTGCTGGGTCTCAAACAAAAGCATGGGAAGGAGTGACATGAGGTGTTATGGAGGAAAATAAATTAGGGTTGGTGAATAAAACATCATGGGAAGAATAGAGTGGCCAGGGAAACCACTCTGATGAAATGTATATCTGAGCAGAGACCTGTATGAACTAAGGGAGTGAACTATACAATTATTTACGAGGAGCAGTTTCCAAGATGATAGAATAGCCAGAATAAGGATGCCCTTAGGTAAAAGTAGGTTGTATGATTTAGGAAAAACAGATATCAGTTTTTTATATCTCACTGTCCTGACATTTTTGGTCTGTTTTATATGACTCTCCTCTGAGTTTTTACAGTATACTGTCCCTCTATCCTATAAACTGACACACTTTATGTAATAATCACCTGCTTGGTGACTTTTTTAGACTCCTAAGCAAACACTTCAAGGACAGAGTAGCTGTCTAACGTACTCTCTGTGCCTGGCGTACAGTGTCTATAATAAAAATTCTCAATATATATTTTATCAAAAATAAAAGTGTAAGAAGGCATTCATATACAAACATACAAACACATATATGTGTCTGTATATATACTTTTTTTTTCATTTTTGCCCCATTTTTAAAATATTTGCTTACGTATGTTTCCAACCATGAACTAAAAAAAAAAAAAAAAAGTAAATAAATACTCAGAAGGTGGTTACAGAACCCGTGAACTGGACACAAGGCATGCGTGGCTCCCAAGACCCACTCACTTTCCACTTCCCACTCGCGCATTAGACAAGCCCTGCTGCCGCTTGGGTTGGCTCTGCCTACCTGGGCTCCTGGGGCTTCTCACTCTCAGAATCTGGCACAGGCATGGCCGAGCAGGGCGAAGGTGGCTCCGAGAGAGCCCACGGTGGGTAGAGAGCCAGGTGCCTGCCTTGACTGTCCCCACTGGGGCTCCAGTCGCTTTCGCCGCTCGCACCTACCAGAGCTGGAGGGCGGCGGGGGGTGGGGCAGACATGCAGTGGCCGCCACGTGGCAGAGCTTCTGCGTCTGCGCCAGCTGATTCAGCGCAGCTTCAGCTGCGGGGCCCCACCGTGTGGCTCCTCCCCTCCTCCACCAGCTTCTGCAGGTCTCCATGAAGATATTTCTTAATAACATATATATATATGTTAAAATATACATTACATGCATATAACATAAAGTGTATATATTAAGTATATCTGTATTATATGTATGCATACACATCATATTCGTTCTTTTTCTGAAAAAATCTGACAGGTTATTTGATACTGAATGTGGTTCTAGAGAACATGATCTTAAGGATGAGTTTTCTGAATTGAGTCCAGAGTTTTTGGAATTGGTTCTCAAATCTGATTAGACTTCAAAGATGTTCATCACTCTATTTCTGGTGGTAAAGAAGGCAATGGTGTCTATTGTGTGTACAGCAGTACAGATAGGCAAAATATCATTGCTGAATATTCTTTTTTTTTTTTTTAAATACCATGTCGGGGGTGGCTGGGTGGCCCAGTCTGTTAAGCCTGTGCCTTTGGCTCAGGTCATGATCCCAGGGTTCTGGAATCAAGCCCCAGAGTGGGCTGCCTGCTCAGCTTGGAGCCTGTCTCTCTCTTTCTCCCTCTGTGTGCTGCTCTGCCTACTTGTGCTCTCTCTCCCTGTCAAATAAATAAATAAAACCTTTAAAAAATATGCCATTTTAGGGACGCCTGGGTGGCTTAGTTGGTTAAGCATCTGCCTTTGGCTCAGGTCATGGTATCAGGGTCGTGGGATCAAGTCCCATTTCAGGTTCCTTGCTCAGTGAGGAGCCTGCTTCTCACTCTGCCTGCAGCTCCCCCTGTTTGTACTCTCTCTCTGTCTGTCTCTGACAAATAAGTAAATAAAATCTTTAACAATAATAATTTTAAAATACCATTTTAGGTTCACCTGGGACTTAGTTTGGTAAGTCTAGTAAGCCCGGGACTCTTGGTTTTGGCTCAGGGTCAGAGTCCTGAGATTGATGGGTGTTGGGCTCCACACTCAGTGAGAAATCTGCTTGAGTTTTTCTCTCCCTCTCCTTCTGTTCTCCTCCTCCATGCTTGTTCTCTCTCTCTCTCTCTCAAAATAAATAAATAAATATCTAAAAATACCATTTTAATGAAGAATTCTTCAACATCTCTTTTTAGTTTTGGATAAATATGTGCAAATTT
This sequence comes from Enhydra lutris kenyoni, assembly GCF_002288905.1. Taxonomy (NCBI): domain Eukaryota; kingdom Metazoa; phylum Chordata; class Mammalia; order Carnivora; family Mustelidae; genus Enhydra; species Enhydra lutris. The sequence goes on along the minus strand of NW_019154099.1, from coordinate 37,488,813 downwards.
AAAACCTTGACTGTCTTCATTGAACTGTCTTTTAAAGTGTTAAAAGCTTAATTATTTTCCATGTGGTAGGATGAATATTTTCAGTCAATTTTTTATATTGAAGTACAACACACATCCAGAAAAGATGAAATATATATATATATATCTTTAAATTATCAAAAAGTTAGCATACCTATTTAAATATTGCCTAGGCTAACAATAGGACAGCATCTCAAACACCTCCTTTCATGCCCTTTCTGATTACTACTATTTCGTTTCAGGTCATGATCTCAGGGTTGTGAGATCAAGCGTCAGTGTCTGCACTCCCTTTTTAAATTTTAATCTCTTTATAACATAGGTTCAGATAGCTATCTTTCCTGACAGCTCTTTGAATATTTGATAATTACATATGAGACAGAATAATGTATAATATGAAAATTGTACTAAGGTTTTTGAAATAATTATGTTTATTTTTTTAAGGGGCTCCTGTTAAAAACAAATGACAACAACAAAAAATAAAAACAACAGAAACAACCAACGGTTGTTGACAGTAAAAAGAAGAAGCAATGCCAAACAGAAACTTTCTTCACTAAAATATAATTAAAAAGATCATAGTTCACCACATTTGAATGGTCTGATATTGAAGAGATCCAAAGCAGAAGATTCGAGGAGTCATTGTATGCTAATCTGGGTAAAGCTAAGGGTATGAACAAAGGAAAGTGATTTTTATTTATGTCTCTATGAGTTCACTTATTGATAACTAAATTACGTGAAGCTTACAAGTTTAAGAGCTATTGCTTATCTTACTAACTCTGATCAAGTCAATGTTGGTAGGACACTATGTGTCTAAAATTATCACTGTATAAGTTCTAAACACAATGCCACACTGTATTAACTAGGGACATGCAAAAGGCTCACCCATCTTGTTACATCCTTTATTGTCAAAGAGGTAGCTTGAAACAAACAGAAGGTTAAACAATATACTTTTTTAAAAAAGTAAAACTTCCAAGTTCTTTCTAAAACATGGAAGCGTGCATATTTAACATTAAACTGATTATGAAATAATCAAAGTAAGATCCTTATTTCATTAAAATATTCAGTAATGTGGCAGGATACAAAATCAATGCACAGAAATCAGTTGCTTTCTTATACACTAACAATGAAAATATAGAAAGGGAAATTATTAAAATATTTAAAACATGTTTAAGGTTTTATTGAGGACTAGAAACTACATCTATCTATTCTCATCATATTTTCAGTTCTGACTCAATTATCTTAGCAATTGAAAATATATTAACTTCTATCACTTTGTTTCTGTTAGTTAGAAACTCCAAGTCAGGGTATAAATACTTGAGATCTAGGACAACAAATAAAGTTTCCCTAGAGCCACCCAGAGCACCTATAGCAGGTGGTTATGGACCAGTACTTTAAAAATAAAAAAATAAAATGACCAAATATTTTGACTGATTTACAAACTATCAAATGATTGACTTATGCACCTATTTATAAACATTATCATATTTGGTGGGTACTGTTTAAAAGAAACTTATTTCAGATTTATTTCCCTTGTGGCTTATTAACATTAGGACTAAGTCAGATTGTATCTATGTGTATCTATCTATGTATATCTATCTATATACATATATTTAGAGAAAGAAATAGATTTATCTGTAGTGGAAATGTAGACAATGTCAAACTTTAAAAATTTAGTTCATCATAGTAATTCTAATATATTATGAAGACTTTGATTGCAATAGCACTAAGTGCAATGCAAAGACTTGATTGATTGATTGATTGATTTGGGTCCAAGTATTTTTTGTTAAATAAAGAACATACTGATTTCATTATCAAAATTTTGTTTGTAGCAGAATTATCTGAGTAGATATCAAGCCAGTAGGTCTCTGATGACCTTGTATACCTATATCTCTGATGCATACCACCTTTTAGTGCTGGTCAGTTATTCCATCATTACCCATGGATGGTTCCTCCAGTAAGATGCTAAGTTTAGGCTCAGATTTTCGTTTTTTTTTTTTTTTTTTTCCTTCCCAAATTAAGAACTTGAGAAAAATGAGTCACATATGACATCACCAATGATAAAACAATTCCTTAGGAGTAAGTTAGATTTTTGAATGACACCCAGACAGAGCAATGGTCTGTTACTAAACACTTTTCCTAATTTTTATTTCAAAGAATAAGCCTGGAAGAATCCATAGGAAAAGTCAGTAAGTTTACATTGTATGAGTCTGTGTGCAAACTTCCATCTCAAAGAAACAGCATGCAAAATAAGTAAATAAATAAATAAATAAATATTTTTTATCAAATAGAAATAAAAAAACTGCATGCCTACTAATGTAACACTAGAAGACCTGAACTAAAGGTGTGGTGTGGTGAAAATAATTAATTTAAAAGCTGTGTGGTGAAAATAATTAATTTAAAAGCTGTTTTGACTACCACTTGTCTACATTTATACCTGAAAAATAGAAAACCTTCTGGTTATTCTGTGACATTTTCCTGTAGTGGAAGATGACAATAGAATTATGACTACAATAATTTAGAACTCTAGCCAGATCATGCTCCTTTAAAGATGGTCTTCTCATAGTAATGGGAAAAGAAGAGAGTTGTTAACAAGTGTACACTTGAGCATTCAGCTGAGTTAGGGCATGCCAATTATTCCTCCTATGTGAATAATCAGATAAATTGAGATTCCTTTTGCAAACCAACTAATCAACAATGAGGAGGATGACTATAACTACAGCAAAACCCTGATTAACCATAAGAATTAATTCCAGGGAGGAAAGCAATAACTACTGCCTCCAAAAGAAAAGCACATATAATTATTTTTCAGAAAGAAAGTAAATTATTCCTTAATAATCCCTACTGTCTTTGAATATAGATGTCTCCTCTTTCAAGAGAGTCAGACTTAATGAGTAATGAGGAGAAAGAAAATTTCTAGTTTCTCTGTATTTAAAATGTCTCAGTTAAATATTACAAATCAACAAATGTCTTTTGAAATTCCTAATTTTTATCTATTTTGAGGGACTAATTAAGAGTATAATTAAAGCAAGGGGCATGTATTTTAAAACAAATACCATTATTCAGTACTCAGTTGATAAAGAAAAAATAATAATTTGTTTCACCTTTCAACATGATTTAATTCAGCAAGTAATCATTGATTTTCTATGCTGTGTAAAGCTTGGTCCTTGGTATTACCAGAGGTACAAAAATGAATAACCTGTAGTCCTTAGCTTCAATGAACTCATAGTCTACTGAATAAAACAGATTCATAAGCTGCCACACAAAATATCAAATAGTAATTTTATTAAAAAGGAGCAAAGCTGGGGTGCCTGGGTGGCTCAGAGGGTTAAAGCGTCTGCCTTCAGCTCAGGTCATGATCCCAGGGTCCTTGGATGGAGCCCCGCATTGGAATCTCTGCTCAGCAGGGAGACTGCTTCCCCCTCTCTCTCTGCCTGCCTCTCTGCCTGCTTGTGATCTCTGTCTGTCAAATAAATAAATAAAAATTTTAAAAAGGGAGCAAAGCTCTCAACCTTTAGCGGCATCAGAATTACCTGGAGGAATTATTAAAACATAGGTTGATTGGCCCACCCACAGAGTTTCTGACTCAGTAGGACCCGGATAATTTGCATTTCTCACATGGTCCCAAATTATACTTATGCTGTTGGGTTTGGAATGGTACTTCTAAAATCACTGCTTTAAGACTATGATACACGGAATTACTTATTTTTACTTTAATCGTTCAACAAAGGAAGAATTCTCAGGACACATGAACGTGCTGTGTGATAATTCATTTAAATCTGATATGAGGATGAAAAATTAAGCAATATATGGAAAGGAAATAAAGACATAAAATAGAATATTGCCATCATGTGTAGAAGGTGTGGTTAGACTATGCATGGATGTATTTGACTACTAGAAAGGAGAGATATGCAAAGCAGACTTACCGAAAGTTTATATTTGACAAGCAAAATAAAATCTGTCTATAATAAGATAGTTCACCCCATCAGAATAGCTATAATTAAACAATATCAACTTATGACATGATTGGTTGTACTTGGAACTATTATTTATTTCTGGTTGTGCAAAATATTATATTATTTTTATAAAATGATTTGTCAGGGGTTTGTTTGTTTTAATATTTTATTTATTTTTAGGGAGAGAGAGAGTGCATGCCTGAGGGCACATGAGGGGAGGAGCAGAGGAAGAGGGAGAGAGGCAGACTCTCTCTGCTCACCACAGAGCCTGACTTGGGGCTTGATCTCACAACCCTGAGATAATGACCTAAGCCCAGATCAAGAGTCAGTAACTTAACCAACTCGGCCATCCAGATGCCCTGCTTTGTTAGTTTTTTAAAATGTTAACCATATACTTAGCCTGTGATTGATCCATTTTATTCCTAGATATAGTGCCAGGGGTAATGAAAACATATGTCAACTAAGGAAGTTTTATCTATATTAGTCTAAACCTGTAAATAACACAAAATCTATCAATGAGTGAATGAATAAAGAAAATAATCTGCATATACACATAGGGGTGAATCTCAAAAACATACCGAGTGAAAAAAGTCAAACACAAAAGTTTAAGTTTTAAAAGTAAAGTTAATCTATGATGATTGAAATCATATCATTGTTTTTCTAGGATTGGGGGTGAGAATAAGTGAATAGATATATGCATATATCTGTTTATGGAAATATTCTATTACTTGATTGGATGGTCAGGGGAATAATATCACTAAGATGCAACAGATAGGGTTTACCATACAACTGGGTATTGTTGGTAATGGTGGAAAAGAAAAAAATATGGTGACATATTTTGAGCCTACATAAAAGAATGTATAATGACGTTAATAAGTGAAATAGAAAGACAGCAAAAAAGTAGCATTTATCAGTGTATTCATTTTATGGCTATGTAATAAATTACCATAAATGTAGCAGTTTAAAACACACATTTATTATTTCACAGTTTTTGTAGCTCAGGAGTCCAGGGAAGACTTAACCGGTTATCTTCTTCAGGGCTCATAATACTGCAATCAAATCATTAGCCACACTGCCTTCTTTTTCGGATGTTCAAATGGTGGGAAATTCACTTCGGAGCTTTCTCAGGTTGTTGGAATAATTAATTTTCCTGTAGCTATAAGACATGTAGCAGCTTAACACTTCAAAACCAGTAATGTAAAGAGACAGGGAGAGGAAGATGGGAAGCAAGAGAGAGAGTGAGAGCAAGAGAGAGAGATGCTAGCCAGATGGGTACTACAGTCTTGGCAATCTTTTGTAAATACAACCACAGACATCTTATCACCTTTGCAATATTTTATTGTTTACATCAAGCCACATGTCTTCCTGCTCTGAAGGGGAAAGATTAATACAAGAGTGTGAACACCAGGAAACAGAGATCATGGAGGTCACCTTAAAGTCTGTCCTCCACTATAAATAAAAGTTATTTTAGATTTGTTGAATTTGTAAATCTTTCCTGTGCCTATGTCAAGAAGGTAGTAGAAACTTTGGCCTCGGCAAGATGGTGGAGTACAACTTGACTATTTCCATCATACGCTTTTTGGATTGGCATCTACTCTTTCCACTGCTTGAGTTTTTCTCCATAAAGGGATATATAATGAAAAATAATTATTACAAGGGAAATTGGATCTTCTTAGTGATACCAACATGGTCAACTTTGCTATGGATGTATAAAAAAACCTTGATATTGATGATACTCCACATGTTTTGAATGAAAAAAGTACCACAGTTGTTGCAAAACTGAAACAGCTTCAGGCAAATGCAACCAATTGTGAAGACATCTGAAGATCGAGAAACTGCAAGGCAGAAGCAGTCAACCAGAGATGGCCAGATACTGTTCAACTACCTACCTGCTGGACAGGTGTGGTTTTAGGCAGGAATATTTAGATACGCTCTAAAGGTACGCAGAATTCCAATATGAGGGAATCACTCTAGAGTAGCAGAATCTTTACTTCTTGATTGTATTGATTCCAACGACAGACAGAAACACTTTGCTTTCACTCAGGAAAACTGGCTTCTGAAATCTTAGCGTAGAACTGGGATGCAGCTATGGAAGAGCTATTATGGTTAAATAGAGAATAAATCTGTGAGTTCTCCACTTCAATGTCTTCAGCAGTAAACATGTCCTATCCACTGCCTCTGTGTTTTTTCTTCACCCACCTCAAAGGGCATAATAACATTACTGATCTCTTCCTTTACCAGCCACCATACCATAATGCAATTCCAACGTGTCCACATATTCTGCATTGTCTTGATACATCCATCATTTCAAACAAAGATGTTTGAAAACACCAGCAGGTACTAAAAGATCTAGTTAAAGTCATTCAACAGAGTCTTACACAGGTAAAGACCCAATTACAAAATGTGGTGAATGCTTATGTGTTAACTTTGACTTCATGTCTTGGAAAAAGCTGAAGGAATGTGAATCAGTTCTTGTGAATGACTTCTTGGTGGCTTGTCTTGAGAATTTCATTGAAAATGCTTATCTTTTCATATATGAGACTTTTTGTCACACCCACCTGCGTATCAGCATTAACACATGGGCAGACAGACCGAACATGACTCTGGAAGAAGCTGAAAAGTGGATTGTCAATTTGATTAGAACGCAAGACTGCATACGAAGACTGATTCTAAGTTAGGCCATGTGGTTATGGGTAACAATGCAGTCTCAACCTATCAGCAAGTGATTGAAAAGATCAAAAGCCTTTCATTTAAACACCAGATGTTGGTCATGAAAGAGGAAACTTCTTCAGAAAACTGGGTCAGAGGCTTCTAACTGGACAACTCAGGACTCCGACTTCTACTGAAGAACTGTGCAAAGCCAAGATGAAAAAACTGTAAAATAAAGATGAAATAATAAAAACGTTATATAAAGGGTGACATATGTTTTAGAAGCACTTAATACACTGAATATAAATTTTGAGAAATTTGAATAAAATTTACTGTTACATTAAAAAAAGAAGATAGTAGAACACACAAAATGATTTCTGATTACTTAAGACTATAAATATTTAATATTTAGACAGCATGCTGATAATGGCTCACACTTTCCATTACATTTCTGGGATATAAAAGAAAATAACTTAATGTCAATTTCTTTATTTTAGAATAACATAAGGTGATTTTTTTTTTTAGCATGATGCAGGCAAGGAAAGGAATAAATTTGCCCACCTAGATCAATTGGGCTATGAAGTTTTAAGAATAATTTTCAGGAAACATAATGAGAGATATTTTTAAGGTGCAAAGTTATGCGCTAGCATAAAACAAGAACAAGGAAGCAAGGATGAATATCAGTTCTGTATCAGTGGAGTCATTGACCATATGTTCTCTTCTCTAGTCCAGGGATAAGATAAATCATCCTCTCAATGCTGATAATCAGTTCTGTCAGTCAATTCTTTAGCAATCTGTCTCAAATCCCTACTAAAGTAACATAGATAAAAGATGATCACTTGGCTCAAGATTAACCAGGCTGAGCTATAACAGTTGGGCAAGAACTTTGCAAACTCCCAAGCAGGTTTAATAAGGGAAAAGACACTTCGTCATGGGCCATTCAATCTGTGGGACTTTGGTGGGGATCTTTTGGGAATGTTGATAGTAATTTACCAAGTACAAAAAGAAGGTCAAAATAGCAATTATTGATGGAATAATTAGATGTATGGATAAAATAACACTAGACAGATTCTTCAATAGGTAGTAAGTATGAACAAAAATGACACAATGGAGAAAATAATCATAGAAAAGATATTAGAGAATATTTAGATACCATTTAAAAATTAATTCAGCTGAAGCAGAGATAAAAATCTGCTAAAGATTTTATAGAGCAGTAGTTCCAACAGGAAATCTAACTGAAATGAACAACAGTGAGGAAGTTAAATTTCAAGTGTAATTTAACTTACTTTTGGTTGAAAATCTCATTGACTTAGGAAATAGAATATTATAGGTAAAGGATCTCTGAATTTATGGGAGGATTTTTAAGTACTAGAACCAGATTAACATAGAAACACCTTTAGTTACAGAATGAGTTGAGGAATATGAAGCAGTAACAGCAGGGGGAACAGGAGCCAATATTAGGCCAGAGAACAGGTATACTATTCCATTAATTCAGTTTGGAGAGGACTTGCTGGTGGAAGCAGAGTTATATTAGGTAATATGTATCTCCCAGTTGAAGAGTTCTATCAACCCTTGGATATTCAAACATAATGTCAATTGTCTATGTAAAGATGCAGTTTTTGGAGAATAATTGTTATGCCTTACATAAAATTCTCATTGGGATACATGACCCCAAAAAACTGTTAAAATGTAAAACCCTGTTAGAACTAAACTATATTTTTAAAAAGAATCCATCTCCCTTTAAGAGTAAAGAGGACCAAGGACATAGTGAGGCTTATGTGCTGAAATCGATAAACTCTAGCCTTGTCATATATTTACCAAGGAGGAAGCCCAGGAAATTTGTTATATGTAGAATGATGTTTCAGAATACAAGAGCTGAATTTCTTCTGTAGATATCTTTGTTGTTGTTGTTTAGGCCCTGAAAATAAAAACCAAGGAATAACTAGCTATAGCTGTTAAAAGTAAGATATTTAAATGAGGAACAAAAAACACTTTTTCTAATTATTAGTAATTACATAGGCATTTAGGAAAGCATCACTTATCACACTCAAATACAGTTCGATTAGGCCATTCCTGAAGTTAAGGAATCTCCCTAGAAATGACTGAAGTTAAGTAATCTCCCTAGAGATTACTGCACATCGTGATTTTAGAAAAAGACTTGTTAAAGAAAAAAATTCACTGGATGGAATTTAACAGGCAATGAGGACTATGTTCAAGACTACTCCAATAAGGGTCAGGAGTATTGCAACAGGACAGAAAAACTGAGCTCAACTCTACCAACACAAAAGGCAGGAGAACTTTTAACACTGGGATGAACTACTAGAAAAATTCTGGAAGATGTTGGGGGAGAGGGAGCTTGGTCAATTTGGTTAGGTCATCTCTGTTTGCTAACTGGTACTAATATAAATTTGGCTCCTCAGAGACTGGGAGATAGACACTCTTCCTGGAGGACTATATTTCAAAGGGATGACTCCCAGATCCCTGTGAAAAATATTCCTGGGTTTGTAAAACCGGCAAGAGGCTGGGAGAAGATTCACATCTCAAAAAAGTAGAAAAATAGTTCACAATTGTAGTTTCTAATGTAAATAAAAGGAAGGTCAGAAGCTTGGAGTCAGGAAGAAACCTAACTTTTAGTCGAGCTGCAGGGAATATTGGTCAGACTCTTCTGTTTTTCAATACTTTCTTTATATGACAATTATATATACAACCAAAATAGCTATAGTCCTTATATGGAAATTTGAAATTAGTAGTGTTTTCCTTTAACAAAATCTATGGAAGATCTTTGATTTGGAACTGCCTTACCAAACACCGTTACTACAAAACAGAGAGTGCTATGTTTCTACTTGCCACTTTCAATTTACTAAACCATTCAATTTTCTTTGAAGTTAAAAAAAAAAAAAGTATATGCACACATATTTGAAGGGCTTACTATATAACACATATGCAACTTGTGAAATGTTTCTTCTAGAGTTTTAAGGCTTTTGCTGAATTGGCTGAATTTTGTACACTGCAGTAAAGCTAACTATTCTTTTGCTTACACTGCTGTAAATTTTGCTTATTGTTATGTATAATGTATGAAGAAGCACAAATGTACAATGTATCTTTTGCAGGAAGATTATGAACTAAATCAAAAGTATTTCCAATATAAATAATAAAAGAGAAAAGACAATTTAAAATAGAACCAGAGAAGCTTAGGCACACAAATAAAATTTCCAGAGCTACTTCAGAAAACAAATTATCTAAGGCAGGTTGTGAGTACAGGGCTTGGCTATTGTTAGAACTCACTGGAGATATTTTTCAGTCGATACGTGCAACTTAATGCCACAACTTTCTTTAATTTCTGATGAAAGTTAATCACTCAATTGTTTTACTTCACTTATATCTGATTGGTGTGTGGGGCGGGGAATAAAGTATTATCCACAAAAGAAAGGAGAGGATATTTGTTAAATGGGGAATTTTTTCTAAAACCTAATTGGTAATACTAAATATTCAAACTACTGGTAGAGAAACTATTGAAAGATGAAAAAAATAAAGAATTCTTTTTGACACCAAGCCAAAAAAAAAAGGAAGAAGTATGGTAATTAGGGGCGCCTGTGTGGCTCAGTCATTGAGCATCTGCCTTCGGCTCAGGTCATGATCCCAGGGTCCTGGGATCAAGCCCCACATCAGGCTCCCTGATTGGCGGGAAGCCTGCTTCTCCCTCTTCCACTCCATCTGCTTGTGTTCCCTCTCTTGCTATGTCTCTCTCTGTCAAATATATAAATAAAATCTTTTAAACAAAATAAAGAAAGATGTCTCTAAAAAAGAATCTTCTTAGACACTGGATGAAGTCAATATGACACAACTTAGGCATTTGTGGAAAATGACAAGGGAACAAATGACCTGAAACAGGACAGTGTTTTAATGTAACTTCTCTCAACTTAATACATAAGTAAACTTGAAATACAAGCAATTCTGAACCAATAAAACCATTATTCCTCAGTTTAGTAACATTGTTGGCTGTATCACCTGGACAACAAGTATTTAAGGGACAGTCCAAATTGTTCTGTCGCATTTCCTAAGTGATTAATGGTGTTCAGATCTCTCTTGGCTAGTATGGATTAGAAATACTGAAAATATTTTTAGTAGTCTTTCAGAAAGACAGGATTTGGTCATGAATCTAAATGGTGCTCTTTCAAATTAAGTGTACATAAACCAGTTGTCTTTGAGAAAAGCAATCAGGGTAGTGGCCAAATGTAAATTTCATAGAAGAAACAGACCATGATCCAGTTAATATCTTTGGCATATCACACTGTCCTAAGAGAGTGAAAACCTCTGTGTGTGTGTGTGTGTGTGTGTGTGTGTGTGTAGTCAGTTTGTTTGTTTTCTTTTTTGCCTGTACTAAAACTATTCACTCTGAATATGTGCATTCAAACTCTAATATCATTATTATCATTTCATTGTACTGCCTCTATGCTTTATTACTAATTTTATGGCTTTTGAATATTTGAGTCTGCAGCACAGATAACCTCAACATTTCTTTTTATGTTTTAGTATCTTGACTTCATCCTAAAATCTCACTTTCATTGAAAAAAAATACACGTCCTGAATAGAAAATCTCTGAGAATATTTACATTTGATTTCTCACCTCCAGCTCTAATTTTCTCTTTTCATTAAATTACCAATCTCAACTTGAAGTCTTTTATAACTGATTTCATCTTACAGAACCATAAGATATTCAATTTTCCTGTTTGCTTAAATAACCATTAACAGAAATCATATATATCAGATTTGTTTAAAGTTTTTGAGTAGGCAGAAGAGAAATGGTATATAATAAGACTTTCAGCAAAAATGTTAAGAAGTTGTTTGTAGTCGTATCTATTTCGTTTCAGATTATCACCAGAATTTCCTCTTTTTTTCCTTCCACATATTTGTAGGTACTTCATTTTCTTTCTGAGTTCACAGGTGCCCTAGTAAGTCAAATTTCATTTGATATTGTTATGTGGAGAAATTCACCTCCATTTAGTCAGTCATGACAATCTGGCTTATCAAGCATTTCCTGGCTTTATCAAAAAGAGGTATCAAAATATATTTTCCTAAATAATCAAATTATATACTTGGATACAATTACACAACTTTAGAGAAAGGGGAAATTATTTTTTGTATTAAAGAGCATCTTGGCACTATTTTTCATATTTTGTGTTATCTTCCTCAAAATTTTCTTATGAATCATATACATATATTTTATTATTTGTTATTATTTATTTTTAATTTTCATGTGGATTTTTGTGAATATTATTTTGTCCAAAAGAAAATACAATCACAATTATAAATAAAAGGAAACTTTATACATCTAAAGAATTTACTATTTTATTTAAAGCATTTACTACTATTGATGTTACCAGCAAATCAAGGTTGAAATTATTCTCATAGATCCAACAGTATGTGTAAGTTTGGCAAAGAAACTATATTGTTAAGGAAACTAAAGGGAAACTAAACAGGATATATTCTACCAGATTTTTAGATTTTTTTTCTATCTTTTCAGTGTTCCAGGGCATTCAATTGTTCTTATTGCCCGGATACTACTTCTTGGAAATTTTAATTGTACATGACCTTTTAAAAATAGTAAAATTATAATTATGTAGTTATATATAATTTTGACACATATTCCACATATTCTGAAATTAGATCAAGAGAATATTACTTTATCATTTCACTGGAACTAAAATTTCCATCACATTATTTGTTCATTTGAATTAAAGCTGATTAAAATTTTCTTGAAAACTTTGAACCCTTGAACAATTAGCATTACTCATTAACATAATTCTACTTTTTAGTCATGGAGTAGAAAATAGTTTAATACGATGTGAATTCAAAAGGTTTTGCCAAGTTTTAATCTATCAATTGTGAACTTAATTTTTTAAAACTAAAATTTTCACCTATATGTGAAGGTTAAACCTCACCTTGTGAGGTGATACCACTCAAGACTATGAAAGTTTTTCTGGTAAAACTAGTGTTTTTCCTAATTACATGTTTTTAAACTACCATATGTTATTTGTATCCAGTTGGAATGTAAAAATAAATAAAATATTATTAGAATTGATTATATATAACTGTAATTATATAATTATACTACATAATTATATAGTTACAATTATAATTAGGAAGCAATATATTAAGAATTTATTTAACTTGGAGAAATTGTGCTTAAATTTTCTTTACTGCTTTTCTGATTCTAAGCATATTATATAATTACAGAGAACTTATAAAATACAGAAAGTAAAAACAAAGTATGAAAAAATTCTAAACAAAAACATCATAGTTCACCGTTCATATGTTCAAACACTTAAGACTCCACATGATGCATATTTTGTGCTATTTACCATAATCAGATAAAAATGCACAAGTATGTCCATATATGTATAAATTTGAGGATAACAGTGAATTGGTATAACAGAATGGATTATTACCCATTGAGCCCACTCTTAACCCAGGAAGTGGGACACAGATACATCAGAATTATCTACCTAATAGAAGTTCAGTAGCCATGGCATGAAACCATTTCTTCCTTATGCCGTAGAGAAGGATATACCGCATGCCTGGGTGGCTTAGTCGGTTGAGTGACTGCCTTCAGCTTAGGTCATGAATCTGGCATCCCAGGATTAAGTCCTGCATTGGGCTCCCTGTTCAGTGGGGAGTCTGCTTCTCCCTCTGACCCTACCCCCTTTTGTGCTCTCTCTTTCTCACTCTCTCAAAGAAATAAATAAAATCTTAAAAGAGAGAGAGAAGGATATACCATATCCAGTTTGCTGTCCACAGCCCAGTAAAGTAAAGGGAAATGGTCCACCGAAATCACAGTAAGCTTGAAAGTATCTGAAAGACGGGAGAGAACATTCAAAGCTCTAATAGGATGATGGCTTAAGTAGTGACTGACTAGGCTGATCCTTTGGCCATCTCAAGATCAAACGAATGAATGAATGAATGAATGAACCGTTATATGTGGAGAAAGAAGGAGATTTAAGAGAGATAAAAATGGAGCAGACCTATACTACTATTTTCAGGCCTGGGGTGGATTTTCTGTGAGTTTATTTTGGGTCAAGAAGAAAATGCTACCAAGACCTAAATATTCGGTAGTTACCCTACCAGAGAGGACTTCTACATTTGGAGGAAACCTTAGCAGCTATGGAAAAAATTGAGCCAGAAGTGAATTCTCACTTCCTGGATCCTGGCAGCAGAAAAGCCTCAGAAGAGACTTGTGAAGGACTCACACCCACACCCCCGTAAGTCAGCAAATGCCTGGGCAGAATTTAATTTTAGACAGAAGGGAAGGACAGGGGAAAAAGCAATGGAGCATCTTACTCTCCACACTCCCAAGGCCCTGAAGCCACAAGTTTAGACAATCATGACAGAAATGGAAAAGTATTTGAGTCAGTTGAGGCTGCTGTAACAAATTACCACAGACTACGTAGCTTAAACAAGAAATATTTATTTCTCATAATTGTGGAGGCTTGAAGCCCAAACTCCAGGTGCCAGCAGGGTCAGGTTTTGGGTTGAGGGTCCTTTTCCTAGTTTATAGATGGCCATCTTCTTGCTGTATCCTCACATGGCAGAAAGAGAGTGAGGAGGTTCTCTGGCCTCTTCTTACAAGATTATCTATTTTCTCTTGTCAGTTTTAGTAAGTTGTGACTTCCAAGTAATTTCTTCATTTCATATAATTGGCATTAAATTGTTTATAATGTTCCCTTTGTATTATTTTAATATGTGAAAGATCTTGAGTATATCCCCTCTTTAATTTATAATAATGATATATGATAATGATACATGATATATGATATATGATAATGATATATATGATAATAATGATAATTTGTCAATAGAGTGTGAGATATATAACTTAATTGATCTTTTCAAATAACAAACTTTTGATGTTACTGACTTTTATCTTAGGGTTGTCAGATTTAACAAATAAAAATACAAAAACCCAGTTAAATTTCAATTCATATCAACACTGGATATTTTTGCATGCATAATCATGTTCCATAAAATATTTGTGACATAGTCTGTGCCTGGGTGGCTCCGTCAGTTAAGTGTTCACCTTCGGTGGCTCAGGTCATGATCCCAGGTTGCTGGGATCAAGTCCCATATCGGGCTCCCTGCTCAGCAGAGAGTCTGCTTCTCTCTCTCTCTGTCCCTCCATCCTGCTCATGCTCTCTCTGTCACTCTCAAATAAATAAAGAAAATCTTCAAAAAAAATTGTGACATGCTAAAAAAATACTCTATCTGAAATATGAATTTAACTGAGTGTTCTGAATTTTGTGAGGCAGTTCTATGTTCTCTATTTTCAGGTTTTCCATTTTGTTGATTTCTGCTCTTAATCTTTATTATATCTGTCCTTCTGCTTACTATATGCTTTGTTTGCTGTTCTTTTACTACTTTCCTGTGGTTTACAGCATTGACTTCAGACATTTCTTCTTTCTTAATATTTGCATTTAATGTTAAAGATTTCCCTTTATGTATTTCTTTAGCAGCTTCACATGAATTTTGATATGCTGATTTTAAATTATTTGACTCAAAATATTGTATAATTCCCCTGTTTTATATAGTGACATACATGCTATTTAGAAATAAGTTTATATCTATATTATATATTGTATATATATATATTGTATCTATTCTGTATTTTATATATATAATATATATATTGGGGAGTTTTCTATGTGTGTTCATTTTTTTAATTTCTGGTTTAATTATGTTGTGATCAAAGAGCATAGTTTGAAAGAGATCCATTTTTTAATATCTACTGAGATTTGTTTTATGGATCAATAAGTGGTCTGCTTTTGTGAACACTCCATATGTGTTTGGAATAATGTTTATCCTCCAGTTGGTAAATATGGTGTTCTACAAATATCAATTAGATTACGATGGCTGACATTGTCATTTATATTTTTCTTATTTTCATCTAGTCACTATAAACTAATTTGAGGGATGTGATATATTAACTATTAATGTCTGTTTAAATTTTATGCCAGAATAATTTTGTAGATATTTTTGCCACAGTTTTCTGTCTTATTTAGATGATACAGTTTATTCAGATCATAACCTCATTGCTTTTATTTTTTATTTTATTTATTTATTTATTTATTTTTGCTTAGTAAGTGTCAAGTTTGGGACAGCTGGGTGGCACAGTTGGTTAAGCATCTGGCTCTTGAAGTCTGCTCAGGACTGTCCCCAAATTGCATTGGGCTCAGCACTCAGCATGAAGTCTGCTTGAGAGTTTCTTCTCTCCCTCTTCTCTGCCCCTCTCGTTCATGCTGTCTCTCTCTAAAATAAGTATATATTTTTAAAGTGTCAAGGTTTTTGATCAAAACAATTGTATCTAGTGCTTGATAGATGTTTCTTTAATTTAATACATTTCATTATTTTAATAATTAAAAAAGATTTCATTTATTCATTTGCGAGAGAGAGCGCATGCACACACAAGAGAGCAGACGAAGAGGGAGGGGCAGAGGGAGAAATAGACTCCCCACTGAGCAGGGAACCTGATGCAGGACTCGATTCCAGGACTCCAGGTTCATAACCTGAGCTGAAGTCAGTCGCTTAACCAACTGAGCCACCCAGGCACCCATTTAATACATTTTAAAATGGGATTCTCATTATATATATTTTCAAGCCTATATTTTTAGTACTGATATTTTGAAATGAGTACTTTCAGTAGGTTTTTTGTTAATTCATTATAGTGTTAGTTTTAAGGACTGTGATTATCAAATTTTGATTAATTTATGATTTATAGATCATATTCATGATTTACTTACTATATTTAATATCACTCAATAGAATCTTAGCCTCCAGTCCACATTCTTAGGATTTTTTTTCCAGTGTTTGTTTCTGGATCTTTAGCAATTGAGAGGTCATTGAGGTGGTATTAAGATGAGAATTTTTGGCTTACTGACAGGCATGAGCTACCACAGCCTTAATCTTGTTAATCTTGTTAATCTCTTAATCTTGCATTAATCTTGTTCCAGACTTTCCAATAATATAGAAAAGAACCGTATTATTTATTTATCTGGGTGATTTCTTTGATCTTCTTAGGTTATGTCAATTATTCAAGACACACTGTTGAGACACTATAGGTTCTGTTGATAGTCAAAACCTTAGGATTCTATGCATGTGTATCGGTACACACGCTTTATAAAGCCATCAGCAAAGACAGAATATTTTATAGGCTGCAAAAAATAAACATATTTGAATGCTTAATAAACAGCCTACATGTATCCTAGTATCCTAGATGGCATTTGGTCTTTCTGACTTTTTGGAGATAAATATAATTTTGTTTCAAACCCTAAATCCCAAGGATTATGGAAGTCAAGAATGTCTTTAACATTTTAAAAAATATGCCCAGGAACTTAATTTCTCATGTTTCCCAGTGCCCCTGTCATTGACAAGTTATTTGACTATTTCTTCTTCACCTACCACTGCCATCCTTACTCTCTTTAAAATCAAACAAAAAGTTCAGCCAGTTCTTTGCCTGCAGTATAGAACACATAGACATCTCCCATTCATCTTGGTAATACCTGGGTCTCTCCTGCCTTCTCAAGTTACTTCCATCACAGATCCTTTTGTTTAATTTCCTTCCTAGGGGTTCAAATTTTCTCCTGTCATTAGGTAGAGAAATTAAACTTCTTTTCCTCCTTTCCCATATTTCATGACAAAATCACTGGCATTCTAATTAACAACTTTCTTCTACCTGTAAATAACAATGTTCATACATATTTCAGAATAACCACTATTTAAATAAAATTTTGAAGATAATTTCCAGGAATTGTTTTTAAAAAGTTGATATTTGTTTTCTTTTTCACATGGCAAGTATCAATCTCAGTAACAAAATATTTATATTACCTAAGATTTTAATACATAATATATTTGAAGAATATTTAAATAATTTATTGGTCATTCTATTTAGTCAGCTCAGATTGCCATAACAAAATACCACAGACTGAGTGGATTAAATAATAGAAATTTTTTTCTCTCAGTTATAGAGGCTGTAAGTCTGAGATCATGGTGTCTACATGCTCAGGTTCTGTAGACTTCAGGGGACACAGTTCAGTCCATAGTAGTCATTACTGAGTAGTTACTACAGAAATTATAATGTACTGACCTTTATTGAATATTTTCCCTCTATATATAGTTTACATTTATCGTTACTGTTTTCTCATTTGTTATTTTGAAAATTTAAAAAATTGTTGTAACTGCATCCTGTGAATATGGCTTAACACCTCCTTATGAGTATGTCTTTAAAAATTCTATAAAGTATCTAATATCTTAATGAGAAAAAATGATTAGAATTAATTTAATCTTACACTGGTTTGGTATACCCTTTATTTTAAACACATTTGCTGATATCTTTCTATATAAAATAATAAGTGTCCCAGGCATTCCTATTTTTCAATATTAATAAGTTTTCCTCCATTTATTGACTTCTGAAGCATCTGTCAGTAAATTAACCCAGGCTGTGAAAAGATTGACTGAAGGAAGGAAAGAGGTTAGGCAGTGCTAGGATATAGTCACTCGTGGCTCAATCAACAAAGAACATCTGCTAAACCAAATGTGCACATCAACTGCAAAGAGAGCTTTCCCCAGATACTCCCTGGATCAGGCCCATTCTCCTCAGCTTTCACAACAGCCAAAGTCTGCAAAGCCTGATTAATGAAAAGGATTTGATATTTTTATTTAGGACAGAATTGCAATCAGGAGGAGAATTTCAGTGCTTCTAGACTTCTACAAGATTCACGTTGTTTGGTTTTACTAAGGCAAGTGCACATTTGTGAAGAAACTGTGTAACCATTCAAGTTAAAAAAGAAAATTTTAAAAACTGAGATAATCATTTCATAGAGAGATTTCCTTATAGAAATTATTCACATATTATAGCATCACTCAGAGGAAAAATGTCTGTCTTTGGTATTTTCAAGGAAAGAAAGCAGGAAGGATTGTGTAGTCAGTAATTCAAAACTGAAGAATTTTCTATTTTCTGATGTTTCCAAGATAACAAATTAGATGAGAAAAAAAAAAAACATTTTTCTTCTTGTAAAAATTTATACTCATACGCTAATATTTAATTTCGTTTTCTTTTCCTTTCTTTTTTTAAAAGCAAATAACATAAGTATTTTTTCTACTATTTACTCCACTTCAATCTCTTAATTCACTGTATTTCAATTTTTTTTAACTTTTTTTAAGAAAAGCTACTAATTATTATAGAATTGCTTTTAAAATCCTGATGATATAAAGCATCTATACATTTTTTTCACACCATGAAGGATTTCTAATTTTGTGAAAGTATTTTCTTCAAATGCCCAAGAAAGAGCCTGCCACAACTGGGGAAAGGAAGAATAGTAATCTCAAAAATTAAGAATTTCTTTTTGAGGAGAGAAGATATTCATGAATTCGTTTGTCATTAGAGTTGAAGATAAAATATATGTGACTTATTATAAGTGCTATAATAAATTGTGTGATGCTATTTTAGACTGGCATTATGTAAGTGTCTTTTTTGGAAGAAGTAGAGTATTAAATTTATGTTGCCAGATACATAGATAAGTAACATTCGAGATAAATCCAGACCATATAAAGTAACTATGTGATCTACATGAGAATTATTGTATTTCTTGCAATATGCCATTGAGACAAACTTGAATTAGGCAGAACATTTCATTTGAGGTACTGTGTAAATTCAGAGGTTATCCACCCAAGGATTAATCCTTACGTATCAATCAACACTTAGTGATCTAAAGAAAAGCATATTCCTTACATGACCCTCAGTGTCCTTATCTGGCATATCCATTTTATTAACCATAATCATCCCATGTAGAGCATGTGAGAATCACAGAATCATATTTAACATTATTTTAGAATAAATGGTGAACATAAAGAAGATGAGAGCATTTACTAAGGGAAATACTATAACTTCTTAAATTGGCAGAACAAGAAGTTTCAGAAAACTGTGTTGCTATGGTGTCGGCTTAGGCTTAATGCACTCAGCATTTTATAAAGAGAAAGAAACTGAAGAGAATACACACACACACACACACACACGTGCACGAGTGCACACACACAAACAGCTTCAGTCAGTTCAGTCAGATGCATGGGGAGTGTGAGAATTCTACTGCAAATGCAAATTTTAAAAACAAGAAGAAATCCTGAAGTCCTATAGAAAAAAAAAGAACATAAAGAAAAAAAATATTGAGAAGGCTGAGAAAAAAGAAAAGACAGATATTGCCGCTCTCCTTGTTGCATCATCAAAAATCTTTACAGGAGACAAAATGAACAAATAAGATACTTTTTATAGAAAAAAATTTTGTTTTAGAACTACATATCCCAAAGATGAATCCAGGTATCATGTCAATGCCTGAATTGTTGGGGCTTAGATTGTCACTGAAAATGAATGCACTTGAGAAATGTTATTTGTCCTAACTTAAATTCAGTAAACACGGAGTTGATGTGATCTTCGAAAGAGAAGCTTTGCGCAGTGGCAGTATCGTAGCCAATGAGGTTTATCCGAGGCGCGATTATTGCTAATTGAAAGAGAAAGAAATTCTTCATTTTACTGTATATATTTTATGGTATCCCAAAGAGTAACATGAAACAGAAAATTTTGACCCACTTAATCACAGAGAAAAATCTTCTATAATAATAGCTACTACTTACTGATAACCTACAGAGTATCAAGCAATGTGCCTTATGCATTCTTTATCTAAAGCATGCCTTCCCAATTTGGGTGTCACAGAAAATTCTAGGTATTCTGTGTCACTGTTATTTCCAACCACTAAGGTGACTGGTAGGAACCTGTAGCAACCAGAGTAGGCTTATGTATTTTACTCTTTGGGACATAAATATAGCATGTTTTCTGTGTGCAGCAATGTGAAAGTTAGGACCAATGATAAATTTCTTGCAATGGTCCTATTAAGCAGTTACTATTATCCTCACTTTAAATAAATTTGGATGAAAGAAGTTAATAATTCTGTTTAAAGAAGTTAAGTAACACTCTCTAGATCACACTAGAGAATCTTGTTCGCTCTGAATCTGTCTGACACAATCTTGTGCTTTCAACACCAGCTATATAAGTACACATGATAGAACCTCTCCAAGTTTATATGTATCTCTACTTCCAAGTTTATATGTATCTCCCCCTTCCCCTTTTCTGTCCCTTCTTAGGTGAAGAGAGTCATGCATTTTTTTTTATTCCATCCACACCATTTTACTTGCAAATCTTGTTTCATAAATTAAATATAATACAAAGAATATGGATGTTGAACTCAAAGAAACCCAAGGTGCAACTCAAATTCTGAATGATTGATTGCTACTGTAAAACTTTTCTCTGTGTTAAATAAGTTACGTCCAAATTCTCTATGTTTACAGTTTAGCTGAACAAATGTAACTATATATTTAGAATTTGCCTAAACCAATGGAACTTGTACAATCTCTCATTAAGCAGGTTTATGGTGGGTTATCTAGTTTAAATAGATGATGTCAATGAAGACGGCCCACAACAGTTATTAGAAGCCTCTAGTGAAGTGTCCTTTGCTCCTGATCAGCTCAGCAACTCCATTATCTGGCCATCTACTTTTGACTCACTATCATTGAAAAACAGAAGCTTTTCATTCAATGATCACAAACCTAGTGCTTTCCAAATTGCCCTATTTGCTTGTATATTTCTCTGCATACAATGTTCTCTTCTTACTTGGCTGAGGACCTCTCCTACATTATATAAAGCAAGACCCACTCCATTATTTTCTTCTATGCCTTCTTATTTCCTTAAAGTTAATTTATCTATGAGTAGTCTTTGTGTTTCTTGCCACCAGATAGTTGAACTTTGTAGGGGAATTCAACTGTTGTTCTCTAATAATGAATAGAAAATAAGACTCATTGTGTCTTCTACATGAAAAAAAAAAACTACATGAATTAATCAATTAAAAAAAAGTATGCCACGTTGAATGCCTAGAGCTGTGTATTGGATAGCCAGTAATTTGGAACACAATATATCAAAAGAACGCATGGAAAAATATTTTGAAAATTCAAACTGGATGAACTCATTGCTTCTGGGTAGTTTGAATGTAATTCTACACCCTGGTAGTAGATTATTCATAATGATCCTTAATTCATTGAAGTGTTGAGGTTAGACATTTTGAATTATGAATACTGTATTTGGATATTTTGAATTATGAATACTGTATCTAGATTGTATAGAAAGTTACACATGTACAGGGGAGTGGGAACTATCAAAATCATACTGCTAGTTTCTATGCAGTCACAAAGGATGATTTTCTGGATTTACTGAAGAACATGCATTAGAAGAAGAACCAAATGCCTTTCCTTCAGATTGCTCCTCCCAGCACTTAGCCCCAGTTAGTGTGTACATTATATTATTCTCTCATATGAAAGACAGTGTTTCTTAATTCTTACAGAACTTCTCCAGATAATAAGTTGATGAGATTATAGCATACTCTGAAATCTGAGAAAGGTGTGGAGGTAAAATACATAATATCTACAGGGAGCACCGAAAGGGTCATAATTTCTCCAAATTATGGCAAATCAACAGCAATGTTCTGTTGGTTAGGAATGGTCTACAGCTGGATGTGCAGCTATTGGGACACAATTCTATGAATAAAATTAAACAATACCCTTGAATCTTATATAGCTCATTCATTTAGGCAGATGTCTTCTAAATTCAGATTTAGAAAAGCAGTATACTGAGAAGTTTTTTGATTTTTTGGTGGGGGGTTGGTGATAGTGGATGAATTATAATACATTTTCTTCCAAACATCTATATAATATTAGTGTATGTGTCTCGCTAATATTATCCATAGTAGTTCCTCTTGTTGCACAGTTGTTTTTTTCTCTTCTTCTCCTTCTCCTTCCTCCTCCTCTTTCCCCTTCTCCTCTTTATTCCCCTCTTCCTTCTCCTTCTCCATCATCACCACTAGACTTCAAGCAAAATGAGGAGTTAAGCTACATCATTCTGGCTTATTATTGATTTCCCAACAAAACTGGCCATAGTTCCTGCCACATGTTGGTTTCGAATGACAAATGGGTATGTCCCTGAATTTCTAGAGAGGGAAAAGGACCTCAAGGGAGAAGATAATATATCATTAGGATTTAATCATGAAATAAAAACCACATAATAATTTGAACATTGAAGCTTAACTTAAAGATTCATTAACTAGTTAATGAAAGATTAAATATTAATAAAGAAACCCTAAATATAAAAGTGTAGTAGACATTGAGAAAAAACACTCTCTGTATGGCCAAGGCAGAGTACAAAAGAAGGAACAAGTTGGAAGGCCTCCACTTTCAAGTCTAAAGTTTATATCTTATAAGAAAATATGAGAACTTCCCTTACTACTTGGTAGAAAAGTTATCCATAAAGCTGCAGACTATGGCTGACAAGCAGCAAATATGCACATGATATCAAAACACTTGCTGAGAAGATGGTTGAGGTGAGAGATAGAACCCTCTGGGAAAGTACCCATGGGGATGCCATGGAAACTTGCTGGAAAGGCTCCTTCTGGAGAACCTGCACAACCCACTTGCAAGCGTTCCATGGGCCAGCTGATACAACTTGGTTAGAATATATAATAAATGAACATAAAATAAGCAATCTGTAACCAAGAAATTATAACTAAACTTGAGCAGAACCAAGAGTTACCAGTAAGTTGCCTGAGGAGGTAATTCAGACAGTTTCATCATTGATTGCTATTGAAGTCTGTTCTGCCACAATCTATGCCTGTGGGTTCCTGGGCTATTTCTTATAATTAGTTTGTTGAAGATTAAAACAAAAACAAAAACAAAATCAAGGGACACCTGGGTGCCTCAGTCGGTTAAGCGACTGCCTTCAGCTCATGTCATGATCCCAGGGTCCTGGGAAAGAGGCCCGTGTTGGGTTCCCTGCTCAGTGGGGAGTCTGCTTCTCCATCTCCCTCTGCCCCTCCTCACTCTCTCTCAAATAAATAAAATCTTTAAAAAGACATTTAAAGAATCAAAAACAAAAACAAATAAAAAAGATCAACATCTCAAGTCTAGTTTATCCATGTGTTTGCATAATATTTTGGTACCATCCAAAAGTAGACAGGTTCAGTACTGCAGCCTCACTTAGGGTCACCCCTAAAGAGTAATGGAAAGAACTTCTTCCAGTGGGAAGTACTGGACTTAGTAATATATTTAGTGACAGATGGCCAGAAGCACATATTTAAATTATTAAAGACAAGATGCTCATGTTTTAACTGGATGGTCAGGACCTTGAAAGAAAAAGCATTGGAAGGCTGGTAACAAGGAAATCTGGGAAAGAAGTATGTGGATAGACTTTTCAGATTTGGCATAGATTGTGTGACTATATTTGTGCCAGTGTGGAAGTCCACTAAAAGGTGTTCACAATGAGAGGAGGTTCTAAATTAATCATGTGATGAAACAATATGCTCTGTGGATGTCCACAAACATCTTTCCCCAACCCATCCAGTGCTGGCTTAGTAGGCCTGTGGCCAAAATGATTCATCAAAGTGATAGAAATGGAGGCTATGCATGAGCTCAACAATGTGGAATTTCCTTTACCAAGGTTGACTTGGCTAAAAATATGGCTGAGGGTCTATTTTGTTAATATGGAGGCCAATGCTGAGGACTACTGTGATGTGGCACAACTGTGGGAAAGGCAAGTCAGCCTGGTGGCTGTTGATTAGACTGGACCTCTTCTGTCATGGAGGGATCAGATATTTGTTCTTACTGGAATATACATTTTCTGTATATGGATTTGTCTTCTTTTCATGTAATACACCTGCCAGCATCATCATTCATGGACTGCCAGAATGACTTACCCATATACGTAACAATACTTCTGATTTATAAAAAAATAAAACACAATTTCTCAACAAAGAAAGAGTAGCAACGGATTCATGCTCATGGAATTAACTTGTTTTGATACATACTGAAACACACAAGGAATGATTGAGTTAATTTAAAATTAATGGTTTTGTCGAAGATTCAGTTATGGCATCAGTTGAGAAATAACACCCTAAAAGGTTGCAGTATGTGATTTGTACAGTTTGGATCAGAGCACATTAGCTCCTGCTCTCTTCCCAAAAGTAGCAACACATGACTCTAGAACACAAAGCAGAAGTGAAGTGACTCCTTTCACTCCTATTCCTAAATAACCATTCTAATTTTTGCTTTCCGTCTTGAAACTGTAAACTCTGCTATTTTGAAAGTCTTAGTCCCTAAGACATGACAAGACTTCAAGACATGTCAAAGGGACACGACACAATTTCAATTCAAATGTAAGATAAGACTGCCATAGGCTATTTGGGGTTCCTTTTTACTACTGAATCAATAGGCAGGAAAAGAGGCTGCTCTCTTTGCTGAAGTGATTGATATCGATTACCATGGAGATATTGTGTTGCTACTGTATACTAGGGTAATGATGTCTGAAATCTAGGGGATTTTCTGTACTGCCTTTTAGTACTTCCAACTCAGTAGTATAGGTTGATGGAAAACTATAGCAAAAAGAGAGAGACAGAGTGACTCAGACCTTCAATCTAATCTTTACACCACAATTTTACATCACTACACCATTTTAAAACCCCTATCAGCTGATGTTCTCAGTTCTCATGTTTCTCACTGAGCACAGAAAAATACAGAATGCATAGTGGAAATAGGAAATCACAGCTATCAACTAATGCACCGTGACCAATTTTAGATAGTAACCATAATAGTCTTACATTGCATATCTCATATTTTCCTTTTTTTGTTATTTTTGTTTGTTCTCTTTTTTGGAGAGAGAGCTAAAGTGAGAGAAAAAGGGAAGAGAAGAATGAAAGAAAGAAAGAAAGAAAGAAAGAAAGAAAGAGAAAAGAAGGGAGGGAGGGAGGAAGGAAGGAAGGAAGGAAGAAGAAAATAAGGGGAAAAGGAAAGAAGGAAGGAAGGAAATAAAACAGAATAACAGAATATATATATCAATCTCTTCCTATTTCTAAAATGAGTGTTACAACTATACATGCCCTAATTTTGAGAGGTGAAAACTTCTTCACTTGTAAGAAGATTAGCTGGATCCTTTTAAGTAAAAATCTAAGGATGTAGACTCTCAAGCTGTCAACTTATTACCTCTCATATCCAGATATACTCCTCTCTGCCTGCTCTGTGATAATGCACATTTGCTTTGCCAGTATTTTCACAACAGTGTGTACTCAATAGAGAGTGATGAAAGGACACTGGAGGAGTAAGAGTTTTTCTTTTCTTCTCTCCATTCTGTCTCCATCTGCCCTCTCCAGTCTCCTTCAGCGCAAAGCTTTCTCCAGTGCTAGAATCCTCTACGGTGTAGTTAATCCTGTGCTAGATGTCTGCTATTGTTGGGTGTGACTTCTTTTAGTCCCAACTCCTGCAGAGGGTGGATTTTCCAGTTCCTGATTCTAGAGCACTTGGTTTTCCTCAGTGCTTCCAAGACCCTCTCCAATGTCTTCCTAATAGAATGCCATAAATGGGAACCTTCCCAGTAAATGGCTCCTCCTGTTTTTCTCTGGGGAACTCTGCAGTATGTTTGAAGGTGACAATCCTCCCTGTATAGAGAGGATTCTCCCTGTATTCTCCCTGTATTCTCCCACTACCATAGAGTGTATATTTTCAGAAGCATCTCAAAACATCTTCCACCATATAGTGAGTCACAAATGTTGCCCTGATCCCAGCTTTTGGTCAGGGTTGAAGAGGTAGGTACTCTTTAGGTAGCTATTGCAGCTCTAGGGGTAATATACTACAACATACACTAGCATACTCATACATACAGAATGACTAATATAGTATCTCATACAGGCTGAAGTATGTGTATTCAGTTCTCTTTCTCTCTTTTCTTTGTGTGCAATAAGTACCTAACAAGCTACGCAATTTGAAGAGCTTGAGAGTTGGGAGGCAGGACACCAAGACTCCTTAGTCTTTCTTCATCCCTCATCCAATTTATTACCAAATCCTGGTCATTTCTACTCCCATGTTATTTAATACCTATTTGAATTATTCCTACTCCTCCTTTGTTCAGGAGCTAATAAGTTCTATCATAACTAATTACAATTTTCCCCAAGTTATTCCCTATCTCTGATTTCATCCTCTTGAACCCATTTCTCATAGAGCTACCACAGTGATTTTTATTAAAATTACATATGATCATGGTGTTGCTTCATCTGAAATAGTTCAATATTAAAATACTTTTGGGTTGATTAGTCAAGCTTATTACTGAGAAATTAAGAACATTTCTATACTAAATTGTAACTACATTTTAATCACTTATCATTTCATCTTCTAAACCCTGTTCCTACTTATACAATACTCTTCTCTAGTGTCTCAAGTTACATTTCAGTCATTCTGAACTGTTTGCATAACTCACATAATTGTATTCTATCTATTCAGCACCCAGCATTATAGGTGGTCAATGAATTTTTATTAGAAAAATAAGAAAATACAGGAATAAAGTAGGTTAAAGAATGGATGAATGAGCAAATAGATCAAGTTTTTTTTTTTTCACTTAACTGCATGAAAAAAGGTCATCGTTGATATTTAGAGATGATTAATTTCTTATAGTTTTACAAAGTAAAATATGCATCATGGATTTAGTTGATATAGAAAATGACCTTCATGTAAATATAAACTCATGTAAATTTAGTGTGAAATGTCTATGCAAAAATTCAAAAGCATCCATTAAAAAAGAAGTATAATGAGAATGCTTTAAATTCCTTGAAAAAGAGAAAATAAAAAATTCCATAGGAAAAAAGTTACCAACTATGACCAAGAGCTTAATAAAGTCTGAAAGAGGTAGAATTACAAGTTGCTGTAGGAAGAAATGGAAAGAAAATCTGTAAAAACAGTTAACTTAATAATGTAGCAGAAAGCTAAATAACTAGCTGGGGAATGGACAGAAAGGCACTCTCTTAAAGATAAATTAAAATAGATTTCTTTTTGTTTGTTTGTTTGCTTTTTAGAAGAGGAGAAACGCAAGTAGAATAAGTATGGTGGCCCAGTAAATTGAAAATAAAAGGGTATCTTTTGATGCATGAAATAGGACTAGAATCTCAAAGCCTGAAATTCTCATTCATGAATCTGGTATGGCCACAGTTTTGGCAGTTGCTATAGATGAAATGTTTCTGTCCCCCTAAACTTCATATGTTGAGGGATACCTGGGTGGCTCAGTTGGTTAAGTGTCTGACTATTGATTTCAGCTCAGGTCATGATATCTGGGTCCTGAGATCGAACCCACATAATGCTCCATGCTCAAGGCAGAACAGTCTGCTTCTCTCTTCCCTCTGCCCTTGCCCCTGATTCATGCTCTCCCTCTCTCTTGCATGTGCTCTTTTTCTCTCACACACTCTCTCGCTCTCTCAAATAAATAAACAAAATATTTTAAAAACAAACAAAGAATAAGATTAATGTCCTTATAAAAAAGACCCCAGAGAATCCTTCCCCCTTCCTCAATGTGAAGATATAGCAAAATGACAACTGTCTATGAACCAGGAAGAAGATTTTCACCACAATACATCTACCAATACCTTGATCTTGGACTTCTGGCCTTAAGAACTCTGAGAGGGGTGGCTGGGTGGGTCAGTAGGTTAAGCCTCAGACTCTTGATTTTGGCTCAGGTCATGAACTCAAGGCCCTGAGATCGAGCCCATGTTGGGCTCTGTGCTGAATGTGGCACCTGTATAAATTTCTCTCTCTCCCTTTCTCTCTGCACCCTCCCACTCTCTCTTAAAAATAAATAAATAAAAATAAAAAATAAAGTACTTTTTAAATATGTCAATCAGAGAAAGACAATTATCATATGATCTCACTCATTTGTGAAATTTAAGAAACAAAACAGAGGATCAGAGGGGAAGAGAGGATCAGAGGGGTTGCTTGAGGGGAAGGGGTGAGGGGATGAGGTAACTGGGGGATGGACATTAGGGAGGGCATGTGATATAATGAGCACTGGGTGTTATATAAGGCTGATGAATTACAGACCTGTACCTCTGAAAGCAGTAATACATTAGATGTTAATTAAAAAAAAAAAAAGACAAATATACGCTTCAAAAAAAGGAAATCCATATGCCCCAAAACAGGTACTCAACAGAAACAGAAATTAGGAAATATGAATAAAAAACACAGTGAGCTAGGACTACATCCCCACCACAGAAACACAGTGTTGGTGAGCTGTGGGCCAACAAGCACATCCATACATGGCCAGGGAGAGTAAAAACTGGCACAACCAATTTAGAAAACCATTACTTAGCAGAATGGAAGATTCTCTTCTCTTTTGGCCCAGCAACCTATTCCCAATTACACACCCAAAAGAATGGTTATCAAGTGTGATTGCCAAACCAACACCATCAGCATCAACTGAGAACTTACTAGAAATACAAATCATTGGACGTAAACCCAGATCTACTGAATCAGAACTTGGATGGTGGAGCCCAGCAATCTGTGTTTACCAAGCCCTCCAGGGCATTCTGATTCAGGCTCGAACTTGAGAGCCTCTCTGTACCATACTAGCATGAGAGAATATTCATCACATTCAAAAACTGGAAACAGCCCAAATGCCTGTCAACAGAATGGATAGATTGTGTAATATTCTTATAATGTAACATAGAGCAAGGAAAATAAGCAAACTACGACTACAGACAATAACACGAAGGAATCTTAAAACCTTGAGAGAAAGTATCAAGACACAAAAGAAGACATAAAATAGGATTCTTCTTATGTAAAGGCAAAGAGGCAAAACTAAACTATAGTGTCTGGGAATGCATACTTAACTGGTAAACATATAAAGAAATTTGAGAAAGTCATTACTATTAAGGTAGGACAGCGGTTTACTTTAAGGAAGAAGGAGTGGGCGTGATTAGGAAAGGACACATGAAAAGGGACTTTAAGGTGTTGCAACACAGTATTTCTTTACCTATGTGATGGTTAAATGTTTGTTCCAAAATAGTATAATCAACAGTGCATTTTATGCAAAACAAAACCTGTAAGAAATAAATTTCTGTTATTTATAAACAACCTAGTCCATGGCATTTTGTTATAGCAGCATGAGAGGACTAACACAGCATGTTAGGCTGTTGAGGTTATTTAAATTATTCATTCTGAGAGGAAAAAAAAAATCAGTGAATGGGCACTATGCTGAGCTTGCAATTTGATTCTAACCCCTAAAAGATGTCTTACTTTGTTGAAATAAAGTAGAAAATCTAGAAGTTTTAACAACATTTTTTACCTATCCTAGAATCACTTTAACCTTTCTAGTAGCTTCTTATCCTGTGTTCCATTATCTTAACATTTTGCCATCGTAAATGGAGGAAGAAGCTACTTTTGATGCATAAAATTCCATTTTCTTGAACATATTTCAGAGCAAAGAGAGAAAAGAATTTTGTAAAAAGGAAAAGTCATCTAGCGACACACAGAGGGGTTTTGGGCATTCCACTGACAAAACGATTTTACCCTTTAGCCCCTTCTTCCAAAAGTTTCAAATAATATTATCATGTTGAAATGTTCTGTCTTGATTCATATCTGGTATTCTCCCTGACACTGAAGCAAGTGGAGAGAGAAAAAGGATGGACTCTTTCAGCTATCATTAAAGATTAGATTTTTTTTGTTTTGTCTTGTTTTTGTTCGCTCAAAGTTTCATACCCAGACCACCTGCATTAACACTACCCATCATGCTTTTTAGAAATGCAGTTTTTACGCAACACTTAAACATATTAAAATAGATGAAAATATCCCTTAAAATAGTCTGAGACAGTTCTCAGGCAGGACAAACACTATGATGATTGCTATAGTGTCTGCTCTACAAGTTTCTTTGTAAATAGAACTGCAAATTAAGGTAGAATACAGGAAAATGAAATAGCATAGAATATTACATTGAGCATAGTAGTATGACTTATTCTGTTCAATGAAATGTGAGCGGAAGTGGCATGTATCATTTCCACTGGGGTTTTTCAAAGCCTGAGAATAACTCAACACATTTTCTTTCTCCTGCCAAGGTGATCTTGGAAGCAAATGTTAAGATGGAGATACTATCAGCTGGGATCCTGGAATAACTTTAATGAGCTAAATATGCTGCCAACTTGAGACACTCAGTGTGAGTGAGAAATAAACTTTTGTCATGCTAAGCCATTAGATTTGAGATTATTACTACAGCATAGCCCAAGGCGTACAATGGCCCATAACTCATTAACCCTATTGCACCAACAGTAGGATTGAGATATGTTATTAACTGCCAAGCAACCCATCTTTTCTTCTCCCCCATATATGTTTATCTGTGGTGTGGGGAGGATTCTAGTGTTTCTCATGTATTACCCTTTGAGCATTTTTCTTCTATTAGGCTTCTCTTTCCTCATTTTATTAATTCTTTTAAGATTTATTTATTTATTGGGGGGACAGAGGGAGAGACTCTTCAGGCAAACTCTCTGCTGAACTTGGAGGCTGATGTGGAGCCTGATCTCACCACTCTGAGATCATGACCTGAGCCAAAACTGGCTGCTCAACTGACTGAGCCACCCAGGAACCAGTATTAGCTTGTTTTTATTCTTAGTTTGTCTTGCCTGCCTTATATTTAAAGATTTTTCTCCGAATTACCAGGCAAGTGAATGGAAAATGCCTGCAATGTGAATGTTTTTAACCTTTTTTTGCTGTATCACATTGAATATTTAAAATTGTCTTTCAAAATGGGGCAAGTGTTGTCTTTGTGAGTTTATTTTGCTATTTGAATTATAGTCTGTGGTGGCAATTTTTGAAGAATGTTTGTCCTCTGTGTCTTACAAGTTCATTGTCATTCTTTGAAGTTGAATACATTTTCATAGGTTGTTTATTATTATGTGTTGATATAGTTTTGAATTACAAATGTGTTCTATCCCACGAACATCTGCAGAATGTTCTTGCATCACCATATTTTCTCTTGAATATTAATTCCTCTTTTAAACCCTTAGTTGTAGGACAGATTGATATACACAAACTTTATCATAAACCTGAATATTTACTAATACACATCTGTAGCTGCGCAGGTCTGTGTAGGGATCTTTGATTCCAGTGCTTGGTCTTCTTACGTGAAAGCGTGTAGTTTATTTTAAATCTTCTAATGGTATTTATAGTTTTACCATTCCTGAGAATGAGCAAATGCAATAACCTTCAGAGTATACTGAGTTTAGTAACTTTCTTGTAATATATGGATATACTCAGTTATGTTACAGAGAACCACTGATTTTTATTTCTATCTCTTACCATATTGTGTCACAGATAGTAATAGTCTATAATGAACATGCAGTAGAAAATAACTATGGAATTAAGATGGGGGTAAAATTACTCTGACTACTTTAGGAAGAGATTGAGAACTAAATGGATGGAGGTGCAGTGGTAACAAGGTGAAGCCCTCCCCACCTATCTCAGAGGATACACAGTTCTAAAATACAGTCTACCATGTGTGACTTCTGATTATAACCACCTTCCCCCTAGAGATAAAGGAAAAGAGCAATCACATATATGTGGAAAATTTCCTAGAGAATATCATTAATATAGTTATAATTAATACCTCTCAGAAAATAATGTGAACTACAGTAAAGATGTTAAATATGCTTTGGTTTGACCCATTAAATACATTATCCAATTATATAATTTGTATAATTTGGATCAGTCAATATTAAAATGATTAAGCTCTGGCAAGGGGATGAAAATGTTGGAAAAAATACACATTTCCTGCATGTATGGTCTTCTGTGGCCCAGTTCAATTATAGTAATTGTTCACCTAAGAGAAACAACTGAATACAGAGATCAAGAAACAAGTATAGACCACATTGGTCATTTCCATTTTATCTGTCAGAAGCCAACCTCATGTAGAGGGAAAACCTCAGACTGTAAATACGTTGTGTTATAGGATAGGTGGCCCGCTGATGACTGCAACACTTGCTTTTTTGCCTTCTAAGTCCATGACATCTGATGAATAGGTCTCATTTTAAAGTAAAGGTATTCTTTTTAAAGTATCTGGTTATGAGGGTTCATTTTAATAAGATCAATAGGTTAGGGGTGGAGATTCTAGGGAATATATGAAGAAACAATTGTTTAAGTTCCTCTAAAAAGTTTAGAGAATACCTCAAATATAGGGAAACTCAAAGTAGTGCACAGGTGATAATCGATTCTCCTTCCCACCATGATCCCAATATTCTACCAGAGAACTTGTGATCTAAGAAAGGCTGAAATTCCTCAGTGTTTCTGGTCATATTCCAAACTCCCTCCAATGATTTGCATTTTATACTCCTTAATGAATATTAATTAATTTTTATAGGGAAGTTGAAGGAGTTATCAGTTAATCTTTCTGAGCTCATAAATGCTTAGCCTGGTTTTAATGGAAGAATAAATGGTTGGAGTGGTATTATCATTTATGGAAAAAAATTGAAATTAACTAAGATTTCACTCATTCAGCTAAAAGGCACAGTGTGGAAGTAGTTATATTAGTTGGAGTTTTCCAGACAAACAGAACCAACAGTATAAGGCCATTGGGAATTCTCTCTTACTGGGAGGAAGTCTAGTCCACTGTTCTATTCAGACTTTCAGGTGATTGGGTGAGATCCATCTATTTTAGGGAGAACAATATGTTTTATTCAGTCTACCTATTTAAATGCTAATCATATCCAAAAATGCCATCACAGAAATATTCAGAATAATGTTTAACCAAATATCTGGGGTCCCCGTATAGTCAAGTTGATGCATTAAATTAACATCACCAAGTGTAATCACTTTTTTATCACTAACTTCCTATTTTTGAAAAATATATTTCAGATTCTCTTCTGTATTCATAAGTCAAATCATATGTCAAATAATACTTGTTTTCCACTATCTCAAAGTGATAATGTAAGATTAATGTGCTAGTTTCATAATACACATTGAGTTCCTTGCAAGAAATAAACAAGGAATTGACATTTTAACACCATCAATATATTATAGATTTTAATATATTCAATAGAGACTCTGTCATTCATTATACGGCATGAATAATGAAAAACACCTAAGGAAAAAAGGAAAAACAGTCTATAAAACCTTTGAAGAATTCATGATTAGATGTGTGCATGCTCTGTGTTCTATAATCTACACCAGGTAGAATATTGTCAGATACTATAGGGGAAAACACTGATATAACTAGTTAAATTTTACTTCAATGTTTGTATGGTAAAGGCAATCTTGAAATGCTTTTTCAGTATACTTTATTAATGACCATCAGACTAAAGATCATTAGAGCTAATTTCTAATCCAGGCACTTTGAAACCACAGTCAAATCAATTTGATTTTAGGATATTCACTTGTAGAACTGTTAGAAGAAAGACATGCTTGCTAACAACACATCCTATTTTAAGATTCTATATTTTATATGATAGGTAGTAAACCAGTGGCCTACAGTTTTAAGAAGAATAAAGGGAACTCATCATTTACAAAACAGAAGATTTTACAGAAAAATTAAATGACTATATTTCTCTAAAAAATAAGAGCTGGCAATTCCTCTATAAATTTGCACATGATATGTAAGTTTGAACCAATGGTTTGATCTTTCCATTTTTGTTATCATGTTGCTATCATTTAAAGAAATTGGTACCGAGTATCAGACACTCAACATTCCTATATTGTTCAGTGACTTGGCTTTTTTACCTTTGGTAGGCAAGTGAAATTGCAGCTCATCTTCTAAAAGGACTATATATATATATATATATATATATATACATACATATATATATATATGCACACACATGCACACAGAAATATATATATGTATATATATACAGAAATATATATGTATATACACAGAAATATATATGTATATATATACACACATATATAAATATAAATGTGATTTTTCTTTGTTTTGCCTAACCAAATTGATGAATTAGTCCTTGAAGTCATATGAATATCACTTTAAGTCTCAGGATGTTACCAAGTAATAAAAACGTCATCTGCTTTTAAAAATAATGTAGGTAGTTACTTGCTTCTTCCTTCCATTGCTAAGCAGCTTGAGTCCAAATGGCTCAATTTTACATGAAAGGAAAAGGAAAAATAGCCTCAGTTCACTCATAATGAAAATGAGTACCGATACCACTTTACCAAATAAATAATTTCCCATTACTGATATCAGAATAAAGAGAAACAGGTGAGAAACAGGTTAGCTATTTTAAACTAAGAGACTGTTAACCATAAAAGGTCAACACAAGAAATGTTTTTCACAAGTGAGTCCAAATACTTGATGTATCTCTATTGAAATGACTTAAATCTGGTGTCTTCAATATTAGTATATAAAACAATGAAAAGATATGTAATCACTTAACAGCACTCATCTTGCTACTATACCTCTTACCAAAAGGTGGCAGTACCATATTTTCAACATTCATAAGTTGTTGGGAAATATTTAATATTGATTTAATGTATTATCATTTCTCTTTTGAGAATTAGTAATACAAGTCAGTACTTATGTCTGTTCTCATGAGAATTAATTAATGTGTGATAACTACAGCATATTCTTTGTCAGCCATTATTTATCTTCTTTATAGAAATTAACTATGGGGTACCTGGGTGACTCAGTGGGTTAAAGCCTCTGCCTTCAGCTCGGGTCATGATCTCAGGGTCCTGAATCAAGCCCCGCATCAGGCTCTCTGCAAAGAGCCTGCTTCCCCCTCTCTTTCTCTGCCTGCTTCTCTGCCTACTTATGATCTCTGTCTGTCAAATTAATAAATAAAAAAAATCTTAAAAGAAAAGAAAGAAATTATCTAGAGGCTTTTTATTATAGGCAGTGTACTCTAATGCTTGTCAGCCCATACATGTCAAGCTGCCTCACCCTCATATTCATTTCTTCATGTGCTTAAGAAATGATTAGTAACACAAAAAATAAATAAAAATAAAAAATAAGAAAAAATGACTAGTAATCACAAAACTTAACCAAAAGTACAATCTATTGTAATTTAGTGATAGGTGGTAGAGTTGGCCCAAAATATATGTTACAATGTTTACATAAAATGGAACAATTTGATTTAAATTATATATCCCCTTTCTTCTCATAGTGAGAAGAATCCACACTAATCCCCCTGGAGCTAATTATAATTGTAGAATATCTGTACCTTCCCAGACTTAATCTGAAGGTACATTTTACCAGGATCCCCAAGTGATTTGTATGCACATTAGATGGTGAGAAACACTCATCTGGACTGCTAATTACAAAAATGAGCACTAATAATCATAATCTGTGTTTCGACAAACACTGCATATCTGAAGTAGCACTTCCCTGGCTAGCATGAGAGAAAGAAGTGTGTCCTAGAGTTAGAAAATTTCACTCTCATTTTCTTTTAATTGTAGCATGAACATTTAACATGAAATTTACCATCTTAACAAATTTTTGAGTGTACAACATAGTATTGTTGACTATAGGTATAATGTTGTACAGCAGATCTTTATTCACTGTGTGGAACTGAAACTTTATACCCATTGATTAGTAATTTCTCATTTCCTGCTCCCTCCAGCTCCTAGAAACCAGTATAAAACTCTTTTGTTCTATGAATTTGACTATTTGAGATACCTCTTAGGTGGAATCATGCAATATTTGTTTTTCTGTGTCTCGTATATTTCATTTAGCATAATGTCCTCGAGATTCATCCATTTTGTTGCATATTACAGAATTTCTCCTTGTTTTTAAGGCTGAATAATACTTCCTTGTATGTATATATCATATTTTCTTTATTCATTGGTTGGTGGACATTTACGTTGCTTTCATACCTTAGCTATTGTGACTAGCACAGCAATGAGTACAGGAGTACTAATATCTTTCTGAAAACCTGGTTTAAATCGTCTTAGATAAATACCCAAAAGTGGGATTGCTGGATAACATAGCAATTATATTTTCAATATTTTGAGAAATCATCTTAATGTCTTTACTAAAGTCTATAAAACTTTGTGTCCATACCAACAGTGTGTGTGGATGTATACTTGTTTCAGCACTACTTGTAGAAAAGAGTATCTTTGCTCCATTGTATTGCTGTTGACCTTCTGCTGAAGATCATTTGACTATATTTGACTATATTTCTGGATATTCTGTTCCAGTCCACTGATCTGTTTTGTTTTTTGCCAATACCACACTGTCCTGTTTACCATAGCTTTATAAATCATGAAGTCATTTAGGGTCAGTCTTCCAACTTTGTTCTTCTGCTTTGGTGGATTACCTATTCTGTTTGTTGTTGTTGTTTTTTGCTTAACTATTCTGTTTGTTGTTTGCCTCTCCACTGAAACTTTAGAAACAATTTGTTTCTATCCACAGGAAACTTAGTGGGATTTTGATTTGACTTGTATTGAATCTATAAGTCAAGTTGGGAAGAACTAACATCCTGATAATATTGACATGGACCTTACTGTCCATGAAACATAGAGTATCTCTCCATTCATTTAGGTTTTTTTGTTTGTTTGTTTGTTTAGTTTTTTGATTTATCACAGTTCTGTAGTTTTCCTCATATACATCTTATACATATTTTGTTAGATTTATACCTATTTTATTTTTGCAGGTGCTAATGTAAATGGTACTGGGTATTTTATTTTCAAATTCCTCTTATTCATTGTTGGTATATAGAGAAGTGATTGACTTGTATATTAACCTGGTATTCTGCAACTCAGTACAATTGCTTATTCATTCTAGAATAATTCTAGAGAATTTTTTGTCAATTATTTTTGGTATTTTAATTGGCAATCATGTCATCTGTGAACAAATATGGTTTTATGTCTTGCTTGCCAGCCTGTATACCTTTTATACTCTTGTTTTATTGCATTAACAAGGATTTTCAGTATGACATTGAAAGGAATGGTGAGAGAGGATATTTTTACCTCTTACCTCATCTTAGTGGGAAAGCTTCAAATTTTTGTTATTATGTGTGATGATAGCTGTACAAGATAGATTTCTTGTAGATATTCTTTATCAAGTTGAGAAAGTTCTTCGCTTTTGCTATCTTACTGAGAGATTTAATCACAAATGGGTGTTGGATTTTGTCAAATGTCTTTTCTGTAACAATTGATATATGGTCATGTCAATTTTCTTTTCTAATATGTTGGTATGATGCATTAGTGGATTTTTAAAGAATACTGAACCAGCCACACATACCTGGGATAAAACCACTTGTCTTGATGTCTAATGCTTTTTATACATTGTTAGATTTGATTTGCTAATATTTTGTTGTGGAATTCCATATGAATGTTCATGAAAGCTATTGGTCTTGTGCTTTCCTTGTAATGTTTTTGCATGTTTTTGGTACTAGGGTAATTTTGGCCTCTTCGAATGAGTTAGAAAGCCTTCTCTCTGCTACTATCCTCTGAAAAAGATTGTAAAAATTGGTAGATTTTTTTCCCCTTAAATGTTTGGTAGAGTTCATCAGTGAACCCATGAAGGCCTGATGCGTTCTGTATTGAAAGGTTATTAATTATTGGGTAAATTTATGTACTAGATATAAGCCTATTCATAGTGTGTGTGTGTGTGTGTGACAGAGAGAGAGAGAGCTTTGGCAAATTGTGAAGGAATTGCTCCATTGTTGATGTAAGTTATCATATCTGTGAGCATAGAATCACTCATATTATTCCGTTATATTATTATTATTATTATTATTATTATTATTATTTTAATGTTCAGAGGACCTGTAGTGATGCCCCCTCTTTCCTGTCTGGTATTAGTAATTTGTGTACTTTTTCTTTATTTCTTAGGTAGCCTGAGTATCTTATCAACTTTCAAAGATCTCTTCAAAGAAGTGATTTTTGGTTTTATTGATCTTTCCTATTAATTTTCCATTTTCAATTTTCAAAAAAAAGTTTCTGCTCTAATTCTCTCTCTCTCCTTCTCTTTCTTCTTTAGCTATAATTTGCTCCTTTCTTTTTGTTTGTTTCTTCAGGGGGGGGATGTAGGTTACTGATTTTAAATCTCTCTTCTTTTTTACTGTATGTGTTTAATATTATTAAATTGTCTATAAGTATTGTTTTTACTGCTTTCCATGAGTTACAATGTCATGTTTTCTTTTCATTTAGTTCAGTTTTAAAAATTCTCTGAAGTTTTCTCTTTGATCAGTGTATTATTTAGAATCATTGTGACTTTTATTTGCTTTTTCCTGATGATCAGTAAAGTTGAGCATATTTTTATATACCTATGGCCATTGGCCATATGTCTTTTTTAGAGAAATGTCTATTCAATTCCTTAGCCCATATTCAAAATCAAGTTTTTTAAATTGTTATTGTTATTGAGTTATTGGTTTTCCTTATGTTTCTAAGATTAACCACTTATCGGATATATGGTTTGCAAATATTTTCTCCTATTGAACAGTTTGCCTTTTCATTCTGCTGATTATTTCCTTTGCTTTGCAAAAACTTTTTAGTTTGATGAAGTCCCACTTGTTTTTCTTTTTATTGCCCATGCATTGGTGTCATATCTGTAAAATTATTGCCAATACCAATGTCATGACATTTTCCCTCTCTTTTCTTATCCTAGTTTAACAGTTTCGTGTCTGTATGTTCAGTCCTTAATCCATTCTGAATTTTTTTGTGTAGTGTAAGATAAGGGTCTTGTTTCATACTTCTGGATAGTAATAGTCACGTTTAAAAAAAAAAATCATTTGTTGAAGAGACTATTCTTCCCCTATTATGTATTCTTGATACCCTTTTGAAATTTAGGTTATCATATATACATGGACTTATTTTGGGGTTTTCTATTCTATTCTATTGTTCTATGTGTCTGGTCTTAAGCCATAACTATGCTGTTTTAATTACTATAGCTTTGCAATATATCTTGAAATTAGGGAGTTTAGGGCCCCCAGAATTGAATCTTTAGATTGCTTTAGGCAGGATCATTTAAACAATATTAAGTCTTCCAGCACATGAACATGGACATTTTCCATTTTGTGTGTCTTGTTTAATTTCTTGCATCAATATTTTATATTTTTTAATATATTAGTGTTTTGACTTCTTTTTTTTAAGATTTTATTTATTTATTTCAGAGACAGAGCATGAGCAGCATGAATTGAGGGGCAGGACAGTGGGACAAGACAAGCAGACTCCTCACTGAGCATGGAGCCCCATCACAGGACCCTGAGATCATGACCTGAGTTGAAGTCAGACGCTTAACCCACTGAGCCACCCAAACCTCTTAGCTAAGTTTATCCATCCTCTATATTTTATATATACTTGAGTTGCCTGTAACATGGTAAAATGCAAAGTTAGCCGTAAGAATAAAAATTATTTATTCTTTATATCTCCCTTGAACACACACACACACACACACACACACTGCATTCAAAACACATTTAAAGTATTTTAAAAGAGCCAGTTTTTAATTTGTTGTTGAAAAAGTAATTAATTTTCCATTATGGACTACATTGTAAAGAAGGAGGAGAAGAAGGAAGAGATGGAGAGGGAGGGAGAGGAGGAGGAAAATTAAGAGGAGGAGGTGGAAGAGGAGAAGGAAGAGAGGCAGTAGCAAAGGGATAAGGAACGTTTTGGAGGTAAATGATATGATTATTACATTGATTATGATGATGGTATTATTGTATTATGGTATTATGATGATGGTATCATGGGTATACACTTATGTCCAAAATCATCAAATTATATACACTACTTTCAATTTTTCTATATCAATTATATCTCAATAAAGCTGTAAAAAAAGGCCTTTGTTTTATGATCACTATGGGCTAGTGAGCGTTGTGACATCTGGGCTGCAGTTACAACTCAAGTTGAAAAGTATCTCATTGCTCTACATAGAAACATAAACCTTAAACATGTTCCTCTTCTTTCTTTTCGTTGGCTGGGCAGTACACATTCCCCAAGC
Source organism: Enhydra lutris kenyoni (assembly GCF_002288905.1). Classification (NCBI taxonomy): domain Eukaryota; kingdom Metazoa; phylum Chordata; class Mammalia; order Carnivora; family Mustelidae; genus Enhydra; species Enhydra lutris. The sequence goes on along the minus strand of NW_019154099.1, from coordinate 37,448,370 downwards.
TTAGATAAGCATGTTTTGTTGACAGAAAACTACTGCTCCTAATATGGTCCCCCCAAAATAGGAAAACCACCTATCCATAAGTAATATAATTCTAATTGAAATCCTATACAGAATGAAAAGGGAAAAGGAAGGAATAAGTTTTTTGCCCCCCCCCCCCGCAATGGTTCTCTGAAAGGGAAAAGGAAGGAGAGTGAAGGAAATATCAATTTGAATAATTTCTTAATTATATGTTTTATAATTAAACCAACAATATACTAACAAAATACAGACAAATTGGACTCTATAAAATATAATCATATATGTATATGCAGTCTTCAGAATCACAAAAAGAATTGTATTAACACTTAAGTATTGATGATAGTCTAGTTGCCACAATTAAATATCCCAAAATGACATCATGTTGAGACCATACAGGAGAAATATGGATTATAAAATTTTAATATATAATATAAACATATATATAATTTTACAATATTCTCATTTACAATGTGTACATGGATACACGATTGTAAACACTGATTACTATGTCACATCAAAGTAACACTTAATTACAGGTCTTACACATTCAAGCACACTGGTTGTTTCCATTGTTCCATTTTGTGTCCTCCTTAATGATGATAAACATTGAGGTGGTAATTATGTATATATGGAAGTTTTTTGAATGATCCAACTTCATTTTGATTTTTGAGAGCATGAAAAACATACAGGCAAAATAGTGTTCTGAAATTCAAATAAACTACGGAGTATTTTGATATCAGGAATGACGCAAGGGAGATAATAGGTCTGAAAATCGTATTATATAAGGTATACTTGAATGGATTGAAATTGTCTGGTAATAAGTACAATTAGCAGATTTTAATAGCTAATCTCTGATATATTAAGACACAACATTTTGCCTGAATATAGGAAATAGCATAACATAGCTTTAATATAAAGAATGGTAAACATAAAATTTTTAAAATTTAAATTAAGAAAATGAGGAATTGGAAATCTATTCTCTAATTTCCCTTTCTATATTTTCACTGTTATTATATAAGAAAGCAACTGATTTCTGTACATTGATTTTGTATCCTGCCACATTATTGAATTGCTGTATGAGTTCTAGTAGTTTGGGGTGGAGTCTTATGGATTTTCTATATAAGGTATCATGTCATCCGTGAAGAGAGAGAGTTTCACTTCTTCATTGCCAATTTGAAAACCTTTTATTTCTCTTTGTTGTCTGATTGCTGTTGCTAGAACTTCTAGTACTATGTTGAACAACAGTGGTGAGAGTGGACATCTTTGCCGTGTTCCTGATCTCAAAGGGAAGGCTGTCAGCTTTTCCCCATTGAGGATGATATTTGCTGTGGGTTTTTCATAGATAGATTTTATGAAGTTGAGGAATGTTCCCTCTATCCCTGTACTTTGAATCGTTGTAATCAGGAATGAATGCTGTCAAATGCTTTTTCTGCATCAATTGAGAGGACCATGTGGTTCTTCTCTCCTCTCTTATTGATTTGTTCTATAACATTGATTAATTTGCAAATGTTGAACTACCCTTGCATCCCATGGATAAATCCCACCTGGTCATGGCGGATAATCTTTTTAATGTACTGTTGGATCCTATTAGCTAGGATCTTGTTGAGAATCTTAGCATCCATATTCATCAGGCATATTGGTCTGAAATTCTCCTTTTTGGTGGGGTCTTTGCCTGGTTTGGAGATCAGGGTGGCTGATCAATGCTGGCTTCATAAAAAGAGTCTGGAAGTTTTTCTTCTGTTTCTATTTTTTGAAACAGCTTCAGAAGAATAAGTATTATTTCTTCTTTGAATGTTTGGTAGAATTCTCCAGGGAATCCATCAGGTCCTGGGTTCTTGTTTTTTGGAGCTTTTTGATCACAGCTTCAATCTTGTTACTAGATATTGGTCTATTCAGGTTGTCAATTTCTTCCTGATTCAGTTTTGGAAGTTTATAGGTTTTCAGGAATGCACCCATTTCTTCTAGGTTGCTTAACTTATTGGCATATAACTGTTGATAATAATTTCTGATGATTGTTTCTATTTCCTTGGTGTCATTCATGATCTCTCCCCTTTCAGTCATAATTTTATTAATTTGGGTCCTCTCTCTTTTCTTCTGGATTAGTTCGGCCAGTGGTTTACCGAACTTACTGATTCTTTCAAAAAAACAAAACAAAACAAAACAGCTTTTAGTTTCATTGATGTGTTCTACTCTATCTCTAGTTTCTATCTCATTGATCTCTGCTCGAAACTTGATTATTTCCCTTCTTGTGTGTGGGGTTGGCTTAATCTGTTGTTGATTCTCCAGTTCTTGAAGGTGTAAAGAGAGCTGATATATTCTGGATTTTTCAATTTTTTTGAGGGAGGCTTGGATGGCTATGTATTTCCCCCTTAGGAGCACCTTTGCTGTATCCCATAGGTTTGTACCAATGTATCTTCATTCTCATTGATTTCCATGAATTGTTTAAGTTCTTTGATTTCCTGGTCAATCCAAACATTCTTAAGCAGGGTGATCTTTAGCTTCCAAGTGTTTGAATTCCTTCCAAACTTTTTCTTGTGGTTGAGTTTCAGTTTCAAAGCACTGTGGTCTGAGAATATGCACGGAATAAACTCAATGTTTTGGTATCGGTTGAGCCCTGATTTGTAACCCAGTATGTGGTCTATTCTGAAGAAAGTTCCATGTGCTCTCAAGAAGAATGAGTATTCTGTTGTTTTAGGGTAAAATGTTCTGTATATGTCTATGAGGTCCATCTGGTCCAATGTGTCATTCAATGCTCTTGTTTCTTTATTGATTTTATGCTTGGATGATCTGTCTATTACTGAGAGTGGCATGTTAAGATTCCCTACTATTAATGTATTCATATCAATATGACTCTTTATCTTGATTAACAGTTGTCTTTTGTAGTTGACTCCTCCCGTATTGGGGGCATAAATATTTACAATTGTTAGAGAATCGATTCCATTTACTATAGCACCAAGAACTATAAGATACCTGGGAATAAACCTAACCAAAGAGGTAAAGGATCTGTACTTGAGGAACTACAGAACACTCATGAAAGAATTTGAAGAAGACACAAAAAGATGGAAGAGCATTCATGCTCATGGATTGGAAGAATAAACATTATTAAAATGTCTATACTGCCTAGAGCAATCTATACTTTCAATGCCGTCCTGATCAAAATTCCACTGGCATTTTTCAAACAGCTGGAACAAACAATCCTAAAATTTGTATGGAATCAGAAGAGACTCTGAATTGCTAAGGAAATGTTGAAAAAGAAAAACAAAACTAGGGGCATCATGTTGCCTGATTTCAAGGTTTACTACAAAGCTGTGATCATCAAGACAGCATGGTACTGGCATAAAAACAGACACACAGACCAGTAGAACAGAGTAGAGAGCCCAGATATGGACCCTCAACTCTATGGTCAAATAATCTTTGACAAAGCAGGAAAAAAATAAACAGTGGAAAAAAGACAGTCTCTTTAATAGATGATGCTGGAAAAATTGGACAGCTACATGTAGAAGAATGAAACTCGACCATTCTCTTACACCATACACAAAGATAAACTTGAAATGAATAAAAGACCTCAACGTGAGGCAGGAATCTATCAAAATCCTAGAGGAGAACACAGGCAGTAACCTCTTCAACATCGGCCACAGCAAGCAACTTCTTTCAAGATAGGTCTCCAAAAGCAAAGGAAACAAAAGCAAAAGTGAACTTTTGGGACTTCATCAAGATCAAAACTTCTGCACAGCAAAGGAAACAGTCAGCAAAACAAAGAGACAAACCACGGAATGGGAGAAGATATTCGCAAATGACACTACGGACAAAGGGCTGATATCCAAGATCTATAAAGAACTCCTCAAACTCAACACACACAAAACATAATCACGTCAAAAAAATGGGCAGAAGACAACAATAGACACTTCTCCAAAGAAGACATACAAATGGCTAACAGACACATGAAAAAATGTTCATCATTATTAGACATCAGGGAGATTCAAATCAAAACCACACTGACATACCACTTTTCACCAGTTAAAATGACCAAAATCAACAAGATAGGAAACAACAAGTGTTGGAGAGGTTGTGGGGAAAGGGGAACCCTCTTACACTGTTGGTGGGAATTCAAGTTGGTGCAGCCACTTTGGAAAACAGTGTGGAGACTCCTTAAGTAATTAAAAATAGAGCTACCCTATGACCCTGCAATTGCACTACTGGGTTTTTACCCCAAAGATACAGATGTAGTGAAAAGAAGGGCCATCTGTACCCCAATGTTCATAGTAGCAATGGCCACAGTCGCCAAACTGTGGGAAGAATCAAGATGCCCTTCAACAGACGAATGGATAAAGAAGATATGGTCCATATATACTATGGAGTATTATGCCTCCATCAGAAAGGATGAATACCCAACTTTTGTATCAACATAGACAGGACTGGAAGAGATTATGCTGAGTGAAATAAGTCAAGCAGAGAAAGTCAATTATCATATGGTTTCACTTACTTGTGGAGCATAAGGAATAACATGGAGGACACTGGTAGATGGAGAGGAGAAGTGAATTGGGGGAAATTGGAGGGGGAGACAAACCATGAGAGACTGTGGACTCTGAAAAACAAACAGAGTTTTGGAGGGGATGGGGATGAGAGGGTCAGGTGATCCTGGTGGTGGGTATTATGGAGGGCATGTATTGCATGGAGCACTGGGTGTGGTGCATAAACAATAAATTTTGGAACACTGAAAAGAAATAAAATAAAATGGAAAAAAAAAGAAAATGAAGAATTAAATAAAAATAAAGTTTTAAATGAACAAAATATGAGTCACATATAATGCCACAGCTCAAAGATAAACCAAAAAATAAAAATATATTTTGTCCCTTTTTTTTTTTAGTCACATGCATTTAAATGCAATTGGGCTCAGGGAATACATGTTCTCCATAAATGGTTATGTGTCATTTCCCCCCCCACTAAAACTTATGGTATAAGCATCATCTACTTTCTTCAAAAAAATATGCCTTTACTTTTTTTTTTTTTTTTAACAAATTGCTAATCTCATGGTAGTGGAGGGATAGCAACACTGGCATCTGATGAACAAATCCTCTAGACCCCAGCAGATGCTAGAGAGGGAAGCCATTGCTGATACTTTGTCTTATAGAGCCACTCCTATATTTTCCTCTCAAACAAAATTCTATCATAGTTCCCCAGATGTTTTTCAAGAGCCTTATATTTAAAAGTAGAGTATGTCGTTCAACAATCAGTTTAGATCATGATTTGATAGCCATTTTCTATAACCTGAATATTAATTCTAATAAAAACCATAAGAGATAACCCTAACTCCTGCATCTCTCATGGAAAACATGTATGAATACCTCCAGATAGCTTCCCACCCAACCCTATAGTTATCCAGCGATTCCATGCTATAGATGAACCTATAATTATTGTCTGAAATGGGTTGCATCCTTTGGTCTACTCAGGATGCTAATTAATATTAGTTGTTACAACAGGGTGGACCTGAGGCTGACTGTCCAATCAGAAAGAACAAATCCCAGAGAAATATTACCAATAATTAGGACACTGTTTGGTCACCTGTCTTTGAACTTACTTCAGTATAGAGTCTGGTCTCATTCCAAATTTGTCTACACTTACAGGAAATAAAGCAGAAGACTACTTATTACTCAGTAGACCATAACATTTTGGATGAAACGTTCACTACGAGTTTCCATGAAATTATTTCAAATTCTATTAATCAACCTATAAAATCCTATATTTTTACTTTTCCAGAAAATACGTATGTGTGTGTGTGCGTGTGTGTGTGTAATCTCAGCGTTCCATTACCACTGCTAAAGTTGTCAAGAACCATGAAAGTTGTGTAATTTTGCTTTACTTACAAGTCACAGTTTTACAGATGCTGGCAGAACATGAGACATGGGTCAGAGACAAAGAACTTTATTGTTCACGGCAGTGCAAGGAGCATGAGCATCAGGGTACTTCTTCAGTCCCCTTTGTCAATAAAGTCCATGGGAGTAATTCAGATGGGCCCCAAAGGATGTGGGCAAATGGAATGGTTTGCATTATATGAAATGCATCCTTAGTTTAGGAAACTCAAATTTTTTAAAAATAAAAAGTTGTAAGCATGTCTGCTCCAAAGGGAGACAGTTTCTATCTTCCTAGGCTGATTACTAGACAAACAACTTCAAAAACAGTCTAGAACAGAGGTAGTCAATGTTTCTGCAAAATGTCTGGAAACCTGTGTTACCAATAAGCAATGTCTCTCAATATTGGCTTGTCCGCTCTATCTACTTTTCCTCTCTCTCTGTCTTTCTGTTTCTTTCTTTTTTTTTTTTTATTCCTCTCTACTCCCTCCATCTTTCCTTCCTTCTGTCATTGGCCTTAATGGACTTCATAAAGACAGGATGAAAATAGTATTAAATATTTTCAGATACAATGATAAATGAAGACTAAATAGTTCTGATTTCTTTTGTTGTACAATTAGTTTTCTCCTTCAGATTTTATTTTCATTTGTCGTGTGTGCATGTTTACATGGGAATGTGTGTGGTGGGGACACTTAAAGAGTTATGTAAGTTAGTTTGTATCAAATTTGTTTTATACAAATTTACACAGAGGGTAAGATTCTCCCATCATTCCTGTGAAAATTATATTCAATAGGCCATGATGAATCTGGATTTTATGATTTTAGGATAGGGCCAACATAAATCTTAAATGGAACAATTTTGGGAAAAATAAGTATAGACAAGAAAAAGACATGAGAAAATGATATGTCTTCATTAAGTAAATTTTTACAATTATAAAAAAATTCTCAAATGAACATTTTTTTCCTTGTGCACTAATGAGGCAAATGCAAATTTGCTTTGTTTATAACTAATGTCCTTTTTAAAAATTTATCAACGAAGGATAAATTAACTGCAATTTTTTATTATAGCATATGGATGTGGTTTAATATAGCAACTTCATGCAAATTAATTTGGTGCCACACAAAAACACATCTGCAACACTTAACAAATAAGAAAACAAGTAAAACAAAACAAATATGCAAATGTAAAAATTCATTTATCTCATAACACCATTCATCATGTTGAGAGAAAACAATTAAACCCTGAAAATCCTAACTGAATAGTGAATTTAAAAAAAGAAAGGAAATAATTAAGAAATAAAGTTATTTAGATATTCATTCATATTTCAAATAATTTTGAGATTCTATAACATGGTGATAAGATATACATAGTCTCAACTTTATGAAACTTAAACTACATTGGTAGGGAAACATGCTAAAAATTATTTAAGTATGAGGACAATTCAAATCATATAAAATATAAAAGAAAATAAAGAACTGAATGGGAGATTATAATGGGCGAGCCAATTTAAGATTTAGATTAAAGTGAGAGTTAAAGTGGACCTTCAAAATGAGACTGAAGTATGAATTAATCAGTATAAGAAATATGAGATGTAAAATGTTAATGATATATGTGGCAAACTATACACACTTGTAGATATATCTACTGAGGAAATAATGTGCTGCCACATTATGATCATGAGAAAATATTATTTATTTTATCTCTTACAAACTGTGGCTCTCTTGTAATAAACCATTTGATGTGAAATCTTATAGACTCTTCCTTAGAATATTGGATATCTTAATTTATGTTTAAGGCACTGCCAAGATGGTTTGAGCTACAAAATTTACTCACTTATGTTATGGTATATAAAGGCAGATAATTTTTAGTTTTCATAAATGCTGCATGGTTCACATAGTAGAGTAAAATGGTTTTGAAATTAATTATTCCCTTCCAGCATAGGAGGTTTAATGTAAAAGAATAAATTATTCTTGTGAAAATGTTATTTCAGTTATTACTAGAAAAGAAAATAGAGAAAACATATTAAACTACATCAAATTTGTAGGTAACTCTTTGTAAACTAGTCAGACCTTTTGATGAACATTTATTGTTAGGAATCAAATAACTCATCTCTGACACTTCTATTACACATAAATATAAAGATACGCTGGACAGATTTTTGCTAAAGTTTTGAGGGATCTTAAGGCTGGTAAGAGAAAAATCCCTAAAATCCTCAAAATTTTTGGAACTTCTTCTTATGTTTCTACTTCAGCTCCAGTCTTGACTTTTAACATTAAATTATTAAACAATCATTGCAGTTTGCTTATGTTGAATATGACACATGGTAAGAGACAAAAGCTGACTACAACAGCATTGTTACCATCAAGATTTATTTTAAGGAAGATAATTAGACAGAGAAAAGTATCTCGCTCTAAGAAAATGTTGTGGAGAAATTAATCTTAAGTTGTGATTTAAACAGAAAATAGTCACGTCCTTATCAGAACAACTGTTAGTTATTGGACAAAAATGTGGAACTGATTCCTCTTGTTTCAAAATGTTCGGAGTACATAGTGGTTTAATAAGGGAAGATGTATGTAAGCATACATACTTTTTAAATGTAAATAAATATCAATTTAAAAATAGTATTATTTCTTGCTCAAAAAGGGGGAAATCACCTGAGTTAACAAATCCAACAATCTTACGGTTGTTAAGTTTCTCAAGTTTCATTGTAAGTGCTTAGAGACAACCCAAGCAAAAATGATTCAGTGTTTTAGTAATTTTTTATCTCTTTAATCAAATGGGAGAGACTTACAAAAGAGAGGTCTGCCACATGTGATATAGGTCAAGAATGTGTTGGAAATTAGTCTTATGGGTGCGTGACTGGCTCAGTTGATTAAATGTCTAGCTTCAGCTCAGGTCATGATCCCAGGGTCCTGGGATCGAGCCCTGTGTCAGGTTCCTTGCTCAGTGAGGAGCCTGCTTCTACCTCTTCCTCTGCCTGCTGTTCCCCTCCTTGTACTCGTTCTCTCTCTCTCTCTCTCTGTCAAATAAATAAATAAAGTCTTAAAAAATTAGTCTTACAGACTTCAAATAGATAGATTAGAAAATCCAAGCAATTTATTTCATTTCTATTTCCTTATAGTTCAAAGTGAGGCCATTTATAGCATACCATTTATTTTACCTTTAGGTCCAGAGAAACTATTACACTAGGTAAGGATTTGTTGTTGTTGTTTTAGATATTTTCTTTTTGACTTAAAACCGTGGAAAAAATGTTTTTATTACACAAAGCAGAACTCACAAACATTAGTATATATTAACATTATGTTGAATATGAGGTTGGTTTTGATAAGCATAGAACTGGGTAGAAGACATTATAGTTCAGGAAACAGAATGACCCCATGGCAACATATCTTAGGACCACAGATTGTTTTCAGGTAATTGGTAGAACATCCAGGAAGATGAGTACAATATGAATACACAGGTAAACTTGGATATAATGCAACAAATCAGGTATTGGCCATATCAGGAGGTGTTTAAATGTTGTATGTATAGGGTAACTTTATAACCATAATCTATTTTAACATTATCTAAAAATATTACCAATGTATAAACCTTTTTGCACACACACAGAGACACACACATACACACACAGGTGGAACTTGATTATAGAATTCTCAGAAAACAAGAATTTATTTTGCTTTAGGAAAATATTTTGACATGTCATAGGAGTTAAATAATGGAAGGTATAATGACAAAAGCATTGAAATTCTTTGCATATTATAAAGGTAAACATGTGCATTATTTCACTGGGGAGGTTGTTGTTGTGGAGGGAGGAGACAGGAAATAAAGTGAGTCCCTGAAAGACTGATGCATAATAAATAGTGGAATAGTTTATGAAGATGTGAGATAATAGGGTTCTTTAGGTAACTTTTAGGGACACATAATCTTACTATATTTTTAAGCTATTTAAAATGTTATGATATAAACTTCTATCACTACAAAACTTTAGTTATGTCACATCCCTGGTTCTCTCATGATGTTATTTCTGGGTTGTTTTCAAAAACTAGACAAAGGGATCTAGCACCTTGTCAGAATATGTTACAGTATGGAGGCAACATACAAGGAATTGAACAATAATTAGGAAATGGACCTAATTCAACAAAAGAAAATTTGTACCAAATATTTATCATGAGAAAATAACCTGCTAACCAGATCTTAGAAATTCACAGAAATCTGGGGATGACATAATTAATCTCTAAATTTTCTAATAGGGTTTTAAGATACTTCTACCATGCTTTAAAAAATATTGCATCATTTCTTGAGTGACAAAACTTCAGTGACATTTTTTTTGCATCATTTGATTAATTTGGCTTTGATTTAAAGCACAAATTCATCTTTCTATTATTTTCATTGTTTTGCTTCCCTTAGAATCTAAACTTTAACCCTAACAGTTGGATTTACTACTTACTTTTGCTTGTTTCCTTCTTTTTAACACATCTGAAGCCAAATTTATGTGCATTTGACTGCTATAGAATCAGGGTCTCATTCTACTTGTGACTAATTTTCAATTCCAGGTCAAATTTCTTTTCTCTTAGTTCTCTAGTCTGAACTACTGCTGCCAAAGAGACCTGACCACCATGGTCTAGCCATATAGTTTCCAAAACAGGAGTGGGAAGGAAAATAACCTTTCAGGGCAGCGGGGTGGCTCAGTCTGTTAAGTATCTGCCTTTGGCTCAGGTCATGATCACAGAGTCCTGGGATTGAGCCCCACATTGGGTTCCCTGCTCAGCAGGAAACCTGCTTCTCCCTCTCCCACTCTCCTTTCTCCTGTTCCCTCTCTCTCCTCTTTCTGTGTCAAATAAATAAATAATCTTAAAAAAGAAGGAGGAGGAGGAGGAGGAGAAGAAGAAGAAGAGGAAGAAGAAGAAGAGGAGGAGGAGGAGGAGGAGGAGAAGAAGAAGAAGAAGAAGAAGAAGAGGAAGAGGAAGAGGAAGAGGAAGAGGAAGAGGAAGAGAAAAGAAGAAGAAGAAGAAGAAGAAGAAGAAGAAGAAGAAGAAGAAGAAGAAGAAGAAGAAGAAGAAGAAGAAGAAGAAAATAACCTTTCCACCTGGGAACCTGAGAATAAACTGACAAAAGGGAGATTAGCCAGAAAAGAAGGCAAAATTTATTCTCCTATATGGGAGCACATAAAGAAATGACCCTGTGAAAAGCCAGAATCAAAGGCTGATAGAACATCATAATAAGAAAGGGAGTTAGAACCTCAGGAGAAAGCAAATGGTGAGAAATCAATGAGAAACAAGCAGGAGAAACAAGTGGAAGATAAGGAAAGTTTTGATAGGGTTGTGCTTATTTATATAAATCTTCATCCAGGTGTGGGTAGTGCCTCTCCTTTCTGGCTATAAACCTCCAGCAAGGAGAATTATGATTTTTTTAATGGGGGGAGGGAGCTTTGTTTAAGTCAGCAAAGAAATTTAGATGAGGGTTTTATTGTGTATGTTTTTTAAATTTTTTTGGTAGCTTCTGTTTTTTCTAATATCTTCAGCTTAAAATAATCTTCGTACCACATCAGTGTGTCCAAATTGGTCTCATTACAAATGATCAGGTCTCAGACTCCTTGAGAAAATAAGAGACTCTATGGAATATTGTCAAAAACAGATTTGAATATGTTTAGTTACTTCTTATTAATCATATTAACTTGATCTATAAACTCATTAGAGCATAGCAACAAGGAACAATCGATTTCAATTTTCATACCATGGGGATTGAACTCTGGCTTTGCTACTTATATACTCTGTGAACTTGGGAATGCTTCCAAATTTTCTTCCATTGCAATTATTTATCAAGAAAAAATGGATATATATTAAGAAGCAAAGTAATGAGGATTAAAATGGACTACTGAATACATAAATATTTTAAATCTCGAGTGAAAGAATAAAAAGATCAGTTTTATATAAAACAATATGTGAAAGTTGTTCTAAATGTATACATTTTGTTGCATGCATATTTTTTAATCAGAGAAACATAATATGATTTGCATGCATTGTTTTAGCTGTACCACAATGAAAAGTTTACATGAGAGAGTTCTACTTTCAAAACAGTTTTATGAAGAGCTACAGGGACTTGCTCCCTGATGAAACAGGCATAATTGGTGAAAATGCTTCTGAAAAATGCAACCGTGGAATATCTCTGAAAATTAACCTAAGAGCATACAGGAAATAAAGGCTTTATTAAAAATTTATATATCTGCTAAAACTCAGTAAGAAGTGTGGAATTTAAGTAATAACATGGAGGACATTTGGAGAAGGAAAGGAAAAGTGAATTGGGGTAAATCGGAGGGGGAAAGGAACCATGAGAGACTGTGGACTCCGAGAAACAAACTGAGGGTGTTGGAAGGGAGGGGAATGGGGGGACAGGTGAGCCTGGTGGTGGGGATTAAGGAGGGCACCTCTGGCATGGAGCACTGGGTGTGATGCATAAACAATGAATCTTGGAACACTGAAAAAAAAATTACAAAAAAAAAATATATATATAAGACCTTTACTCCTTATTATGTGTCTCATCTTCTCAACTATTACCTATATTCCAAGTGTTTCTTTGGAGGCAGAGTGTTTTGCATACACAAATTAAGGTGTAATCACTTTTAAAACCTAAACATTGAAAGATCTTATACCTTAGGAAAGTCAAGCATTGATTTTAAAATAAGTTTAATAGTTTACATCTTTTTATTTCCCCAAACCTTTTATTGACAAATTCTGTTTATTTTGGGATACATTTTATTATTTGTTTGAAGAGCCTACATGCTCAATATTTATTCTTTAAAATATTTTATATAACTCTAAAATATTTTAAGTATTTTAAAATACTTTGGCCTAGATTAATTTATTATTCTTTTTTTTGGGGGGGGTCAGATTTATTTGTTTATTTCAGAGAGAGAGAGAGAGAGAGAGTGCATGCGAGTGGGGTGAGGGGCAATGGGGGAGAAACTCTCAAGCAGGCTCCCCACTGAGCTTAGAGCCCAATGCTGGGCTCTATCTCACAACCCTGAGATCATGACCTGAACGGAAATCGAGAGTTGGAGCCATAACCCATAACAGCCATTCTGGTGGCCCTAATTTATTATTCTTAATCATTAATTTACTGACTTCAAAAGCTACATATTTTAGGATTTTCTTTCTTTCTGTAAGAATATAGTATGCAGAATTTTATTGAAAATAAGGAAAGTCCATTATTTTGTTAGTAGGAAAGGAAACTTGTTTTATTCTCTGAAGTACTATAACATTATATTTTCAATAAATATGATACAGCTTTTAAAAGCTTTGGGAAACACTAAAGTATTCTTTAATTGTTTCATTTGTTTTTTATTGTGTATTATAATAGCACCTAAAACAATAGACTTCTTCCAAATATTGGGAAAAACATATGTATTTTCATAAACTGTTTCAAATGCACACCCTTATATAAGTACTGTATTCTGCTTTTTCAAGAATGATTGAGTTTGACTATGTTTGAAATTGCTTGATAATTGAGAATTCTATTACATTCGGAATATCTTCTGTCTTTATTTGCGCTAGTACTGGCGTGCTCCTCTTCAATGTCTGTCTGAAGAGATTCAGGACAGGACCCTCAGAATGTGCCACTTTGGCATGTGGATTATTTGGAGCTGAAGGCACTTGAGAAATTTTTGTCCCACCCCTTAAACATGCAGAAGAATCTAAATTGAGGGGCTTTCCCAGCATAAGGGTTATTAATAGAGATGGATTTTTGTCTGAGTGACCCAACCATATGGTAGGGCAAACATCTAATTACCAAACAGTTGATTTTCTTATTGCCCTGTGAAGTGTATTCTGTAGAAGTCCCAGGACCCGAGCCCCTTCTCCCTAGTTCAGAATGACATATATATCTCATTTTGCCTGTCTTTGAACTTTCCATGTCTATGTGAATTCCACCTATGTATGCTATTAAATTTGATTTTTCTCTTGTTAATCTGTCTCATGTCAATTTGTCTAAAAGCTGAGTTTTGCTCTTTGTGGTGTGGTAGTTATGTGTCAGAGACTTCAAATTTCTCTCATTTTTGTCTCCCTTCTTGACTTTGGCCGATCCTAAGTATTGCTTCTCTCGTTAAGTCTGCCTCTTACCACTCTTTCAGCTGTGATCCTCTATGATTAAACTGGAGTCCTGTTGGTATATTGGCAAATGTTTGGGAGAAGAGGATTATCCTATTGCCTTCCAATTAAATCACAGCCTTTGATGGGCATATGTCTCTGGGCTTCACACATTTCTCTTACTGTATAGCTGTCTTTCCCTCTCTTTGTGACATATGAGGGCTAAATGGGGTTGGAATGGGAGAGATACCCTTCTACCTCTGTGGGGCAAGTCTCTAGAAATGTCTCTCCCTCATGAAGAGTAGACTTTTGCTCTGCAAAAGAACCTAAACATGTAGGAGCGGGATTAATCTTTTACTCCCCTCAAGAGTCATGAGTAGAATGTTCTCAGTTTCTTCGTGAGTTGCAGGAGGCAAAGCCCAAGCAATGTGAGCTCCTCCACACACCAAGATGACAGTCCTCATACATTTCTGATTTTCACACCAGTGCACACTCAGCCTCCGCTCTTCATCAATGTTACCATGTTAAGTGTCCTTACCAGTGTAAGGGCTTCTGCTCTAGGTAAGCAGATCCCAGCTATACCTTTCTAAAGCCAGCTGTCTCCAAGTTTCAGAGTAGTAGTTTGTCCTGTGACCAAGGTGGGAGTAATGACTCCCAAGCTCCTTACATATTGGAACTAGAAGTGGGAGCAATTATATAATTTTTATAACCTTGACTGAGCAAAAGAAAACAGATTTGAAGGTGTTCTCTTTGGAGCCAGTGTGTCAGCTGTGGTATTAATTGTTATTAATCTATTAATCTTTAAGCACTGTTGTTTACAAAGTTAACTTTATGCTCAACTTAGCGATGAAAGCTGATATGTGAACTAATTTTCCCTAAATGAAAATAAAATAAGTTCCGACAGATAAGATGACTTTCCTCATGACCACAAGGCTTGTGAATGACAGATGTAGTCCTTAACTCTTCATTTAAAAATTAAAGGCATTTGTTTTGTCCTTATGACAATATGTTGTTTCCCTCTTTAATAAGTCATAGGTGGAAGAAAAAAATAATGTAAAAATAAATAAAACCACTAAGTTTCTTGCTTAATTATAAAATGTCATTCATGATACTACGAATGTGAGAGAACAATATACACAACCTTCTTGAAAAACACCAGACACAAACTACCAACAGAACAAGCATTTTGGAGGCTTGTGTATAACTTTATAACCTCAAAAAAAGAAAAATAAACTTTAGGTAACATAGTACATTCCAGCAGACAACTCAAACATGAAAATATCTTGAATAACAATATTGACTCCCTACTCGACTTTGAAATCATGGGTTGATGGAACGGCTATTGAAATCACATTCATTTGGGGATCTATTTCTTACAGACTCCCAACAGTTGTTCTGTTTAAATCACCTGCTAAAATGGTCCTGTATCATCCTATTGTTGAACCACTGATTATATACCTATCTCTCTATGGACAGAGAACAGCCGCCAGTTCCTTTAATTATCTTCCCTGAAAAAGTTAACCTGGGGCTTGTAAGGATCCCTGATAGTAAAGGATATAAAGGAGGGAGGGACATAGAGATCCCACTGAATGTCTGGTGTGATAATGAAAATAAGCCCTGTGTTTCAGCACTTGTCATTCTTCCTCCCTCCCATGTGGGTGACAAACTGAGAATGAAAATCTTCAAGTAATACAAAATAAGAGAGAAGACCCAAAACTCAATTTAAAGCACTATAATATCCAGTTGAGGCAAACTAGGTTATGTCAATGATTTCATTTTCCTTGTAAGTTTCCGACAGGGAAGACATATATCTTTACTAAACCAGAAAGAAAAGGTGGAATATATGTTACCCTATTAGACCATTTTGAAGTAAAGATACAATGGGGCAACTTACAATATTGGACACTGCTGCTGATTTCATCTTTATTTCCTTGAACTGACAACAAAGTAACTGATCTTTAGCTCAGTATGTATAAAAAGAGGAGCAAAACAAACTTACTATGGAAAATATAGTGTGTTGAAACCCTGCATCCTTCTCTCATTTAAGAAACCATAAGTGGTGAAAATAAAGATGTATATTTAATCACAAAGTAACTCTTCTGTATTAAAAAAAGAAAAAAGAAGAAGCCTATAAAATCAGCTCTGTCACATTATAAGGTGTTATATGTGTTCAGTATTTTTTGGTTCAAACTGCAATTCTCCTATAATATCCTATTTCTGTATACTGGTTTTGTTTTCTTCATCAACTAGAGGGGCTATAATAGAGGACAACAAAATACATTAACAGGGACTGATATTTTTTGAAATAGGACTTCCTTTCACTTCAAAGTTCCCTCCAAATATTTTAAGATGTTCCTATATTACCCACTCCTGTAGCTTTTCTACTAGCTACCACTGCTGCATTTCCCTGTCTCTCCAAGTTCTTCACTTTCACACGTTTATATCACTGCTTGCCATCATCACCCACTACCACCATCAATGAACTGAAATCTTATCAACAAATAATTATTTTTT
Organism: Enhydra lutris kenyoni; assembly: GCF_002288905.1. Classification (NCBI taxonomy): domain Eukaryota; kingdom Metazoa; phylum Chordata; class Mammalia; order Carnivora; family Mustelidae; genus Enhydra; species Enhydra lutris. Next base: position 37,431,908 of record NW_019154099.1, on the reverse strand, counting down.
CCTAACTTTTTCTTTTCCTAATATCTTTTTTAAAAAGTAGTGAAACAAATCCTCACCCTGCCAGTGTTTTGGGTAGTTCAGGGGAAAAGGCTATTCTTAATTTAATTAGTGGTCCTTTTTTGTAGGATCTATTCAATAATTTATGGAGCTAGGCTAGACATAGTTCAGAGTGGAAGATAAAACTATCTATAAGTGCTCCTGTGCCTTTTGTGAGATGTGAGATAGGTTTTCTGGATCAAATTATATATGCTCAAGTTTTCCTTTAACATAAGTTCTTTTCTAGGAAGCTCTTCAGGAAATCTCAGCCAGACACGTGTTATGAAAAGCTCTGCAATTCACCAGACAGGCACAATTTGGAATGTGCCACAGTAATGACCCAATTAAACTTAATCATTAATCACCAAGGTACAAAAATGTCCTATACCCTTCAGCAAACAGAAGGCTCAAAACCAATATAAAATTGCATGTGAAATTGTGGTGATGCAATAAAAATTTTTTTAAAGATTTTATTTATTTGACAGACAGAGATCACAAGTAGGCAGAGAGGCAGGCAGAAAGAGGAGGAAGCAGGCTCCCTGCTGATCAGAGAACCCGATGTGGAGCTTGATGATCCCTGGGATCATGACCTGAGGGAAGGCAGAGGCTTTAACCCACTGAGCAACCCAGGCGCCCCAATAAATTTTATAATACATTGAATTATAATATTTAACTCAGAAGAAATAATTCTTATTTTAGTTTTAGACCAAAGTACTCTAATTTTCTGAATACAATCCCAGTATGTATTCCTGGAATTATAAGGAAGCTGTCATATGATAGTGTGAACTTCTGTGAAAGAAAATAAATTTTAGGAATGATTCTTAAAGAAAATTTTATATTAAAAATATAAATACTGGGGCGCCTGGGTGGCTCAGTGGGTTAAAGCCTCTGCCTTCGGCTCAGATCATGATCCCAGAATCCTGGGATGGCCCCCGCCACCCCCCCACCCGCCCCCCCCGCATCGGCTCTCTGCTCAGCAGGGAGCCTGCTTCCCTTCCTCTCTCTGTGGGCCTGCCTACTTGTGATCTCTGTCTGTCAAATAAATAAATAAAATCTTTTAAAAAAAAATATATATATATAAATACTGACAATTAAATTTTAATGGAGAATGTTTCTTTTATATAAAGCAGGGAACTTCTTTTTTCATGTTAAATTAAAAGATTGTTCTGACTTCCATTGATTTAGAAATACAGTAAAAAAACCAATCGATTTCTACAGTGTTTTCTTTTTTCATTTCTTTGTTTTTATGGCTGTCATAAGGACAAAAACACATTTTTCTTTAAAGAAATTTCCTCTAAGGGAATTCCTCTAAAACCTCTAAAGAAATATATTCAGAAATAATGGGAGCTCTGGGTTTCAGTTACACTTGAATATGACATCCAGACAGTATGCATTATGACGGCATGTGGCCAAATTTGTGCCAATATCATATATGGTTCAGGATTTTATTTCAGGATGATATAGGAAATATTTTATCTATAATAAATATAATGGACACTATTGTAGTCAGAATTCTATTTGTTTGTTTATTTCTTATTTATTTCAGATTCTGCTGGGTCAAGATTTGCAGTTCTGTGCCACTAAGCAAAATTCCCAGAGGTGTCATAACCTTTGGACAAGAACAGTATTTACCAAATTCCTAAGAGACCAATGGAAAGATATTTAAATGTATTTTGGAAATATTTGTTGGGCACCAAATATACTTTTTTAAAAATTGGGAGGGCAATAATTAATTACAACCAGATGATTCAAATTTTTAAGACTATTAAATGTAAATATCTGAAATGTGGAAAGAGTGAAGAAGACCAGGCATATATCCTCTAGTATTTTCATCCCTAGATCTAGAAGTTTAAGCCTTACTATGGAGGTTGGGTCAATTGAGAGAAGAGATGGGCTAGAAAAGAAGTCTAGAAGAAGACTGCCCAGAGGACTTCATACAATTGTGCAACAAAGGCCATGTTTTATATCTGTACTATTCAATACAATATTCATAGCTACATGTGGATATTGAACATCTGAATTGTGGTTATTATGACTGAGGAACTAAAATGTAATTGCATTTTAATTTTTTATGAACTTTTTGTTTCAGAATCATTTTAGATTTTTCAGGAAAAAAAATGCAAATAGAAATCCAGAGTTTCCATATAGTTTTCCACTTAGTTTTCCTTAGCATAACATGTTATAATTAATGAATTAATATTGATACATCAAGTCCACAATTTAACCAGACTTCCTTAATGTTTACTTAATATCCCTTTCCAAGTACAAGATTCCATGCAAGGAACCATGCTGTACCATTAAGTCCCCTTGTATTTCAGTTGACTGTGACAATTTCTCAGACTCTTCTGTTTTGGGGAATCTGGACAGCTTGCAGAGTCCTTGTCAAATATTTTGCAGGACATCCTTCTATCATGATTTAACTGAGGCTACGACTTTGCAATGAAAGACCACTGAAGTAAAGTACTCTCAACACGTCATATTAAAGGTACATACATCAACATAACTTCTCACTGTTTATATTAAACTTGACCACTTGGTTAACATAGTACTCGTCAAATTTCTCCACTCTACAGTTACTCTTCCCCCTCATTTGCATACCATCCTCTTTGGAATGATGTCATTATTTGTAGCCTTCACTGAAGATGTGAGAATTTGCACTTTGTCTCTTTGATGGGGAAGTACCTACACAAATTATTTAGAATATTTCTTCATGGTAGACTTGTCTAGCACTCCCCATTGATTTATTTAGTCAATTATTCATTTATATCATTATAGATCTATGACTATTCATTTATACTGTAGATTATAATTTGATAATATTTTATTTACTTTGTTGCTAATTTTTTCTGATTTGGACATTGGAATCTTTTTCACTTAATTTCTGTGTCCCTTTGACATAGTCCCATCATTTGTGTTTTTTTAAACACTTCACTCCTAGCATCAGAAAATGTTCACAGCTCATCTTTTATTTTTCCAGCTCTTCTCAATGGAAGGTTGGTTCTTTTTACTGGATAATAGCATTAATATTTAAATTAGCTAAACATTTAAAATACTTTAGTCAGGGGGATGAGCAAGTGTTGAAGTTATCTCCTATTCCCTATAAAAGTAAAATTGATTAATTCCCTTCACATTTCCTGATTGAACTTTATTTGATATGTCAACTTTTATAAAGAATGAAAACAATGCAAAATTTCAGTGCATTGTGAGAGGATATTTTCTCCTCCTCGGTCAAAGATAGGCCATGGATTGGCATTAAGTGCTTTGTTATATGGTTCTCAAATTCAGCCTGAAATGACATTCTTTCAGGTTCTGCTGTATATTAGAATGAATTATTAATGTTGTTATAAAACTTATTAAACATATTCTCACATGATTACATGATTTCAGGAAGAAATACATATAAATTGTTCTGTGTGTGTGTGTGTATATAAATATATACACATATATATGTACAGTTTCTCATAAAAAACCTGTCTTTTAAAATGTGACTTATAGAATCATAATTCAGGAGAAAGTATCAAATGAAAAATGCATCTTTCAGCAACATACTATATCTGCTCTGAAATCAAGTAGGGTCAATACATCAATCCAGAAACACAGCACAAATCTCAGCATCCGTGACACTCCCAAAATAAAAGATGAACACAGGAGGGCAGAAGTACGGTTTCTACCTAACTTGCCAGGAGGACTAAAGGCTCTGCAATATGTAATTAACCTCTTCTCTTTCTCTCTTCTTCTATATAACATTCTCTCACGGTCCACCTGTGCCTTACGTAGGAAGCTGCTGTTCTGTGGTAAGCCAGAAGGCAGGGCACGAGCTACAGTGACAGGGGAGGCTGAAAGATACCGACGCCAGCTAAATGTTTAACCTGCCTGCTGCGAAAACACGAGTCTTTTAAACCGAACAGAACCTTTCATTTTGTAACTACAAGTAAGGTTAAAAACCATTACACTTAGAGAAGTAACACACCGATTTTCAATCGTGCACATTTGTAAACAGAGCAGTTTAAGTCTTTTCTACCAAAAGGAGTGTGATAGGTGGCTAGGTGAGAACTGCTAAGACAGACTTTTAATTCACATTTTTGCCTAGAGCCATTCTAAAGATCATGAGGAGGGTGATTCAGACAGTTATTTACTTACCTGTTAGTAAAAATCTTAGATTTTATGAATTGTCAAAACAATCTCTGTCATACTAAAGCTTAATGTTAGCTCATAACACTGGTCCAATTAAGTGAAGTGCTCCACAGCCACCTGTATTTCTGTCAGTGTATGTGTCTCCAGGGTGTACTCAGGAGCATATAATAATTCAGGAATGATTGTCTCAAAGGTTTTATTGGACTCATTCAGTTAACTCGGATAAAATACAGAGAAAACAAAAACCTTCTTGCTTGCTTTCTAACATTCAGCTCTTGCATTTGGTTTCCTACTAGACATGTGTTAATAAGTTTGTGGACAGAAATATGGATGATATCGGCCTAATAATTTGCCTAGCTATCTAAGTTCCATAATTTTTTTTTTCCAGGGGGAAACAAAAACTGCTCCGCCTACCCAAATAAGGGCTCTTTTAAATACTTAACTGCAGCTGGTTGCTCCACATAAGGAACAAGTAGCCTGTGTATTCAGTTGGGGATAGGAGAGTTCCTTTATTTTTCATTTTTTTTAAGATTTATTTATTATGGGGAGAGTGAGAGGGACAGAGAGAGGACACACAAGCAGGAAGGTCAGGGAGAAGAGGAGAGAATCTCAAACGAACTCTGTGCTGATCATGTAGCCTGACAAGGGGGTCCTATCTCAGGACCCTGAGATCACAACCTGAGGGGAAACTGAGAGTCAAAGGCTTAACCAACTGTGCCATTGGACACCCTAGGAGAGCTCCTTTAAACTCATATTTGGCACTAAATACAAACTAGAAGGGGATATTTATTTAATTTAATTTAATTTAATTTAATTTAATTTAATTTGTGTGTGTGTGTATTCTAAAATTCATTGTTTATACACCTCACCCAGTGCTCCATGCAATACATGCCCTCCTTAATACCCACCGCCAGTATCACCCAACTCCCCACTTCCCTCCCCTGAAAAACCCTCAGTTTGTTTCTCAGAGTCTGCAGTCTCTCATCATTTGTCTCCCCCTCTGATTTCCCCCATCTCATTTCTCCTCTCCATCTCCCAATGTCCTCCGTGTTATTCCTTATGCTCCACAAGTAAGTGAGACCATATGATAATTGACTCTCTCTGCTTGACTTATTCCACTCAGCATAATCACTTCCAGTCCCATCCATGTTGATACAAAAGTTGAGTATTCATCCTTTCTGATGGAGGCATAATACTCCATTATATATATGGACCATATCTTCTCTATCCATTCGTCTATTGAAGGGCATCTTGGTTCTTTCCACAGTTAGACGACTGTGGCCATTGCTGCTATCAACATTGGGGTACAGATGGCCCTTCTTTTCACTACATCTGTATCTTTGGGGTAAAAACCCAGTAGTGCAATTGCAGGGTCATAGGGTAGCTCTATTTTTAATTACTTACAGAGTCTCCACACTGTTTTCCAAAGTGGCTACACCAACTTGCATTCCCATCAACAGTGTAAGAGGGCTCCCCTTTCTCCACATCCTCTCCAGCACTTGTTGTTTCCTGTCTTGATGATTTTGGCCATTCTCATTGGTGTCAGGTGGTATGTCAATGTTGTTTTGATTTGAATTTCCCTGATGCCTAATGATGATGAACATTTTTCATGTGTCTGTTAGCCATTTGTATGTCTTCTTTGGAAAAGTGTCTGTTCATGTCTTTTGCCCATAAAAATCTTAATATATTTGAAGGGTTGGTATGAGTTATGTTCTGATATATAATGCGAGCCTTGGTCTTAGGTATTACATATCATAGAGTTCTTTAGCAAATGATTTAAAAGCTATTTCAAAGTGACTCATAAAGTATACACAGAAAAAGACTCCATTCAGAGTAGAATATTCCTGTTTAGCACGTCTGTCTCTAGGGAGTTCAAAACCATGCTAAATAACTCATTTATATAAGCTCTTAATAGCTCCTACCAAATTTAAGAAACAGAGGAGAAAGAGATAATAGGTTATCTATATATACCAGATATGGAAAATTAGTAGAAAACAGTACCATGGATTGACCACATGCTGTGAGATTGCGTCCAAGTTCCTCCTATATCAAGAGTCCAGGAGCCAAACTGTTGGGGAACATAATAATCTGTGCTCTTTAGGTTACACTCAGCTGGAATCATTCTGTACTCTAGAGGACTGTTCCTCTGTCCTACTCTCTTCCTTCTTTCTTGTACTTCCTATATTACTTTTTGCTAGCAAGGACTGAAAGTAAGAAATATGTCTCTAACCTCGTCAAAATCTTCAATGGCGACCTATTGCTGACACAACAAAAGTTAAACTATTTTCCATTGACTGTTCATGGCATAGCCTCCACCAATGTTAAAAATCCTTCTTAACTCAAACTTTATGTTTCAGTAGTGCTAAACTACTTGTAGTTCCTAGACATGCCAGACTTCCATATACTTAGGCCTATGTAAATTCCGTCTGGGATCCTTTTCCATTGTTTGTCCTTAGGTATATGTTTGGTCATCATTCAAGTGTCATTCCTATTTTAATTTCTAAATCTTCTATCATGCACAGCTCATAATTATCAACCATGTTAAATTTAATTTTGCATGTAATATCAGCATTTACTTGTATTTATTCCAAAATCAGCTGTAAATACACCATGATTCTTCATTACAATAATGCTATAATTGGCAATTAAGGTCTTGGATTCATCACAGAATGCTACAGCTGGACATGATCTTATATTCATTTTAACATAGTTTCTTTCCCTTACACACAGTGAGTATGAATACACTGCCTCAGGTTGCTTTGGGAGTAAACCTTAGAGCTAAACTCTTCAATGACTTCACATGTCTTGAGTCAGTTTTCCTCTAAGAGCCTTGCAATTTCTAAAATATTAGGAAAACAGAATGATTAAATCTTGGTTTAAAATCATCTGTGAGAAAACTCAGTGTAACCTTCTGACCAACACAGATAAAAGTTAAAATAGTCTGCTCTCATTCATGTTTTATCTGATTTTAATGAAAAGGTATTACATGTTCCTCAAAAACTGTTCTATTATATGACGTGTTTGTATCTTAAAAAAAAAAAAAATGCATGGTTGTTCCAGCTGTCAAAAAACAAGACAAAACAAACAAACAAAAAAAGAAACCCTCAAATTCAAATGAGTAATATAATTTTCACTCGGTGAATCTAATGTCACAAGGATCTAATGTCACAATTATATGCATTGTATAATTACCAGCTTGGCCAACATACTTGTTAAAAGATGTACAAAAAGCAGAGTCTAAATTCATGTGATTTAGGGTCTTGAGTATTTCATATCCTGCAGGAATGAGGATAAAAAGTCTCCAGAGTTCAAGATGTCAAATGAGAAACTTTTACCCCAAGCTGAGTATTTCTGCATATACATTATTAATGAACTTGAAATTCCTTTATACATAATTTATTAATAAAATCTGTGATGGATCTCATCCTTGTTGGAAGATCTCATTAAACAACTGAATCTGACTCTGATCATCAAATTTGTGATGATATCTTAATACTGTGTTACTGTGTTCATTCTATATTATCTTTTATTAAATGTTTCTGTCAGTGTGGTGTTAGCATAATTTCTGAGATCTGTATTTCATCTTTGTTAGATAACATATGTTTATGTTTCTGAGGCTACTTCTTATAAAGAACTATGAAAGATCTAATATTTTACCTTATTTCATTGTTTAGTTTTCTCATGGTTTGAGGAGGTTCTAAAGAAGTTTAATATTATCCAAAACAGGGGAGATTATTCCCTATAAGTATCTTATTTTATAGATGTTAGCTGGATACAAGAGACTCCCTGGTCAGAGGTGTACGATTTTATTACTTAGATCATGGCAGCACAATGAACTCTATGGTTGCATTGGTTTTCCTTACCCCCCAGCCCCAGAGAAGAATGAGAAGTGGTACTGATAGATGCTGCACAGGCAGAGAGTTTGTGTCACAGGTAAGGAAATCCTAAATTTAGAGAACCTAAATTAGCTTTATCCCAGATGGAGAGACTATATTCATTATACTGGACAGTAAACAAATTAGTACTCTGCCCTGGAGGAAGTCACCAACTCCCAGTAACTTTGAAAATTATATACTATACAAACTCCTTGAAAAGGTAGTCCAAAGTTAATAACCTTCCAAAATAAAGGTTTAGGCCCAGATGGCTTCACTTGAAATTATATCACTTAGAGAAGGTGTTTTATCAATTCTCCACAACCTCATCCAGAGGCTAGAAGCAGAGAGAACATTTCCTAACTCATCCTGTGAGATCAGAATTATTCTAATACCATAACCAGAAAAGATTTTGTAAAAAAACTACAGACCAGTATCTTTCATGAACACAGATTTAAAAAATACTCAACAAAATATTAGCAAATAGAATCCAACAATGTGTAAAAAGAATTGTATACCACAAACCAGGAGAATTTATCTCAGGCATGAATGGCTGGGTCAACATTTGAAAGTCAGTTAAGGTAATCTATCACATTAACAGGCTAAAAAAATAAAGATCATGTGATCATATCAGTAGTGGCAGAAAAAGCATTAAACAATATCCGACACCCATTCATGATAAAAATTCTCAGTAAATTAGGATTAAAGGGGAACTCCCTCAGCTTGACAATAAATATCAACTAAAGGTCTACAGCTAACATTATACTTAATGCTTAATGGTGATAAACTCAAAACTTTCCTACCAACATCAGGTATAAGGCAAAAAAAAGTCCCCTCCCACCACCCCTTTTCAATATTGTATTAGGAGTTTTAGTTAATAGAACAAGACAAGAAAAGGAAATAAAAGGTATACATACATGGAAGGAATACATAGAATTGTCTTTGATCACATATGATATAATTGTCTGTGTAGAAAACCCAAAAGTATCAACAAATAATCTGGAACTAACAAATAATTACAACAAAGTTAAAGGATACAAAATGAATACATATAAGTCAACCACTTTTCTGTATTATATGCATTAATGAATAAATTGAAATTGAAACTTAAAACATTCCCATTATATTAGCATCCAAAAATTTAATACACAGGTATAAATCTAATAAAATATGTACAATATCTATATTAACAAAACTACAGAATTCTAATGAATGAAATCAAAATGCTAAATCAATGTAGAGTTAGTCCATGCCATGGATAGGAATACTCAATATTGTCAAGATGTCAGGTCTTCCTAATTTGATCTATAGATCCAGTGCAATCCTAATCAACCCCCCAGAAAGTTATTTGTGGATAGCAGCAAACCAATTCTAAAGTTTAAATGAAGAGGTAAAAGATCCAAAATAGGCAATACAACACTGAAGCAGAAGAGCAAAATTTGAAGGACTGTCACCATCCAACTTCAAGATTTAATATAGGCTATAGTAGTCATGTAAGTGTGGTATTAGAAAAAGAACCAACTAATAGATCAATAAAACAGAATGGAGAGCCCAGAAATAAACTTAATAAACACAGTCAACTGATCGTTGACAAAGGAATAAAGGCAATGTAAAGACTGTCTCTGTAAGAATGATGCTAGAACAACTGGACATATATAAAATTTATATTTCCAGCGCTATTTCTTGTAAATAAATGTGAAAGATCTAATATTTTACCTTATTTCACTGTTTAGTTATCTCATGGTCCGAGGAGGTTCTAAAGAAGTTTAATATTATCCAAAACATGGGAGCATATTCCCTGTAACTATCTTATTTATAGATGCTAGCCAGATAAAAGAGACTCTGTTCAGAGGTATAGGATTATGGAAAACTATGGAGATATATCTAGGTACAAAACTTATACCCTTCACAAAACTTATTGGAATGAATTACAAACTGGGGCACCTGGGTGGCTTAGTTTGTTAAGAGTCTGATTCTTTATTTCAGCTCAGGTCACGATCTCAGGGTCATGATCAGGGTCTGGGGATAGAGCCCTACATCAGCTCTGCACTCAGTGGGAAGTATGCTTGGGATTCTCCCTCTCCCTCTCACCACTTTTTCTGTCTCTCAAGTAAATAAATCTTTAAAAAGTGAATTACAGACCTAAATATAAAATATAAAACTATGAAAATCCTGAAAGATAGAATAGGTGAAAATCCAGATGACATTTTTAACACAAGGCATGATTCATGAAGAAATAATTGATAAGGTGGACTTCATTAAAATCAAAAACTTCTGTGAAAGGCAATGCTAAGAGAATGAGAAGACAAGCCACAAACTGGGAAAAGATAATTTAAAAGACATATCAGATAGACTGTCATCCAAAACACTAACAAAAGAACACTTAAAACTTCACAATGAGGGGCACCTGGGTGGCTCAGTGGGTTAAAGCCTCTGCCTTCGGCTCGGGTCATGGTCCCAGTGTCCTGGGATCGAGCCCTGCATCGGGCTCTGTGCTCTGCAGGGAGCCTGCTTCCACCTCTCTCTCTATCTGTCTGCCTCTCTGCCTACTTGTGATCTCTGTCTGTCAAATAAATAAATAAAATCTTTGAAAAAAAAAAAAAAAAAACTTCACAATGAGAAAACAAATGAACAATAGGACAAGGACCTTCACAGACACCTCACAAAAGAAGATACACAGATGGCAAGTAAGCGTATGGAAAGATGCTCTCCCTGATAGGTCATCAAAGAAATGCAAATGATATCAATGATGAAATACTGCTATATACACATTAAAATGTTAAAAATCCAGAACACTGAACACATGAAATGCTGACAAGGATGTAGAAGAGCAGGGATTCTCATTCATTGCTGTTGTGAATGCACAATAGCATTGTGAATGGTACAGCCACTCTGGAAGATAGTTTGGCAATTCCTTACAAAACCAAACATGTTCTTACTATATAAGGCAGTAATCATGCTCCTTGTTACCTCCCAAAGAATTTGAAAATGTATGTCCACACAAATCCTGTGCATGGATGTGTATAGCAGCTTTATTCATAATTGCCAAAATGAGGAGGCAACCAAGATATCCTTTGGTTGGCAAATGGAGAAATATACCGTGATACATCCAGATGATGGGACATTAGTCAACACTAAAATGAAATTAGCTACCAAGCCATGAAAAGACATGGAGGAATCTTAAATGCATATTAGTTAAGTGAAAGAACCAATCTGAAAATGCTCCAGTGAAGAGTACTGATAATGGGAGAAGGTGTGCATATGTGAGAGTAGGGAGTATATGGGAATCTCTGTATCTTCCCAATTCAGCTGTGAACCTAAAAACTGTTCTAAAAAATAAAGTATTAATAATAATAAAAGATAGTCCTGAAGAAAATTGGATTCAAGATGAGAGACCCATAGGGATTGCTCTTATAAGCTTTCCATAATCATAAGCTGCTTTAGGACCTCTTTAGACCATTAAGTAATAACTGAACAAAATTTTGCAAGCACTGACTTCTCAAAACATCTGATTTTGGCTGTCATCATATTGCACACAGTGGTAGCTGAATTGTTTCCAGGTTCAGCTTCCCCAGAAGCAGAGGCTAAAAGAAGGATTATTGAGAAAATCATACAGTGATAGAACTCTGTCAGTAAAACAGATAGGGTGTGAAGGATGCAGGATTAAGCAGGGAAAAAAGCTAGATAAAGATTTGATTTCTGCAGATATCTAGCTTCAATCTGATCCAACAGGGAGTGTGAATTACCATCTGAAGTTGTCAGACCTTGAGGGATGGTGACTAGCTTTCTGTATCCCCATATCTGCCAGTCTTTGGTTTTATGCACGCTAAGGGGGAGCCAAAGCTGAGATTCCTGGTTGGTTCAGGTGACTCAATTTAGCCAAAACCATTTCTCAGGGTAAGAGTGCAACATTGAGCTACTATCAGCCAACAGCCACAGCAGATGAGAGTTGGGCTCTGCTACCCAGTAAAGAAGATATGGGGATGGTGGGGGTGGGGGGCACCAACCTCATTTGCTACAGATTATGTAATGGCTTTAAGCCTAATGTAATTAGGCTCCAAATGGAGTAATAATAAACTGCCTTAGAAATTTATTACATAAGTAGTCTTAGCAAACATACATGTGCCAAATTCACCCATAGACACACACGTGTACATAGAACAGATATGGAATACAAAACAAACATATATTTAATTGATATACATTTGGTTTTACATTTTATAACTTGTGAAGCATTTGAAATTAGAACAGTGACTGATTTACCTATATTATCTGCCTAGGGATTCTAGAGCTAATGCCTGTTTATTTATTTATTTTTTTCCGCACATTCCCTGCAGCATTTTCTGGCAATGAAAACAATTTTGGATACATTAGCACTGCACTCAAGGTTGTGATAATTATTATTCAAAAGAATCTTGTAGCATATAAATATTTAAATTTCATACTAAGTATTTTAGCTTTGTTGCTTTTAGCAGTCTCTTTAAATTTGTGCTCATATATTCTTCTTTGATTTTTCTCCAATTTCAGAAACAAAATAGCTAGTAATAGTGATCACAAAAGAACTCTGCTTTTTGAGCTTTCTTTAAGAGTCCAGCATCCTAGCAGGTATTGGTGAGTCTTTAGAAATGAAATAGAAAGAGAAATTAAGGAATAATAACTGACTCTCTATTTAAAATACAACAATGCTGTTTTAAGAAAAAGTTATTTCCCTTTTTTAAAAAGGGAAATTAAACTTTTTTAAAACTTAGGCAGTCTTTGATCATGATTATAGTACTCTTTAATATTTTATTATACTGGGGGATCTGTTGACACATAGATTTAAAATCTCAGTACACACCTGCTTTCATTATACTGATCACAGGGCATTCCTTTGGTGATGGGCAGGGTGCTGAAGGACCCAAGATGCAAAACATTCCATGGTCAAAAATTTAATGGGTGCCCAGTAGACAAATTCCTTAGACAGTGGTGAAGGTCACTGAAAATGCTGTTCATTTTTGCTGAAGTTCTCAGACTTCCTTTTCATCAAGTGATAACTGTGTTTCATTGTGTGGAGAATTTTAATTTGGGATGCAAATTTGAATTACTGAGTGAGAAGATTGTATGTATTGTGACCTAAATGAGATGTGTTTGAGATATATTTGAGGATTTGATCACCAGCCACTCATTGGGCAAACAGAATCTTACACATTTCCTCATGCCACTCTTGCTCATCTTCATTAGTCCAGCGACAGAGAAGCGTTGAATGTTATCTTCTCAGAACAAGTAATTCTTTACTCTTTATAATGGTGATTTCAATGTGATCCTTATAACAATCCCTTGAAAAAGATTATTTTTATCTTTGCCATGCAAAACAAAGGCATTTTTAAGAGGAATATATATTTCACAATAGAGAGAAGAATTACTATTCTAGTCCTATGATTTGTATAAGAAGAAGGGACGATGGGCTGTATGAAGTTCAACCTTTCAAGCGAGGGAGGTGAGAGCAAGCCACCACTTTGAAGACAACCATATAATGTTGCTGCAAGAAGTCTAAAAACCATCCACAAGTAAGGAAAAAATGTAAGAATAAACATACTTCTATTTCAAGTACTATAAACTACAAAGCACAGTAAACTATGATACAAGAGGAAAAACAGTTGTAATTATCTTGGTGAAATAAACTATTGTTCTACTGACATTCCAAAGTACATGGCCAAACAACAATTTATCTATGGAATTACACCCACTTGCATATTAATCTTTACAGTAATCACCTAGGGATTTTGCAAAATGTTTATGTGCCACCTCAATCATCAATCAAATATGATAGAATGGTTAAGTATCTTTAATATTGGGTCTTCATGGCATTTTGTTTTGTTGAAAATTGGTGATTCATGAAGCTGCAATACAGATGTATTTGACAGGAAGTCAACATTTCTGGCTTCTGTCTGTAAATTTCCCATGAACTTTCTGGATTTCACCTGTTTCATCTCTTAGATGAAGAGGTTGGATCATATTATCTGTAAATTCTTTTTTGGATGAACATATTATGAGTCCGTGTGTGATAATACTCAGCAAAAATATTTAAACAAATATATCAAAATAGTCAATAAGGATAAGATCAATATATTTAAATATATTTTTATTAATATTTTAAAATATTTTATATTTAGAAAATCTAATTTTATTTCATTAAAATATGTATAGAGGCAATATTTAAATGAAAGGCAATATTTATTAGTCATTCTAGAGCTTGATTCCCTAGCTTGATTCTGGGTAAATAGCTTTCTAGTCCTAGTGGAAAAAACATATGTTAAAATGACCAAATCATTAGCTCTTCATACATCTTTATTTATCACTATTATCAAATAATTTGTTATCACTAAAGAGAGGTTCTGAAATAAAACTTGATGAGAAAATCTGACAGTCATTTACTGAAATGTGACCTCAAGGACCATTACTTCTGTTTTTCCTTTTGGGACAATGTATCTAAGTTTTCACTCAAGGAAAAGTGAAATTTAAAAAGAAAAAAAAAACTAAGCTATAAGGCCTTAATAAAACATATAAATAATCATTATTATGAAATTATTTTTACATTATCAGAGAACCTGACGAATAAAATTCAAAACATTCAAAGAATTGTCATAGAAAATTCCATGTCTTTGCTTTGTACTTTCTTGATTGGTTGGATATGTATAAATCAAAAATATGCCTGGAATATAATGAAAATAACTTCTCATCTTCTTCTGGGGAAGAATACTTTATTTGAATGTGTATGTAACAAGGCATTATTAAAAAACAGTTATTTTTGGGGCGCCTGGGTGGCTCAGTGGGTTAAGGCCTCTGCTTTCAGCTCAGGTCATGATTCCAGGGTCATGGGATCGAGCCCCACATGGGGCTCTCCGCTCAGCGGGGAGCCTGCTTCCTCCTCTCTCTCTGCCTGCTTCTCTGCCTACTTGTGATCTCTGTCTGTCAAATAAATAAATAAAATCTTTAAAAAAATAGTTATTTTCACTCAAAATACAGCAGTTATGATTATGAGCAACAGACACACTCTTCTTGGAATCCATCTAATTGGAAGAGTACACAAAACAATTGACCACTTCTGTTTCCTTGGAACCACCAACCTCCTTGTCTCTGAACTCAGGTACTACTTTCTGACATCAGTTACTGCTGCCAATCATCACTATCAGTGTTCATATCTCAACAGTCCTATCAAATTTTATTTGTATAATCTTTGATCATAAATATTCAGATATTTATCAATCAAATATATTCCAATATGCTGGTGATAAAAATAATATAACTAGTGTTCTTGAATGAAAAGCACATACTTTTTCATTAGATATTTTTGGCTTGTCAAGACAGTTACCAATGTCTCTCTTTACTGTAAAAAGTGCTGCCATCCACAAAGACAGACTCACACCAATTGTGATTATACTACATGTCCCTAATTCCCCCAAACACAGTGAATCAGAATGGAATAGATATATGCTCATTGCTAAAGCCATGAGATTCTCTAGAACTTGGGATGGGAACTCAAAGCAAGCAAACACTACCTCTGCTGGTATCTTGCATGGGAAAGACAAAAACCTTAAAGTTACATAGCGACCCGTTAAGCTGACTATATGCAACAAAAAGCATATATATTGGGATATATGATAGAGACTCTGTTTTTACATTTTTTTTAATTTTAAAATCTATGTTGAATGTTTCAAGTAATTTCTTTATTACAGAATAGTGCTTGGAATTAAGAAAAATTACTGGCTCTTTTTTTGGACAAGTGTATAGTGGGACAGTGATCTTCAAAAGTCAACTCACTTGAGTAACTTAGAAATGTAATTAGAATTGAAAATGTACTCTTTATGTTGTACATCATGTTTCAAATTAAAAGCTATCTTTTGGGGTGCCTGGGTGGCTCAGTGGGTTAAGCCTCTGCCTTCTGCTCAGGTCATGATCCCAGGGTCCTGGAATTGAGCCCCGCATCGGGTTCTCTGCTCTGCAGGGAGCCTGCTTCCCCCTCTCTCTCTGCCTGCTTCTCTGCCTGCTTGTGATCTCCCTCTCCCTCTGTCAAATAAATAAATAAAATCTTAAAAAAAAAAGCTAGCTTTTAAGCATCAGAGAACAAAGATTGCTTGTGAAACATTACTATCCCCAAGACTTCCTTCTCTGTACATCATACCAATGGGCTCACCTTCATATGCTATCTCAGCAAGAAGGAAGGGGCTACCTGGGTACAATTAATTCAAAGGTTTTCATTATATATGTCTGACTGTACTATTGGAGTTGCTTTAAGAATCTGAGGGCACAAGATGAGTTTAGTTCTAAATATGTTGGACCAGAGAGAAGAAATAATTAGTTCATGCTCATAAACAGCAATTGTAGCAACCAGAATCAAAGAGCAATACACAGGTTTTTGAAATCTGTCAGTAATAGGTAATTATCAAAGGAAACAGGAAGTGAACAGTATATAAGTATATTATGGAGTAAGGCACCAGTTAGAAGACTCTAAGTATCCTTAGAGGTAAATTTAAGCCCTTTTCTGGCCAGTGGCCAGTGGGCACAAGAAGGGAAAATGTGTTGCTATAGCCTCGGGGCAGGTGAGGGGGGCTGGGAACACATCACCTGAGGACTCTAGATACTTCTCTAGAGCATCAGCTCAGGCAAGAGTGCCCATTGCAGCTGCTTCTCTGAGGGACCTGTCAACCAACCCCAGACATTGCCCCTAGGGCCAAAATGGAAATAAACTTCAAGCTGCCTTTTTGGCTGTCAGCACCATCAAGAAATCTGATGGGACCCACATGTACAAAAGCATACTTGCCTATTCTCCATAGGATGAGGAGGATAGCATGCCCCCCTATCAGTACCCCACCACTCAGACTCTGCTGTCTCGGTCACCTCTCTGCACTGAGTCCAGCAAGTCCCCTCCCTCCACTTTCTTACTGCCCAAGGGAGGAAGAACAGGAGCCACTGGTGTTTGCAGAGCAGCCCTTGAAGAAGCCCTGCACCAGCTGTACTGCAGTGTGTTCGAGAACCCTGTGACATCGTGTGTGGACACACCTTCTCTCAAAGATGAGCCTTGCAGACAGAGAAATGTCCTATGGGCAACACCAAGCTGATGGTTGTGGGTGAAAAGCATTGCTGTGGTGGAGCAGATGGAAGAGCTCATCATCCAGGAAACTCAGTCCCTGCAAGGACCACAAGGGCAGCTATGACTACAGATCTGTGCAGTGCCCCCCAAACCCCAACTGCCTACCTTACCTTAAGACGAACCTGGAAGCACACCTCAAGGAGTGTGAAATCAAGTGTCCCCACCCCAAGTATAAGAACATGGTTCACCAGGAACCAGGAAACATATGAGATATACCTGCAGAATTGTTATTTCCAGGGCCTGAAGGAATTCCTGCAGCATACAGAATACTGCTTCCAGAAATGCACATGGTACTAGTGTGGAAGAGCTAGAAGATGCTTTCCTGAGCTCTATGCTGGGCAAGCCCTAGGAGAAGCTAGGTGAAGAGCATCAAGATCAAGTTTAATATCCTGAATGAAAACAAGCAAGCTCAGCAAGGGCATCATGGAGTTTCAGAGGGAAATATCCATGTTGACAGACTAGCTATCTTGCATCAATGCATGACTAAGCATGGAAATCCTAAGAATCCCATGACCATCAGCAGATCTTCATAACAAAAGAATCTTCCTGGGCTACCAGAGCCCTGTCTACAGGTGACCTGCTTTTCAGGTGACCTGCTTCTTTGACAAGACCACCAATGTGTAAGATACATGTACCACTGGGCACCTGGGTGGCTCAGTGGGTTAAAGCCTCTGCCTTCAGCTCAGGTCATGATCCCAGGGTCCTGGGATCGAGCCCCACATCGGGCTCTCTGCTGAGCAGGGAGTCTGCTTCCTCCTCTCTCTCTGCCTACTTGTGACCTCTGTCTGTCAAATAAATAAATAAAATCTTAAAAAAAAAAAAAGATACATGTACCACCTATAAGTGCCAGAAGACTGGAGGGTCATGATGGCTTTGTGCTAGCATTCCACATGCTGGGTGCAAGCTCTACAGTAACTCAGAAGACTATACCAAAATCTCGTGGACATGCTGCAGAAGATTAATACAGTCCAGGCATGACAACACAGTGTGAATGCTGGTTTCCTCATGCAGCATACTCTTCAGAAGCTCTCTGAAGGCCACCAAGGTCTGCAAGATCTTGGGCACCCAGCTGAGATGAAGAAGCTCATGGGCCTCAACCATTGGGTATGGGCCCTGATAGCCGCCCAGAGTACTTGTATAGTGGTTCCTACCAATCAAGATTTGGA
Organism: Enhydra lutris kenyoni; assembly: GCF_002288905.1. Classification (NCBI taxonomy): domain Eukaryota; kingdom Metazoa; phylum Chordata; class Mammalia; order Carnivora; family Mustelidae; genus Enhydra; species Enhydra lutris. The sequence continues at coordinate 37,413,570 of NW_019154099.1, read as the reverse complement.
AAATCTAGACCCTCAACTGCATGTTCTATAAACATCTAGTGGCAATATCTAGTCTATCCATGTGGTGAGACACTACACTGTCTATGGCACCTAGAATACATTCATGTGGGGGCACGGAATCTAAGACACAAGTATGGACCCTGGCAGTCCATAGGCACTGTGTATGTTCTTTATGCCCTACCAAACCAAAGTCTTCAGCCCCTGCTCTGACCAGTCCCTTAGGGTCTAAAGTATGTATTCAGACACTACTGTGTCTCTAGGACAATGTGACTGTGATAGTTGTGTCCTGAGATGGTACTTCTTAAGGACTGTGGACAGCACTGTGAAGATTTGCTGACAGGGAATCCAAGATGAGTTCAGGCTTCTTCTGGAGAAAGCTGGCCTCATGAGTTATCTCAGTGTCTCTGCCTGCCTTGTAGGGATAAGCAAACAGGCTCAGCCTGCTGGGCAATGCCCTCCCAGCCCTATACTCGACAAGCCTCCTTTTGATTGGTCCTGCCCTCAGTGCTGCCAAACAATGCCCAGTCCCTCATCCAACATGGATGCTCTCCTTGCCCCACCTCTATTCCCACCCTAGATGCACTGAGACCTTTTTCTGTTTCTAGATTGTATATAGATTTGATTACTTCCTGATTAGAATAAAAGTCTCATGGAATATGAAAAAAAGAAAAAGAAAAAAGAACTACTAGGCTTAATCTGAACAAAAGATTTAGAGTTGGCTTTAGTTAGAGCAAGCATCAAGGTTGATTAAACCACAAATTAATATTTATAATATTCTCTTGCACTGTTTGCCTGGGAATGGAGGAGAAAAATAAAGTGAAATAGGTGAGTTGCTGATTTATGGGAGACATAATTTTAGTCTGAAAATTTAAAGTAATTTTTTAAGTCTTTTTTTTTTAAAGATTTTATTTATTTACTTGACAGAGAGAGAGATCACAAGCAGGCAGAGAGGCAGGCAGAGAGAGAGGGGGAAGCAGGCTCCCTGCGGAGCAGAGAGCCCAATGTGGGGCTCGATCCCAGGACCCTGAGATCATGACCTGAACCCACTGAGCCACCCAGGCACCCCAATTTTTTAAATCTTTAATGTAACAAACATGATATGTATCCACAAACATGATAATAACAAATATGTTATAGTCATTTTCACAGCCTTTGGTCCTGAAATATGTTGTGTATATAGTACATTCATATGTTCTTCAATCATATGGTCTACTTAATATTGTCCAGTAAAAGCATGTTGCAAATCTAATGTATAGTGGAAAATAGGTATTTGTTAGTTAGAGATTGACCTGCTAATATTCATATAAAGACTGTACTTAAAACACACATTTATCCCAAAGGTGGCATTTTAGCAAGTCATAAGTTTTCCAGCTCTGGTTGGCAATGCCCATAGCCTGACCTAATCAGCATTTTAATGTTGTATCCAGCTAAATCCAACATAGGCATCTGTGCTAGCTTAAGCAGTATGTGTGGAATTATTTCTGGGCTATGTTTTCTTATGCATGGTTTAAATCTAAGAGCTATTATACAAGAATTCTCTACACAAAAGTGATTCTGATCAGCTCTCTGCACTTATAAATCCCTCACAGTTGGGAGAGAAAATGGATGTTGTACAAAAGATTCAAATGACAACAGCTGCAGACAAGCTGTGCATCTGGCACATTCTGACTCTTGTTATAAGCACAGAGTGCAAGTGACAATTGCTTTCCTTAATCCTGTGATTGTGGTCTGTACAATTGGAATAATTTCTCTATAACTTTTGGACCTCCTACAGACATCTATGTCCCAAATTTCATCTTTCCCTGTATTACACCATGGTATTGTAGCAGTATGCCATGACCCTGTAGATTGATATTTTATATGCTGCCTCTGTGTGCTCTTAATACTGATAAAAAGAAAATTACTCATAATGGTAATAGGGTGAGACAGACAAAGAAGAATTATTTAGAGATATAACAACTACACTCACTTTTTTAAGTGGTGATGTCTTTTCTTGCTAGTTTTAATTCAACAAATACTTATTACAGCCTACACTATGGGTGAAAGCAAAAATGTAATCCCTATATTCAAGGGGGGCAAAAATTACACAGGAAACATTGAAATATAATCCAGACAGTACTTCTGTGCTGTGATATTTGGTGCAAATTTTGAGTTTTATAGATGTTCTGGAATGAAGTGACTAAGGGTATTTATAAGGTAAATACACCTGCCTTTATGACAGCATTTCTCTTAGCCAATCACGATGGCTACAAATATTGAGCACATATCACTTATCAGACACTATATATTAACTCATTTAATTATCCCAAGTAGTGTAGGAGTCATTTCGTATTATTAGACTATCAGGTCACAGATGAAAACCAGAGTTTGAGGAGGTTAAATATGGCTCATTGTTCCTTGAGGGAAATGCAGAGAGGATCCAAACCCAGGACTCTAGGATTCCAGAGTTCATTTTCTTAAGCCTTTCATCATCTTGCCTAATCATGTGCTCTTATGCACAATATGTGTTCTTTCTTCCCCCACCTTTACTGAGATATAACTGACATATAACCTTGTATAACTTTAAGGTGTATGTGTTGATTCAATACACTTACATATTGCAAATATGATTACCACCATAATGTGAGTTACCATCTCCAACACTTCACATAATTAACCATTTTTTTTGTCTGAAAGCATTTAAGATCTATGTTTGAAACTTTCAATCTATAGTACAGTGTTGTTATCTATACTCACAATGCTGTATATTAGATCCCCAGAACTTAACAACCGGAAATTTGTATCCTCATTCCCCCTCCATTCACCCACTCCTTACCACTGCTGGGCCCTGAAAGTCATTCTTCTACTCTCTGTCTCTACAAGTTTGGCTTTTCCATAGTTGTTTTGGATTTTGTTGTTGTTGTTGTTTTGTTTTATTTCTCAACATTAGTAGAGAAATTTTGCCACTCTGGGGACATTTTCAATGTCCAGAGAAAGTTTTGGTTTCATGATTGGAGGAGGAGCTGTTACTGGCATCTGGTGGGTAGAAGCCAGAGATGCTACTAATCATCCTACACTGTATAGGACAGCTTGCTCATTACAACAAAGACTTAGCCTGTCTAGAGTATCAAACAGTGTCAAGGAGACCCTGGCTAGACCATTCTTTGTTGTGCAGGGGTGTCTTGTGCACCATGTTTGGTTGGCCACACTCTGGCTTCTATATGTTATATTGCATTAGCATTCCCTCTCCCAATTATGACAACCAAAACTATCAGCAAATACTAATAAAGATCCCCTAATCATGCTTGTCAAGCATCCTTGTTTGACAGCCACTGCCCTGGAGTAATTAGCTCACAGAAAAGTGAGGAAGATGGGGAATTAGCTTTGCCCAGATTGTCGTATTTCATGTAGCAAAAAGAGGAACAAAGTTGTATTCCTGAAACAGAGCATCAGGAATTCATTTTGCTTAGGTCAGTTCATGGAGTCTCCACTATAACATGGCTATAAAGTGGAGTTTAAGGATAAACACGATAGCAACAAAGACAAAAACGGAAGTCATTTCTTTCAAAGGGAGAAACTCATGAAAAGTCATAGCAGAGGATGGAAAATGTGGCAAATGCAGGACCTGAGGACCCATTCATGTGGCTCATCAATAGAGTGAGAGCAGGTGTGATGGCAAATTTTATGTGTCAACCAGACTGGACCACAGGATATGCAGACACGTAGCAAAATATGATTCTGGCTGTGTCTGTGAGGGTGTTTCTGGATTAATTCTAAATTAACATTTGAATCAGTAGACCACCTGCCCTCTCTAATGTGAGTGGGCCACATACAATCAACTGAAGACCTGAATAGAACAAAAAGGCAAAGTAAGAAGCAATTTCTACTTTATTGCTTAGGCTGGGACACTGCTCTTCTCCAGCCTTCATACTCCTACTTAGACACTGCTTTTTCTTGCGCCTTGAGCTTGCCGGCTTTCAGGGTGGAACTTACATCATCAACTCTCTTGGGACGTTCAGATCAGATTAGTACTACACATAAGCTCTCCTAGGGTCCCCAGACATAAGCGCAAAATCATGTGAATCAATTCCTTAAAATAAATCTCTTTAAATCTCTCTCTCATTCTCTCTTTCTCTGTCACTATATATGTTAAAAATATCCTAAAATTTTATATATATATATATATATATATATATATACATATATATATATATACATATATATAAATAACTACAAGTGAGATTAAAAAACATACTTCCTGTTGAAGCATACACATCCAATTGATTCTATGTCTCTGGAGAACCATGGATAATAAAGGAAGTGAGAGGTCATGTTGGAGAAAGAACAGGCTGGAGAATGAAGCTGGAGTCCTACTACTGGGGCCTCATATAAGGAACTGAGACATTTCAAATTATTTTTTAGATGATATTTTAAAATATCTTTCCTGAAGAAAACATGAGCTAATACACAATGTTGATATGTTTATTATTTTTCATCTCTTATTTGCCAAAATGAGGGATGCCAGTAAAGGATTTGATATGCTTGTTCATGAGTTTATTGGTTTGAAGAAACGGTTTTATGGCCACTGCAGAGTAGAACCATGTTGGAATAGGCTGGAGGCTGAATGAAAGCTCCCTTTGCTGGAGATGAGGCAAGAGATGATGGGTATAGGTTGCTAATCATAAAATTATGGAAGGACAGTTTAGGCAGAGGGAACAACCCAGAGGGGATATGATAAAGAGAAACATTGGAGAACTCTTCCCTATTCAAAAGTGTATCTATAATTTACTCTTTGTATTCTATCATGGCTTCTTGGTTCAAAAAAGTCATATTTATATTCTGTTTCATAACTTGAGAAAGTTATCAATTTATCTGTTTTCTTCACTTACATCCTTCCACACAGTTTCTAAACCATTCAGGTAACATTTAATGTAAATACATAAAATAAAAAATGGGCAGAAGACATGAACAGACGCTTTTCCAAAGAAGACATACAAATGGTTAACAGGCACATGAAAAAATGTTCATCGTCATTAGCCATCAGGGAGATTCAAATCAAAACCACATTGACATACCACCTTATACCAGTGGGAATGGCCAAAATCATCAACACAGGAAAGAAGTGTTGGAGAGGATGTGGAGAAAGGGGAACCGTCTTACCCTGCTGGTGGGAATGCAAGTTGGTGTAGCCACTTTGGAAAACAGTGTGGAGATTCCTTAAGAAATTAATAATAGAGCTACCTTATGACCCTGCAATTGCACTACTGGGTATTTTCCCCAAAGATACAGATGTAGTGAAAAGAAGGGCCATCTGTACCCCAATGTTCATAGCAGCAATGGCCACAATAGTCAAACTGTGGAAAGAAGCAAGATGCACTTCAACAGGCAAATGGATAAAGAAGATATGGTCTGTATATACAATGGAGTATTGTGCCTCCATCAGAAAGGATGAATACCCAACTTTTGTATCAACATGGACAGGACTGGAAGAGATTATGCTGAGTGAAATAAGTAAAGCAGAGAGAGTCAATTATCATATGGTTTCACTTACTTGTGGAGCATAAGGAATAACACAGAGGACATTGGGAGATGGAAAGGAGAGGTGAGACAAGGGAAATTGGTGGGGGAGACAAACTCTGAGAGACTGTGGACTCTGAGAAACAAACCTAGGGTTTTGCAGGGGAGGGTGGTGGGGGGTTGGGTGAGCCTGGTGCTGGGTATTATGGAGGGCATGTATCACATGGAGCACTGGGTGAGGTGCATAAACAGTGAATTTTGTAACACTGTAAAGAAATAAAATAAAATAAAATGGAAAAAAAAAAAAGATTTTTAAAGCTCTGGTTCCAGTGGCAGGCTCTGAAGAAGGGGAGGCAGGCACCATATCTGTATGCAAAGGTGCCAAGAAGAAGCCCTTGAGACACCCCGAGAAGCAGGCCAAGGAGATGGACGAGATTAGGCATTCAAGCAGAAAAAGGAGCAGAGTAGAAATAGAGGAGAAAGAAGAGCAGAATAAACTGAAGGAGCTGAAAGCAAAGGTCATGTGGAAGGGCTCCCTGGCCACAGGTGGAATTAAGAAATCTGCCAAAAAAAAAGTAAGTTCTTCCTTGTGCCTGAAAAAAGGGTGATCCTTAATTCCATTCATGTTTAAACATCTGGATTCTCTGTCATAGCATCTGTTGCCACCTATAGCTAGAATGAAGTGTTGTCTTAGATTCTGAAGTAAGCTTTCATTAAAAAAACAAACAAACAAAAAAAAACAACAAAAAAAAGAAAAAAACAATCGATCCTTAAAAAAAAGATTTTTAAAAATCTGTAACTTTTGATGATCTAGTGCTCACTTATAAAAATTCCTTAAAAAGTTCTGTCTTAGTAATAATATCCCAAATACAGATTATAAATAGAACTTAAACTACTTCAGTGAAAGGAATCAGCAAAGCATTAACTGTTAACCTTGTATCCTATCTGTGTCCTGGTTTAAAAACTTGATTATATTATTATATTATATTGATTATATTATTTAAATTGGTGTTAAGCATACCCAGTTGTAGGGCACTAGTAAAAAGTATGAAATCCCAGATTCCAACTCACACTCAATGAGTCAGTAACTCCTAGGGAAGAGTCTTAAAAGCAGAATTATAAATATAATTTATATAAGTCTTAAGAACAGAGATATTTGAAAACCAATTACATTATCTCATTCATCATTTACAAAAGGTACAAGGTGACCCTGTAGCACATCAAAGAAGCTAATGAATAACATTTTCTTACATTCTTTGCTTATAATTTACAAGAGAGTAAAGGATGGAAATAGGAATAGTCATAAAAGCAAAGAGAATGATACGTATGTGGTTTGAATGAGGTATGGGGACAAAGATGAAATGGTGAATGGCAGATTGGGCAATTACCTATCCCCAGAGTCCCACATAAGTAACAATGACATTTTTTCTGGAGGAAAATATCGATCTAGGTTATGGATAGCAGTAATAAATATCGCTGAGTCAAGAAGCAATCACTAAAGGCATCTTTTATTCCCCTTGCTCAGTTGACATAATCCACTAAAAACCAAGAAGCAGTTGTTCAGCTTCTCAATAATTTTGTAGTCAAGGTCATATTTTTCCAGGGTGTTTAGTGTTATGGTTTGCAGGACAGAAACAGAAGCCTTTCTAAACTTGTGATAGATTATGTGTACTACCCTGTTTGATCATTTATATCTGTCACTGTGTCTTAAGAAAAAGAGATTATTTTGACAGGATTTCCTCTTTGAAATTCTGGCCGAATGTGGCCGAGGGACATGTCTATGCAATTTGTGCTGAACGATTTACTGTATATTTCTAAATAGAAAGATGGTGATCACACTTAAGGATTCATGCTCTGCAGGTGATCTTTTGTTATGTTGTACTTTCACTTCTTGATCTTATAAATAGTAACTATGAGTCTCCATCTCAAGTGCCCTGACATAATCATTTTCAAGATTTTTTTTTTTTTTTGGTAAATAGATTTGCTTCACTCTTGATATTCATTTTTATCTTGTTCATATTGTACAGAATAAAATAATTTTAAAAATTTTGCTGGCTTTAAGTTAAGAGTTGCCTTAGCAAGCATTGTAAGAACACAGAATTATGAGAGATCTCTCTTTTAAATTCCATTTTGGCATGAGAAAGAGGAAGGAAGAACAGAACCTATATTTGAAAGATAGATTGGTGTGATAACAGATCTATATAAAGACTCCTCACTGTCGGAGACAACCAAAAATTTAATAAGTTGGTAATTGGTAGAAGTGTGGCAGTAGGGTGTTTTACATCTATCATCTGTCCAGCAGATAGAAGATAAACCAAAACAGATGGAGAGCCAGGATCTGTGAAAAATGCCTGGGGTAGTCTGTAGATGATACTTAATAACAGTAATATTTAGAGAAAGAGAAGTCAAGGCTTTAAATTGATAGCAATATTCATTATGAGCCATAAAATTTCTTTCTTTGAAAATTTTCCTCTATAGATTATTAATTTTAGTTTCTTATAAAGAGCAAATAAAATTAGTCTCGTATTGTTTTGACTCTAAAGAGTTAATTTGTTTTACAAAAATAATACCACAACCCTGACTGAATCATGCCACCTTTATCACCAACCAGGAGACAGCCCCCAGAGATGGAATGAAGCATTTGAGAATTTTAAAGCCTGATTCTTGCTATCTCTGAAACACAGACATTATTAGAGATGGAAATATTATGCCTTTCTACTCGTCCTCAAGGTTATTTGTATTTCTGTGTTAATGTGTTGTCTACTGATGTTATAATTATCACCTTTTGGCTTAATAAAACTACAACCTTGTTTTCAGCTAAATCCTATCATTTTTCTCCCTTTTTTCAAAATCAGGCAAACCGTTTCAGTTTGATCAAGTCCCTGGGTGTTAAAAGGAGCTACGTTTAACAAAATAAAAGTACATTTCAGAAACAACTCTGTAGCTAAGCATGCTGGGTCAGTCCTTACCTCATCATAGAGATCCACAATGATAAGAAAAGAAGGTAAAAGAAAACTGTGTGTGTGTGCTTGTGTGTGTGAAGTGGGTAATGTGGTTTATTATATTCCACCACTACTATTGTCTTTCTGTAATGATCTGGAATGTCTTATCCTCGCTGGAGGTGTGTATGGAACTATGGGTTTTGTTTTTATTATTTTTGTCTTACTTGTTTAAAGGTATTTGTCTATATATTCAGTGCAAAAGTAAGAACAGAATGGGTGTATCATAAGTCATAGATGTACCAGCATATCAGCAAGTATATAACTACAGGGTCAATCTACATTTGTGAACTTCCTTAACTGTTGATGCAGGTTAGTTCAACAAGCACTCCACTTGGCCCTCAAAGAGCCCGCCAGGCTACCTCATCTTCAGGTGGAGTGAAAGTTACTGTCACTTTCAGAAATTTGTGGCCCAGAATGCATAGCATCTGACGAAGACCACTGCTTTTGCACAGGAATGTTTCTTGTCTTAGAACTGAGGGTGTTTACTCTGTTTCTCTACCTGGAGATTGACACAAATGTGAGGGAGCCTAATGGCTTGATTATCCCTTATTATGACCAAATCTTGCATCGTTTGGGCCATGTCTTTTCACTTACTCCTCTGAATAATTCTGATTCTTTGCTGTAAATGTGGTTCCCCAACTTGATCTTTAGATTCTCATCCGCATTATATATCCCAACCTGAATCTGTCATTATAGTCTCTTCCCTTTAGGGCTATTATTCATTGGAAGTTTTAGAAAGCAAAAAGTAAAAACTATACAAAACAGAACAACAGTATAAAAGCACATGAACCACCATCTCATCTTAGGCAACTGTTTTTCTTTTTTTTGGTACTATTCCTAAAGGCATAATTATAATGGAGTACATAGTTATATTTTCCTTCAATATGCTGTATAACCACAGATTCCTTCAGTCTTAAAATAGTTAATTTTAACACTTATACATATTATCCCTTCATTATTGATTATTTCCACACTTCAATATTGTCTATGCTCTGCAATCAAAAATTTCATACCTATAGCTTTATTGTGCTGAATGCTTTTCTTAAGACAAATTCTCAATTGTGTATCAAAGTTTGTGGCAATTTTTACACCGTTTTATAGGCATAACAATCCTTCCCTTGTATTTAAAGATTCATAAACATTGTAAAAAATATAGTATAATGAGTTTCCTACCAAAAAATAGTATTGCCAACTCCAGTCTTATTTCTAGGAAGTAATTATTTGTAAACATTGTGCTTTAAGATATGGTTGTTTCTTCTATTTAACTAAATATGTATAATGCTAATTTTATTTTAATTTGCTACTTACTATTTTATATAATTAATGAATTGCTCGCTATCAAAATGAGGAATTTTTATTGATACAATCCTCACCTATCCTTCCAATATTAAGTCATTCATCTAATTTCATTCAGTTTTAAATAATAATTAAATAAATTTGGATTTCATATTTCATCTACTTTAAACTATGCTTCATGGACTCCCACCACAAAGAATAAATATATGAAACACCTTACCCTTCTCCTCTCTCCATTTTTTCTTTCTTTGTTCCCTCTTTTGAAGGAACTATAATTTTATGGAATGGAATGGAATGGAACTATAATTTTACATTATCAAGCTGACAAAATTTTAAGGTTAGCTTAGAAACCTTCATGATAACATTAGTTGCAGTCAAGCTTTTTATTTTATTCCTATCGAGAAATAATTAACAAATATTTATTAAAATGTTTATGTGTACATCTTTACTATAAAGTCCCATTAATATACTAGGATTGCATGTTCTTTCCATGGATTAATGTGACTTGATCTGTGCTACTCTAAAAGATTAGATTTTCTTTTTACATGCAACCTGTTGCTTAAAAGCATGATTCATCATGTTTGAATGTGTATATATATGTATACATATCTACTTGTAGGTTATCTGCTTACTTCATTGTATTCTAGAGTTTACATTTGCACCTTTTTATTATTGTTGAGAGTGAAATTGTATAACTGTTGTCCTAAGTACTTCCACTTTTACTTTAACGATTTAGTTCATCCCACTTTAGAAAAAGTGCTATGTCTACCTTTTTTTTTTCTTAAGATTTTTCAGAGACATCATCTGAAATTTAAGACAAATTTTGAAAGCCAGATAGTCTCTTGGGAGTATCTAAAGAGCTTCTAATTCCCTGTTGCTGGAGGATAATCAAAGATAAGGATTAGGACCAGGATTTAGTTATAAGGGTAACAGAACTACTTACAACATCAAATTTTCAAACTGTACAATACTGCTACTCCAAGAGCACAACTGTGATTTTGAAGGAGTAAAACAGAGACTTGACAAACAAATACTCTTGAATCATACACAGAAAAATATTAAATTTCCAGATTTCCCTGAATCTCTTAAGCCCTCAGAAGTATCTCATGATTTCCTTTTAAAGTTTAGTGCTCTCTTTATTGAAGATGATTCAAAGACCTCTCAAGATGACATTGACTCCACTCAATACTGGCATTCGCCTTATTTTCTTCTCATCAGAGTCATAAATAGGTTAGTTACACAATGTCCTAGCAGGAAAAATAGTATTCCTCCTGAAAATAGAAGCATCCCTAGGATGCCCTAGGGGAGAATTATGAAACTAGGTCATTGGATCAAGAGAAGTAAAACATAAACTTGGATAACAAAGAATTCATTCATATATAAGCATACTTCCAGGACATAGAATTTAACATACTAGCACAAAACCAAGGAGATAGTATTAATTGCTACCAGGATGGCTCCTGGCACCTTGGATGATTTGATGGGCTATATTAGAGAAGTAGGAATTCCAGAATGACCATGGTAGGTGATGGAAAGGAAGCAAACAGATCTAAAATCAGGCATACTACCTCCCCTTGTGTTCTGTGGAATAGCTTGGAAACTGCTTATCATTGTTTTTTTTTTTTAAAGATTTTATTTATTTATTTGACAGACAGAGATCACAAGTAGACAGAGAGGCAGGCAGAGAGAGAGAGAGGGAAGCAGGCTCCCTGCTGAGCAGAGAGCCCGATGCAGGACTCGATCCCAGGACCCTGAGATCATGACCTGAGCCGAAGGCAGTGGCTTAACCCACTGAGCCACCCAGGTGCCCCAGCTTATCATTGTTTTAAATGTAATGTGGATGACAGTAATATCACTGAGACCATCACTTGGTGGCTTTCCCCTGCAGGCTAGGGCTGAAGGAAGGAGATGTTGTTATAAATATAAGATCCTTTATATCAAAATGGATAATAGGATTTTTGAAATAATGGAAGATAGGAGGTAGTGTTTAACCATTAGAAATAAGGCAGATACAATTACAAAATATGTGACAAAAGTCAGAGTGACAGCCAACTTACTTGAACCTCAGAGAGTTATGGAAATTGTTAATTTTTGGTCAAGCTAGATTGGCAGCTATAAAGGATGCTCAGTCAATAGAATTGAAAGCCATCAAGGCAAAATATAATAGTTCTTTATCTGTTTTTGGACTTTAGTTCATATTCAGACCAGGAACATATTGACTAAAGGAAAAATCAAGTTTCCAGGAGGAATAATCAAACAAAACACCACATTAATCACAAACAGACCTAAAGCCATTTACTTGGATAACAATATACTCAACAAGAGTGAATATCCAGACATTTTAAGGGTGATTCAACTCAAAATATAGTCATGGCATATAGAAGCAGGAACATAATGAGATCAGGTAATAAATGAATTCTTAGACTAAGCCTTTTCATTTCCCAACTCCTGAATATATAATCAGAATGAATATTCTTAAGAGATGACATAATTCTCTACCCCTGTTCTCCCACTGATTACCCATGCAACACACACCATTTCCATAGGTAATGGTTTGAGGACTATGATAGTAGGAACAGCCAAATGGAAGAATCTGAACTGGTTCCTTTCATAACCATTAAAGGAAGAAAGAAAAAGATAAAGTAAAAAGATGACATCCCAGAAATCTGGTAAAGATTTCTACTACCTTAATATTGTGTTAGTGGTTCCCTCCTTTCTCTATCTAATTATCACTCCAGCCCTAAAAATCTAGACATATACTAGAAGTTTACAGTAGACTACCACAAGCTCAACCCAGTAGACACCTCAAGTTCAAATGTTGTGTAACTGGGTATATTTGACACAGAAGATTAATAGGGCCTCTGATAATATATATGCAGCTTCCAATCTGTTGAATGCCTTATTTTCTATCTATATAATGAAAGAGGACCAGAGATTTTAAAATCTAAGTGGGATAGATAATAGTCTACATTTCCAGTCCTGCCCCAGGGCTATGTTAAATCTTCTACCCTCTGTCATATTTACAGTTGTAAGGGGCATACAGAGATCATATGAACAATCTATAAACATCACCTTGGTCTGGATGACATATTCACTGGGTGAGCAAGAAGTGGCAAATACAACGGAGAGTTCATTAAGATACATGTCCTTTAGGACAAGTGAACCAAATTTTGGGTAAGAGTACGTGCCTTCTCTGCAGGATAATCACAAAACACCACATCAGTAAAATTTTAGGGCTTCTACTGGGCATTTTGGAACATTCCCTTCGATGTTAAAGGAAAATTATTTCATCTTGCAAAGCCTATGTCCAAAAATGAAGTAAAAGACTCTCTTAGATTTTATCCTATAAATACAAATAAGTTGTTTTGTTCATTGCTGTATCACCAATGGTAAATATTGTTTGGAACACTGTATTCTCAGGTCTTAGAACATATCTGATAACACAGAATTCACTCACTAATACTATGTTGTGTGAAGAAATACATGATTAAATAAAGATGCAGTATCCACATTTAATTTATATTATTTAGAATTTCCAATGGAATATGTCCTTCTTTTTCTTTTTCCTTTTTTTATATTAAAATTTCCACTGGACTGTGTTATGTACTTCAGAGGTAACAATTTAAATTTAGCTGTTGTTGAAGAAGTTAAGAAAACTTGCATCAATTATGTCATTTTAAAGATGGCGGAGAAGTAGCAGGCTGAGACTACTTCAGGTAGCGGGAGATCAGCTAGATAGCTTATCTAAAGATTGCAAACACCTACAAATCCAACGGGAGATTGAAGAGAAGAAGAAAAGCAACTCTAGAAACAGAAAATCAACCACTTTCTGAAAGGATAAATGAGGCAGAAGAAAGAATTAGCGATATAGAAGACCAAATGACAGAGAATAAAGAAGCTGAGCAAAAGAGGGACAAACAGCTACTGGACCACGAGGGGAGAATTCGAGAGATAAGTGACACCATAAGACGAAACAACATTAGAATAATTGGGATTCCAGAAGAAGAGGAAACAGAGAGGGGAGCAGAAGGTATATTGGAGATAATTATTGGAGAGAATTTCCCCAATATGGCAAAGGGAACAAGCATCAAAATCCAGGAGGTTCAGAGAACCCCCCTTAAAATCAATAAGAATAGGTCCACACCCCGTCACCTAATAGTAAAATTTACAAGTCTTAGTGACAAAGAGAAGATCCTGAAAGCAGCCCGGGAAAAGAAGTCTGTAACGTACAATGGTAAAAATATTAGATTGGCAGCAGACTTATCCACAGAGACCTGGCAGGCCAGAAAGAGCTGGCATGATATATTCAGAGTACTAAATGAGAAAAACATGCAGCCAAGAATACTATATCCAGCTAGGCTATCATTGAAAATAGAAGGAGAGATTAAAAGCTTCCAGGACAAACAAAAACTGAAAGAATTTGCAAATACCAAACCAGCTCTACAGGAAATATTGAAAGGGGTCCTCTAAGCAAAGAGAGACCCTAAAAGTAGTAGATCAGAAAGGAACAGAGACAATATACAATAACAGTCACCTTACAGGCAATACAATGGCACTAAATTCATATCTCTCAATACTTACCCTGAATGTGAATGGGCTAAATGCCCCAATCAAAAGACACAGGGTATCAGAATGGATAAAAAAACAAAACCCATCTATATGTTGCCTACAAGAAACTCATCTTAAACCTGAAGACACCTCCAGATTTAAAGTGAGGGGGTGAAAAAGAATTTACCATGCTAATGGACATCAGAAGAAAGCAGGAGTGGCAATCCTTATATCAGATCAATTAGATTTTAAGCCAAAGACTATAATAAGAGATGAGGAAGGACACTATATCATACTCAAAGGAACTGTCCAACAAGAAGATCTAACAATTTTAAATATCTATGCCCCTAACATGGGAGCAGCCAACTATATAAAGCAATTAATAACAAAATCAAAGAAACACATCAACAATAATACAATAATAGTAGGGGACTTTAACACTCCCCTCACTGAAATGGACAGATCATCCAAGCAAAAGATCAACAAGGAAATAAAGGCCTTAAATGACACACTGGACCAGATGGACATCACAGATATATTCAGAACATTTCATCCCAAAGCAACAGAATACACATTCTTCTCTAGTGCACATGGAACATTCTCCAGAATAGATCATATTCTCGGTCCTAAATCAGGTCTCAACCGTTATCAAAAGATTGGAATCATTCCCTGCATATTTTCAGACCACAATGCTCTGAAGCTAGAACTCAATCACAAGAGGAAATTTGGAAAGAACCCAAATACATGGAGACTGAACAGCATCCTTCTAAAGAATGAATGGGTCAACCAGGAAATTAAAGAAGAGTTGAAAAAATTCATGGAAACAAATGATAATGAAAACACAACGGTTCAAAATCTGTGGGACACAACAAAGGCAGTCCTGAGAGGAAAATATATAGCGGTACAAGCCTTTCTCAAGAAACAAGAAAGGTCTCAGGTACACAACCTAACCCTACACCTAAAAGAGCTAGAGAAAGAACAAGAAAGAAACCCTAAACCCAGCAGGAGAAGAGAAATCATAAAGATCAGAGCAGAAATCAATGAAATAGAAACCAAAAAAACAATAGAACAAATCAACAAAACTAGGAGCTGGTTCTTTGAAAGAATTAATAAGATCGATAAACCCCTGGCCAGACTTATCAAAAAGAAAAGAGAAAGGACCCAAATAAATAAAATCATGAATGAAAGAGGAGAGATCACAACTAACACCAAAGAAATACAGACAATTATAAGAACATACTATGAGCAACTCTACACGAACAAATTTGACAATCTGGAAGAAATGGATGCATTCCTAGAGACATATAAACTACCACAACTGAACCAGGAAGAAATAGAAAGCCTGAACAGACCCATAACCAGTAAGGAGATTGAAACAGTCATCAAAAATCTCCAAACACACAAAAGCCCAGGGCCAGATGGCTTCCCGGGGGAATTCTACCAAACATTTAAAGAAGAACTAATTCCTATTCTCCTGAAACTGTTTCAAAAAATAGAAATGGAAGGAAAACTTCCAAACTCATTTTATGAGGCCAGCATCACCTTGATCCCAAAACCAGCCAAGGATCCCATCAAAAAAGAGAACTACAGACCAATATCCTTGATGAACACAGATGCAAAAATTCTCGCCAAAATACTAGCCAATAGGATTCAACAGTACATTAAAAGGATTATTCACCACGACCAAGTGGGATTTATTCCAGGGCTGCAAGGTTGGTTCAACATCCGCAAATCAATCAATGTGATACAACACATTAATAAAAGAAAGAACAAGAACCATATGATACTCTCCATAGATGCTGAAAAAGCATTTGACAAAGTACAGCATCCCTTCCTGATCAAAACTCTTCAAAGTGTAGGGATAGAGGGCACATACCTCAATATTATCAAAGCCATCTATGAAAAACCCACCGCAAATATCATTCTCAATGGAGAAAAACTGAAAGCTTTTCCGCTAAGGTCGGGAACATGGCAGGGATGTCCGTTATCACCACTGCTATTCAACATAGTACTAGAAGTCCTAGCCTCAGCAATCAGACAACAAAAGGAAATTAAAGGCATCCAAATCGGCAAAGAAGAAGTCAAACTATCACTCTTCGCAGATGATATGATACTATATGTGGAAAACCCAAAAGACTCCACTCCAAAACTGCTAGAACTTGTCCAGGAATTCAGTAAAGTGTCAGGATATAAAATCAATGCACAGAAATCAGTTGCATTTCTCTACACCAACAACAAGACAGAAGAAAGAGAAATTAAGGAGTCCATCCCATTTACAATTGCACCCAAAACTATAAGATACCTAGGAATAAATCTAACCAAAGAGACTAAGAATCTATACACAGAAAACTATAAAGTACTCATGAAAGAAATTGAGGAAGACACAAAGAAATGGAAAAATGTTCCATGCTCCTGGATTGGAAGAATAAATATTGTGAAAATATCTATGCTACCTAAAGCAATCTACACATTTAATGCAATTCCTATCAAAGTACCATCCATTTTTTTCAAAGAAATGGAACAAATAATCCTGAAATTTATATGGAACCAGAAAAGACCTCGAATAGCCAAAGCAATATTGAAAAAGAAAGCCAAAGTTGGTGGCATCACAATTCCGGACTTCAAGCTCTATTACAAAGCTGTCATCATCAAGACAGCATGGTACTGGCACAAAAACAGACACATAGATCAATGGAACAGAACAGAGAGCCCAGAAATAGACCCTCAACTCTATGGTCAACTAATCTTCGACAAAGCAGGAAAGAATATCCAATGGAAAAAAGACAGCCTCTTCAACAAATGGTGTTGGGAAAATTGGACAGCCACATGCAGAAAAATGAAATTGGACCATTTCCTTACACCACACACGAAAATAGACTCAAAATGGATGAAGGATCTCAATGTGAGAAAGGAATCCATCAAAATCCTTGAGGAGAACACAGGCAGCAACCTCTTCGACCTCAGCCGCAGCAACATCTTCCTAGGAACATCGCCAAAGGCAAGGGAAGCAAGGGCAAAAATGAACTATTGGGATTTTATCAAGATCAAAAGCTTTTGCACAGCAAAGGAAACAGTTAACAAAACCAAAAGACAACTGACAGAATGGGAGAAGATATTTGCAAATGACATATCGGATAAAGGGCTAGTGTCCAAAATCTATAAAGAACTTAGCAAACTCAACACCCAAAGAACAAATAATCCAATCAAGAAATGGGCAGAGGACATGAACAGACATTTCTGCAAAGAAGACATCCAGATGGCCAACAGACACATGAAAAAGTGCTCCACATCACTCGGCATCAGGGAAATACAAATCAAAACCACAATGAGATACCACCTCACACCAGTCAGAATGGCTAAAATTAACAAGTCAGGAAATGACAGATGCTGGCGAGGATGCGGAGAAAGGGGAACCCTCCTACACTGTTGGTGGGAATGCAAGCTGGTGCAACCACTCTGGAAAACAGCATGGAGGTTCCTCAAAATGTTGAAAATAGAACTCCCCTATGACCCAGCAATTGCACTGCTGGGTATTTACCCTAAAGATACAAACGTAGTGATCCGAAGGGGCACGTGCACCCGAATGTTTATAGCAGCAATGTCTACAATAGCCAAACTATGGAAAGAACCTAGATGTCCATCAACAGACGAATGGATAAATAAGAGGTGGTATATATACACAATGGAATACTATGCAGCCATCAAAAGAAATGAAATCTTGCCATTTGCGACGACGTGGATGGAACTAGAGGGTATCATGCTTAGCGAAATAAGTCAATCGGAGAAAGACAACTATCATATGATCTCCCTGATATGAGGGAGAGGAGATGCAACATGGGGGGTTAAGGGGGTAGGAGAAGAGTAAATGAAACAAGATGGGATTGGGAGGGAGACAAACCATAAGTGACTCTTAATCTCACAAAACAAACTGAGGGTTGATGGGGGGAGGGGGGTTGGGGGGTGGGATTATGGACACTGGGGAGGGTATGTGCTATGGTGAGTGCTGTGAAGTGTGTAAACCTGGCGATTCACAGACCTGTACCCCTGGGGATAAAAAGATATTATATGTTTATTAAAAAATAAAATTAAAAAAAAATTATGTCATTTTATTTCAGAGATGTTTCTCTGTTATGTATAATTTGATGCCACGTGATGATGACAATGGGCAGGAGAAGGAAGAGAAGGATTACCCTTAAGTGTATTAGTCTTTTTTTTTAAGATTTTATTATTTATTTAGAGAGAGAGTGTGTGTGCACTAGCACAGGGACGGGCAGAGGGAGAGGGAGAAGAGAATCCCAAGCAGACTCTACGCTGAGGGAAGAGCCTGACATGGGGCTTGATTGTACCACCCTGAGATCCTGACTTGAGCTGAAACCAAGAGTCAGACACTCAACTGACTGAGCTACCCAAGAATCCCCCTAAGTATATTAGTCTTATGCAAAATATAGACCAAAGTATAGAAAGACATCTTTGTACTTTGGTTTCAATCTCAGTATGATTAAATAGTCCATTACTGACCCCCATGACCCTTTTTCTTGTCTGTATTCAGCCAACATAATGAAAGAGCATAAACCAATTACACCTCTTACCAACCTTTATCTGCTCCTGTGCTTTCAGTGAGAAAAAGTCAAAAATAGATGGTAAGTGGATGATCACAATGTATTTTCATATATTTAATAAAGTAGGAACACCAAATATTTTGCTCTGTATTTACTGGGGAAAGAAATTGTACCTGATCTGCAGTTACTGATCTAAACCTGCTAGCAAAGGTTACCAAAGGCAGTTTATGGTTAATGGGTAGGCCCCGCTATCAACCTCACTGTCCTCTCAAAGGTTTATATACACTCTTTAGTTTTCATGCATAATATGTTTTGTAGGAATTCAATGGTTTCTCAGTCACAGAGGGTATGATGCTAGTCCATGAAATTGATATGTGATATTATTATGTTAATTAGAGCTAGTGAGCAGGAAGTCAAAACTATTCTACTTAAAAAAAAAAAAACAAAAAACAAAACCTCCTCTTCTTATTGATAAGACATAGGTGCTAGAAAGTAGAAAATAAATCTCATAAAAATTCAGGAGCTTCAACCTCTATAAAATGTCTGCATATGCAATGGTCTGTGGCATGTTAAAACACTGTGTTAGACAGGGAGGGACACATGGCTGCCTCTGGTACCCCTTACCACTGAGAAGGAGGCAGATCCCCTAGTGGGATTTTTATGGTTTTTGGAGTTTACATCTACTTCCCTGAAAGGCTTCTGGTTTTGAGTGGAGTGCAAAGCAAAAGAAGGATCTGCATCAAGCCAGTGACATCATGCAAGCGACTCTGCCACTTAAACCGTATCACTGAGGAGACACACTGGTTCTTGAAATGTAGGAGTCAGATAAGGTCTATGTACGGAGCCTTTAGCAGATCACTGTGAGTGAATCCAGCATAAAGTTTTAGAGTTTTGGAGTAAATATGTCATCCTTAGCAAATAGTCACTTCCTGAGAAACAGCTTCACACTTGCTACTGAGCCATACGTAATATGAATATAATGTGTGATCATGGACCCTATCACGAACTAGAACTTCTCTCAGCCTCTAATGCCGTAAGGCTGGCATTAGCATTTTACCATCAAGCAGAAGTGGTACAAATTAAATAAGGCTTAGGCATGTCTTAAAGGAACAAGTAATTTGAATGAATAAGAAGTTAATTCAAGATCATGGTTCTTTCTTCTTGTCCATTAATTTCCAATGTCTCATTCCATGCCAGTACCCTCTTGAGATTATTATGACCAGATGAATACAATAATTTAGGTTTTAAATATATAGTTGTACATATTTTACTAACAAAAAATAAATAGCTCTAACATTATATCCTCACTCAAGGGTAACCCTAAGAACAGGAGTGAGGAAAAATCCTCTCATTTTTCCTGGAAGATGAGAAGACTGAGATATGCATTTCACTATTGATCAATGATGGCTAGTGGTTTGACTGTATGGACAGAACCTTAGAATAATTTAAAAAGAAAAGTGGTAACAAGAAGGACTCAGGGGTGGTAACAACATGGACTCAGGATTGACGTCACTGCATGGCCTCAAAGAATCACTTTGTTTGTTTAGGTAATTTAGGTATTTGTTTAAATATTTGTTAATTTAAGTAATTAAGACATTTGCACGGTAAACGCTTAATAAGAAATGTAAGAGAAAGATTTTAATAATTTGCTGGACAAGATGACCCATTCTGTAGAGATCAGCTGGTATCTGCCCAGTCACCCCTGTTCTTTCTCAAATACCACAGTAACAATGTGTCTGCGGAATCAGAGATGTGGCTTTGGAACTTAAGCAGCAACATGGACCTTGAAACTTTCAGGCTGATCTACTTACACTAACTGTTGCTCTCCCAGCCTCCCAATAACTGAGACAAACCATGATCCCTTGATATATCACCATACCAATAACTGCTCACTCTCTAGAAACAGAATGAGTATACTTGGGGAAAAATTCCTGAAGGAAGAAACATGGTTTATTCTCTCCAGAAGGATACTTAATCTGCATACATATTCTCATTTTCTGCCTACAATACTTCCTTCCATATCACCACAAGAAGGCATAGATATGTGTTCACTATCACAGTATTTCACACATTTCTATTAAGGGAAATAACTTTAAGGTAATGAAGTATGGCATATCTATCTATCTATCTATTTATTTAAGAGAAAGCAAAAACACAAGCAAACCCCAAGTGCAGAGGGACGAGGAGAGGGAGAGGGACACACAGACTCTGTAGAGCCTCTCACAGGGCTCCATCCCACAGCCCTGAGATCATGACCTGAGCCGAAATAAAGAGTCTATCACTTAACCAACTGAGCCATCCAGGAGCTCCTAGCATGTTCTTTTGAATACTAAATCACATCGTAAACTAGGTGGCACATGGCAATGTTGAGATATTAATCTCCAGGAAGCAATGTATGCTCTGAATTAGTGCATGGTATAACATGTTGTTTCTCCCAATAGTAGAATTTATGCATCTAGAAATCAAGAGGTGGAAAGGGGAGTTTCTCCTATCACTATTGCCCCTAATGCTCCACCAGCAAAAATTTTCCTTCTCCTCCCATGGATGTTAGGTTTTGCTATTTTAGAGAACTTCATTTCAAGGTGAGGAATACAGTCATCAGGGGCAACAACAATAGACCCAATAAACTCAAAAATGAGCTGGTCACTTGGCCATTTTAATCTCAAAAACAGCTAAAAACAGAAAGTGATCTGCTGTACTAGAGGGAGTGACCAATGTCAATTATTAAGGGAAAATTCGGTTGTATCCAGAAAATTAGAGCAAGGAGGTTTGAGATTCAAGTAGTCCTTGATACTCCCATATACTTTGTTAAAACTTTTTTTATTTAATTTTTTTTATTTTTATTAACATATAATGTATTATTAGCCCCAGGGGTACAGGTCTGTGAATCACAAGGTTTACAAACTTCACAGCACTCACCATAGCACATACCCTCCCCAATGTCCATAACCCAACCACACTCTCCCTACCCCCCTTTTCCCAGCATCATCATATGATCTCCCTGATATGAAGAATTTGAGAGGCTGAGTGGGGGTTTTGGAGGGTAGGGAAGGAAAAAATGAAACAGGATGGGATCAGGAGGGAGACATACTTTGTTAAAACTTAAAGAAAAAAATACAAAACCCCCAAACAGGCACAACTTCTAGTAGCACAGGTTCTTCAGGAATATAATTTAGTATCACCCATTAGCAAAGAACCACAACTAATGGAAATGCTTGATGATGGCAAAATAAACATGCAGTGGAAGAAGGCAATTATACATACCCGCTAGGACCATGTGGGCAGTTGCAGAAAAAGTTTTATAGTTATTTCATCTTTGCTTTAATATGAATATGTATGTTTATGTATGCTTTCGTGTATTTGTTTGACAGTTCCTCTTTTCTTCCCTTCTATTTTTCTGCTCTTTATCATAACATGCATTGATAGTGGCTAGACATATATCTCAGTCTTTCAATTATAAAAGCCAAAGGGTGAGTGTGACTAAAGTAGAAAACAACAGTCATCACCCAACAATGGATATCAGGTGTTATTGTATATCCAGTTTTAGGGAGAGAAGTAATGTGGTTTTGGTTAAATGAAGCATTGTTGTCTTTTTTTCTAAGTGAAAATTTCTAAAAAATGTGTGTATGGATGCCAAGATGACAATATTTGGATTGTGCTAGATTGTATTATGTGAACTTTGCTAAACTAAAGACTTCCTTTCAAGGAAGCCAGTAGAATGGTCCAGGTTAGCATCATCCTAAAGAGTCTCCCCAAATCAGAAAGCAATGAAAGAGCAGCCCTTAGTCTTGGAAGGTCATCACTGTTAAATATGGTTAAAGCCAAATGCCACATTGATCAATGGTTTCAACCTTGTTTTGCTCTTCTCCATGCTTTATCCTGCTTCTGTCTTTTAATGAAGATAAATAGCATCCCTGGCCCACAAACATGGTTGGCTACATATCCATATCCAAAGAGAAGGTGATCACACAGAAGCCACAACTTCCACCTGTCCCCCTTTCACAATCCCACTGTGGCATCAAGATGTGTTTGGAATCTTAGCTTCCTTGCAGGTTTACACTTATTCAGCTTGACTAAATTTTAGACAGGTATAAGCCAGTCTCTAATCCCCTGACCTCCCATTTTTTTTAGAGTACTTCTGTAAAATATGTGCAACTGTAAGTTCTTTCTCTGCCTCTTTGAGACATCAATCTTTTAAAAACTCTTAACGGTACAGAACAAACTGATGGATACCAGCAAGCAGGTGGGGAGGGGGTACTTGGTGATGGGGAATGAGAGTGTACTTGTAATGAGTGCTGGGTGTTGTATGAAAGTGTTGCATCGTTATATTGTACACCTGAAACTAGTATTACACTGTACAATAAATTTTAAATAAAAACTTTTAAAAAGTCTCACTAGTTTTATAAACCAAGAATATCTTTCTCAAGGGCCTGGGGATCATCCCTTTGAAATGTAAACATCAAGAACATAGTGTCCCTCTCTTCCAGTCTTTGGGAGAAGTTAGGAGTTTAACTCCCCTGAGCAGCACCAATTAGCAAAAACAGATAGCATGATCACAGACAAAAATATTTGCAAACTTGGAAATAGCTCATTGTGCTTACACTTCCTATTGATCAACCTGTCCCCCAACATCTTCCAGTAGTTTTCCAGTAGCTCATCCTAGATCTAAAAAAACTCCTGCCCTTTGTTTCAGTGAAATGAGTTCAGATTGAGTTTTGTTCTTTCTTCCCTGTTGGCAATAGTCTTGAACAAGTCTTCCTCACCCATTTAAATTTGGCACTACAGAGAGAGCTGAGGTATTACACCTAATTAGGATGAGGAGGTGGACATTTGACTCAGGAATATTTGTCATACTTTATTCATGCTAAGAGCAGAGGCCATGAATTTTACCACCTGTAGACACCACAGCATTGGACTTATTATGGGTATTAGTTGAAATTCTGAGTTGAGGGGCACCTGGGTTAAAGCCTCTGCCTTCAGCTTTAACCCAGTCTCAGGGTCTGGGTCTGAGGGTCTCAGTGGGTTAAAGCCTCTGCCTTCAGCTCAGGTCACGATCCCAGGATCCTAGGATCAAGCCCTGCATTGGCCTCTCTGCTCAGCGGGTAGCCTGCTCCCCTTCCTCTATCTCTGTCTGCCTCTCTGCCTACTTGTGATCTCTGTCAAATAAATAAATAAAATCTTTAAAAAAAAAAAAGAAAGTCTGATTTGAATAAATGAAACAGTTTATGGTGAGGAGAGTCCTTTTACTAGAAACCTACCTTGGTGCTGTAGGATGGTAGCTTTCCTTGCCAATTTAAAAAAGATTAAAGAATGGAAGAAAAAAAAGTGGAAAGATGTGTTGAAGACTGAGTATTTACCAAAAAATGCTGAGCTCACTTCATAATAAGGTAACAATCTTGGATCGCCTAGGACAGTCTCTGTTAACATCTGATATGACAGTCAGCCGGCAAGTCTGAAATCTGCAGGGCTGACCTGCTAATAACCAGCTGACTGGAAAGTCCTGCAAGAGTTGGGGTTGCAGTCAAGCCCTAAGGCAATACGGGGGCAGAACTACTTCTTCTAAGACCTTTAGTCTTTTCTCTTACAGCTTCTAATTCATTGGATGAGACGCCCCCTACACGATCCATGGTAATCTGCTTTCCTAAAAGTCTATTTATTTAAATGCTAATAGTATCTAAAAAACCACTTTCACAGCAACACCATGCTACCATTTTAGCAAGCAACTTGGGCACCATAGCCTAGCTAAGCTGACATACAGAATTAACCATCATGTGAAGTAAATATCAAAGATGGAATGTTTCAGAAATTATAATTCTTCATGAATGATCATAGTATATAAATCAAACCTTATCACTAATAATAATTAGAAAATTAGATGATACCTTTGAGTATAAGAATTTTATATAGATTATATTTTATGTTCACATACACTGAATGACATAGTGATACGTTTACCTTTAAGCAGAAGAAAAGAAATCTGGGTCACTGAACGTTTACACAACTTGCTCAAGTTAACTTACCTGGTAAAGCCGTGGAGCTAGACTTCAAGCGGGACTTACCTGCTCAATGCATTAATCACTAGCCACGCATGGGTGTTGAGGATATCAAATGGAGCTAGTGCAAACAATAAAAACAAAACACAAACAGAATGTAATTTTTAATAATAATATATTCTATTTACCCTGATACATCCAAAATGATTTCAGCATATAATCAATATAAAATGATTTATGAGATATTTTAATTTTTTAATGCTACTGCTTCAAAATCCAAGGTAGACTTAGCATGGAAAAAAGAACACTAAAATATCTTATGAATCATCCTATATTAATTATATCATTTCATTTTACTGTTTTTTTTTTAAATGTGGCTACCAGAAAATTTAAAATTACTGATGCTGTTTTGATTATATTTCTATTGCACATTGTTAATGTGGGCACTTAACCTTCCTAAAGGGAATTTCCTTCTTATAGTGATGTCTTATTTGTAAAGTGTGGCTCATTATCACTTCAATACAACTGGCACATAATACTTTATTAGCTTATTATCACCTAATATAGGCAAAGCCGTTATCTATGCATCACAGAATGGAGTAAAGGTGTTCTTTACTCTGGTCTAGATATAAAAAGAAATAGAGATACATACTTGCTTTGGTTTCTCCATTAAAGCTGATACCTGATACAGAGACTTCATTTGATTTACCATGACACATTCATTCAACTTAATCCTCTATATGTTTATAAATTGAGATATATTTCTAAAATTGTTATTGGATAATGCCTAACTTTAAGAGTAAATATTGATTAATTATGTACATGGATGACAGGTTGCTTTGAAAACTAGAGTTTTAAACAAATCATAGATCCAGAAACTTTTATCTTAATAAAAAAACTGCTAAATCTGAATCTTGAGTATTTTGAATTATGGATTTCCAGGGAAAATATTAAGACCAGAGATTAATGAAACATTTAACCTGTTCAATTCAGCTCTTAAAATACTGAATCAGAATTTTGCTACTTGACGATAATATTAATTTCATTTACATTTTGATAACACTTGTTACCAGAAACCTGTCATCCTGTTTAATAGGGGAGTTGCAGTTTACTGAGCTTAAAAACAAATCAATAATAACAACAACAAGGAAAGTTACAAGATTTTACTAGGTAAAACTATAAATCATTTATGTGCCTGATGGTAGCAACAGATACTATTAGGAGAACTAAAAGGAAAGTTATGGGTTTCTATATACTAAATCACAGATTTTAAGACTGTTAAACTATATATGTAATTTATATATATAGTTTATAATATATATTTAGGTAGAAGCCAGACAGGAGCAGCGGAAGGAACCCTCAAGACAGAATCCCAAGTCCTTAAAGGGACAGGAGCTGGAGGTAAGGACAGTGATAAATAAGATACACATTAAAAGCCCATGGCACAACATCCTGACCTGGTGGCTTCCAAGATGTTGGGCCTGACAGGTCAAGAGCCACAGATGGGAACATGCATTCTTCTCTTCCACCTTTGCCCCAGGGTAACCCCTAGACTCATTATAATACGTTTGCATCATGAATACACCCCCACCCACGCCAAAAGGCAGCCCTAAAAGTTCCAGTAGAAACCTTAAAGAGTTAATAGTCTCCTAAATGATTAGAAACAGCCTCCTATTAGTGACCACCCCTCACTGTATATCACAGCTCCTCCCAGCACAGAGAGACCCAAAAATACCCAATTCCAAAACAGCCGAGGGGCTCATTCCACCTTGCAAAACCTGCCTCATCTCCCACCTTGAAAGTGTACTTTTGCTTTAATAAACTGCCTTGTGCTTGCTACTTTCCTTCTGACTGTCTTTACTCTGAGCATGGACCCCCCATGTAAATCTATCTCACCAGGAATCCAAGGACCAAGACCTCTGTTCAGACAATGTAGACTCACACACCCGTAATATACATACATACATACATACATATATATATATATATATATATATATATATATATATATATATATGTATGTATTTTATTCACGTTTTCAAAGGATAGTTGACCTCTAATTAATTAACAGGAGTCTTTCTAAAATACAATCTGATTATTTTTTCTGCACTTAAATGTATTTAATATTTTCATTAACTTCAAACATACTTTCAAATTTTAAGCTATTCAGTTACACTAGTCCCTCCTTATCTGCAATTTTGCTTTCTTCAGTTAGTACCTGTGGTAAACCTCTGTCCAGCTTCAGACGATCTCGCTTTGGACATATTGTCAGGAAGTCGGTAGTAGGCGAATGCTACATACATCACAATCCCCATGTCGTGTACCTCACTTTATCTCATCATATGGGCATTTCATCAACTCACATCATCACAAGAAGAAGGGTAAGTACAGTATAAGATATTTTGAGAGACCACATTCATGTAACATATTGCAGTGTATTGTTAATTGTTCTCTTTACTATTATTATTAATCTCTTACTATGCCAAATTTATAAAGTAATCATTATTATAGTTATGCATGTATGTGTAGAAAAAAACATAGTCTGTACAGGGTTTGGTACTCTGCTGTTTCAAGCACCTGTGGGGGGTTTTGGAATGTATCCCCTGCGGATAAGAGGGGACTCCTATATATCATTCTTCCAAACATAATTGTCTCTCACATACTTACTTTGTCCTTCAAGTAGCTTCCCCTTGAGCAGGTAAGCAAAAGATGGCACTTAGGCCAAATCATGGCACTTAGGCCTATGTTTGTTAATAATGACTCTTAATCTCAGGAAACAAACTGAAGGTTGCTGGAGTGGAGGGGGTGGGAGGGATGGGGTGGCTGGGTGATGGGCATTGGGGAGGGTATGTGCTATGGTAAGCACTGTGAACTGTGTAAGACTGATGAATCACAGACCTGAAACAAATAATACATTAAATATTAATTTAAAAAATAATGATTTATCAGAACACTCTTACATCTTTTTTTTTCCTTTTTTTTTCTTTTAACTTACTTTTTTTCTTTTAACTTACTTTTTTTCTTTTAACTTACTGTCTATGACTGCTTTAATGATACAACAGTGGAACTGAGGAGCTCTGACAGGTGTTCTCTGGCCTGTAAAGCCTGATATATTTCCTATCTGGCAATTATCAAGAAATAGCTTAAAGACCTCTGTCCTAAAGGGAGATTTCCCTTGTCCACCTAAGACTTTTATTCCTGCCATTTTTACCCATACATTTCTTTATCAAAGAAGGCCTCATACTGTCTTCAGATTTTCTATTGTATTCTTTGTGTACCTTAGCATAAAACCTGACCTTAGCAACTACTTGCTGGGAAGATAAACAGTTATTTAATGAATAATTTTGATTCACAAGATAAGGGGAATCATTACAGAAGTATGTATGTACACATTCTTTTCCTCATTGAAAGAGTTTATTGCTCAATTATTAGTTCTGTTCATTAGTCCTGTAATTCTATAGTACATAATATATCTTGCCATTTTAAACATTAAAAAGAAATGGAAAACCTGGGGGTATAGAAAAACTTACTCAATTATTTGGGCTGTGTTGGTCAGTTACATGGACCTAGCAGTCAATCACTGTCTTTACCTTTCCAAATTGTACAGTTTCTTGAATAAAAGACATTAGTTGCTTCTCTAGCACGGTACTGACCTTCAATATATGTGGTCTACTTTGCTTTCCTCCTGAATGGCACTCTAAAATATTAATGACAGCTATGGTATGTTAATTAATTTCATGATTGTATATGGAGTAAATACCATGCACGGGTAATGTGATAAGTGTCTTACAGGTACGACTTCATTAAACCCATACCTCAGTATGAACTGGACCTGTACCTCCTGAGACAGGTTGCACAGATCAGAATTTATGCAGATTTTATTTAAGTCAAACTTTGTCTGACTCCCCATCTTTTCGCTTAAACAATACTCATATTGTTTCTGAATCACCGCTATTTTGGAGTATCTGGCAAACCCACCAGGAAATTTTTAACAAACAGAGCTATTAAGGTAATTGTCTAAATGAGTTGATCAATCAATCAAGTCAGTTATTTAAAGGTTGCTTATTTGGCTCTTTATCCCCTCTCTTTTTTTCTGGCTTCCTGCCTTTGGCCATTTCATTGCTCTTTAGCACTTTCATTAGAGATTTGGCATGAAAAGAGAAAAAAGATGAAAACGAAATGAGGCTATTTAATTTCCCAATAGGCTTAGCAATTTTTAAATATTCCTTCAGGGGAGCAAGATGCAGTTTGGGTTATCTCACCTATTCATCCAGAAGGTCATATGCTATATTTAGCATCAACCTTTCTGTCCATCCATGTACGACTGTAAATGAACTTATTTGAAAATACAAAACCCGCTTTTTCAAAAATGTTTACAAGTTTCAATAATATACTGATTATTCAACTAATTTTGATTAGTGTATTTTATTTCATTATGTTTTTATTTTACTTGTCTTTCATTAAACAGCTTTCTTGAGAAGTATTTCATGTTTCATAAAGTTCACCTATTTCCACTAACTCATTTCAAGTGACTTACAGTAACTATCCTGAGTGGTGCAACCATTAATATAAATCAATTCTAAAACAATCTTATTTCATAAGCCCATTTACATGATTCATAATCTCCATTCTCACCCCCAGCCCTAGGCACCCACTTTTGTGCTTTCTCTATAAATTCACTTTTTTAACTATGTGATATAAATGGAACCATGCAATTCATTGTCTGTTATATCTGGCTGCTTTGATTTAACATAATGTTGACATTCATCCACAATGTGGCCTGTGTCAGTAGTTTGTTACTTTTCAATGCTAAGTAGTATGCCATTTTATTAATATACTATGTTGTGTACATCTGCTCATTAGCGATGAAGATCTGGATTTTTCCTCATTTTTGGCTATTATGAATAATGCTGCTGTTATTACGAATAATGCTGCTGTGAACATTCACATACATTTCTTTGTGTGGATATATATTTTTATTTCTCTTGGTTATATAACTACAGGCGCAATTGCTGGGTCATATATTAGTTTTATCTTTTTTTTAAAGATTTTATTTATTTATTTGACAGAGAGAGAGATCACAAGTAGGTAGAGAGGCGGGCAGAGAGAGAGAAGGACGCAGTCTCCCCGCCGAGCAGAGAGGTCAATGTGGGGCTCTATCCCTGGAACCTGAGATCATGACCTGAGCCAAAGGCAGATGCTTAACCCACTGAGCCACCCAGGTGCCCTTAGTTTTACCTTTTTGACAAACTACCAAACTATTTTCTAGAGTGGTCTGTAAATGACACTTACACACTAATATATTTTAAATATTTATCTGCTTGATTAAAATAAAAATGTTAATATTATCTTTATGTGCAATTTTTTGCAGTGGTCTGGGAAAATTAAGTATATTGCTAATTATTTGAGAACATTTCTAATCTCATTTGGTACAGTGAAGAAATGCATTTTACAAATATTATGTTATGTATAGAAAGATAATGTTCTGAGAATGTCATATCACTTAACAAAACTTTAATAATTAACTCTATTTAAAAATAATAAAAAACTAAAAGTAGAAAGTTTACATATGCATTCAACATACACCTGAAGTATCTTTTTTTAAATAAGATTTTCTTTATTTATTCGACAGAGAGAGAGGGATCACAAGTAGGCAGTGAGAGAGGGTAAGCAGGCTCCTCACCAAGCAGAGAGCCAGACACAGGGCTCGATCCCAGTACCCTGAGATCAAGATCTGAGCCGAATGAAGAGGCTTAACGCACTGAGCCACCCAGGGACCCCACACCGGAAATATCTTTAAGGGATTTTATGTATTCTGTATGTGTGTCTAGTATTAAGTAATATTCTAAATGGAGTATGTAAACACAAAGATAAAACTCTAAAACATTTTTGAACTTCCAGTGGCAAAGTAACTTATATTAGACTTAACATCCTAGATATATAAATTACAAACTCTGCTGGGAGAAATCTTGTTTGAAGACCTTGGAGAGCAAGCCAAAACATTAACCAACTGAAGAAGGCATAACATTCGAAATAAATGCTGAACAACACTTATGTTTACATGAGGGCACTCTCTACTCTGAGAGGAGAAGGTGCATGATTTTTATAAGAGAAGAGTCACTATAAAGGCAGAAAGTTAAAGGACAGAAAATGACATAACATACTAACTCCAAATACACAAAAAAATGATGTGGTAATACCAAAAATAGACAATTCAGATTATAGCATACAGAGATGTAACATAGAAAACAAAAATAATTTTTTATAATAATAACAGGGAAATTTTATCACAATAAACATCAATTTTATGCACAAAAATAACAGTTTTGAAATACACAAGATAGAAATTTGCTGAACTAAAGTGATAAAAAAAATCTATAGTCAAGGTAGGGAAAGGACTACCCCTAAGCAATACATAAGCATAATTTGACAAAACCAAACTGCAAAAAAAATCAGTAAAGATATAGAAGACTTGAAAAATTTTATTATCCAACCTATCTCATTGATATTTCTAGAACACTATCAAGTATTTGTAGAATACATGTTATTTTCAAGAACACACAGAATATTGATGAAAATAGATAATATGCAGGACCATAAACTAAATCTTAAAAATAAAAATATAATTGAAATATGCTATGTTCTTTGGATAAAAGTTAATTAAATTGGAAAGCAATCAAAATAAGTTTACCCAGAAATAGTCCTAAGTAATGAAAAGTTACGACATATTACTTTAAATAAATCATGCACTTAAACAAAAATTATAAGAAAAATTAGAAAATATGCCAAACATAATAATCATATCATAATAATAAAACATAACATGTAATATCACTAAAATATTGTTAGAAGGAAATGTATAGCTTCATTTGCTTATAGTAAAAAATACAAAAGGTTTAAAATAGATGATCTAAGCTTTAATTTTAAACATTCCAAATGTTTAAAATTAAAGCTTAGATCATCTATTTTAAATAAAATAAAAGCAAATTTAATTCAAAATAAGAGAAAAATGAATAATAGAAGTGAAATAAAATTAAAATCAAAAGGGCAGAAAAAAAAAGAATGTGAAGAAAGCCAGTGTGTGTTGTTTTAAAAAATAATAACAAAGTTAGGAAACACTCATTTACACTTAGGGAACAAACAAAATAAAACATTTCTAAATGTCATTAATAATATATTAAAAGACTGGGGTGGCTGGGTGGCTCAGTGGGTTAAAGCCTGTGCCTTTGGCTCAGGTCATGATCCCAGGGTCCTGAGATTGAGCGCTGCATTGGGCTCTCAGCTCAGCAGGGAGCCTGCTTCCCTTCCTCTCTCTCTGCCTGCCTCTCTGCCTACTTCTGATCTCTGTCTGTCAAGTAAATAAAGAAAATTCTTTAAATATATATATATATATATATGTATATATATATATATATATATATAAAAAGATTGTTATAAACAATGTAGTTCTAGTACATTCTACAAGTTAGTTGAGACGGCCAAACCCATTGAAAGGTACTACTTACAAAGATGAAGACAGGAGAAATAGAATATCTGAAAAGCCCTATATCTATTAAAATTTGAATATATAATTTTAAAACAAGAACAAGTTTGGAATTTCTGCTGTGCCCTATTCTTTTTAATGTTGTGGTTGAAATATGAGTGTGTGCAACAAAGAAAGAATGAAAAAAAAAACAAATAGAATAGAGCATAAATTAAAAATAAATAAATAATAAACTATTTTCAAAGACTTCATTGTTATGTTAAAAATCTGAAGAAATCTACCAAAAACACAGGATATAATTAAGTGAATACAATAAGGAAGAAAAAATAAAAGGTCAATATACAAAAACTCCATTGCATGTCTGTAACCTAAAAGTGGATTGGAAGTTTTTATTTATTATACCGATTATATAATATAAAAAATATAGCACTTACAAATAAATATTAACAAAATATTTTTAAATGCTTGCACAAGTAGAAATCGTTTTGGGAAATATTAGAGAAAGCCTTCGAAAATGTGTAGATACTTTGTTGAGATGTCAATTCTCCCTAAATATACCATTATCAAAATTCTAGAAAGCCTGTGTAGAAATTGATAAGGCTATATTTATTATATGGAAACAAAGAGGTCACAAAATAGCCAAAATGCACATTAAGAAGTAGAAGATTTTCATGACCTGATCTCAGGAATTTGTGTTAATTTGTGATAATTAAAACAGTGATAGCATTTGTGTAAAGATAGACATAATGATTAATGGAATGGAACAAAGAGCCTTGAAATAAACCTACAGATATGTAGTTAATCGATTTTAAATGAAGACATCAAGACAAAATAATGCAAGAAGTATAGGGTTTTTTTTAACAAATGGTGCTAGAAAAGTTGGGTATATGTAAAGAAGAAAAAATTTTTTTGATCTGTTCCTCACACCATTGAAAAACGTTAATTTGACATTGATCCCAGGCCTAAGTTTTAACCAAACCTTAAGCAAATATAAAAATTCTAGAAGAAAACAAAGGAGACTATATTTGCTGTCTTTTCCATATAGACAATAGGTAAGCAAAGATAAAATAATAAAAACAAGAAATCAATAAAAATAGAAGAAATATAAAAAAATAGAAGAAATTGAACTGTTTCACAATGAAAATCTTATGTTCTTACAAACATACACTTAATATAAGGAAGAAAACAGTAAGCCACAGACTGGAAGAAAATATTTGCACAATATATTTAACAAAAGACTTGTATGCAGTAGAATGTATCAATGAAACTAGAAGCTGGTTTTTTGAAAGAATCAATAAGACCGATAAACCATTGGCCACGCTAATGCAAAAGAAAAGAGAGAAAGCCCAAATTAATAAAATTATGAATGAAAAGGGAGAGATCACAACTAACACCAAGGAAGTAGAAACAATCATCAGAAGTTATTCTCAACAGTTATATGCCAATAAGCTAAGCAACCTAGATAAAATGGATGCATTCCTGGAAAAATATAAACTCCCAAAATTGAACCAGGAAAAATTGACAACCTGAATAGACGGATATCTAGTAACAAGATTGAAGCAGTGATCAAAAACCTCCCAAAAAACAGGAGCCCAGGACCTGATGGATTCCCTGGGGAATTCTACCAAACTTTCAAAGAAGAAATAACACCTATTCTCCTGAAGCTGTTTCAAAAAATTGAAGCAGAAGGAAAACTACCAGACTCTTTTTATGAAGCCAGCATTACCCTGATCCCCAAACCAGGCAAAGACCCTACCAAAAAGGAGAATTTCAGACCAATATCACTGATGAATATGGATGCTAAGATTCTCAACAAGATCCTAGCAAACAGGATCCAACAGCACATTAAAAAGATTATCCACCATGATCAGGTGGGATTCATCCCTGGGTTACAAGAATGGTTCAACATTCGTAAATCAATCAATGTGAGAGAATAAATCAATAAGAGAAGAGAGAAGAACCACATGGTCCTCTCAATTGATGCAGAAAAAGCATTTGACAAAATCCAGCATCCGTTCCTGATTAAAACACTTCAAAGTATAGGGATAGAGGGAACATTCCTGAACTTCATAAAATCTATCTATGAAAGACCCACAGCAAATATCATCCTCAATGGGAAAAAGCTTGCAGCCTTCCCGTTGAGATCAGGAACACGACAAGGATGCCCACTCTCACCACTGTTGTTCAACATAGTATTAGAAGTCCTAGCAACAGCAATCAGACAACAAAGAGAAATAAAAGGTATCCAAATTGGCAATGAAGAAGTCAAACTCTCTCTCTTCGCAGATGACATGATTCTTTATATGGAAAACCCAAAAGACTTCACCCCCCAAACTACTAGAACTCATACAGCAATTCAGTAACGTGGCAGGATACAAAGTCAATGTACAGAAATCAGTGTCTTTCTTATACACTAATAATGAAAATACAGAAAGGGAAATTAGAGAATCGATTCCATTTACTATAGCACCAAGAACTATAAGATACCTGGGAATAAACCTAACTAGAGAGGTAAAGGATCTGTACTCAAGGAACTACAGAACACTCATGAAAGAAATTGAAGAAGACACAAAAAGATGGAAGACCATTCCATGCTCTTGGATTGGAAGAATAAACATTGTTAAAATGTCTCTACTGCCTAGAGCAATCTATACTTTTAATGCCATTCCGATCAAAATTCCACCGGTATTTTTCAAAGAGCTGGAGTAAATAATCCTAAAATTTGTATGGAATCAGAAGAGACCCCAAATCACTAAGGAAATGTTGAAAAACAAAAACAAAACTGGGGGCATCACGTTACCTGATTTCAAGCTTTACTACAAAGCTGTGATCACCAAGACAGAATGGTACTGGCATAAAAACAGACACATAGACCAGTGGAACAGAGTAGAGAGCCCAGATATGGACCCTCAACTCTACGGTCAAATAATCTTTGACAAAACAGGAAAAAATATACAGTGGAAAAAAGAGAGTCTCTTAAATAAATGCTGCTGAGAAAACTGGACAGCTATATGTAGAAGAATGAAACTCGACCATTCTCTTACATTGTACACAAAGATAAACTCAAAATGGATAAAAGACCTCAATGTGAGACAGGAATCCATCAGAATGCTGGAGGAGAACATAGGCAGTAACCTCTTTGATATCAGCCACAGCAACTTCTTTCAAGATATGTCTCCAAAGGCAAAGGAAACAAAAGCAAAAATGAACTTTTGGGACTTCATCAAGATCAAAAACTTCTGCACAGCAAAGGAAACAGTCAACAAAACAAAGAGGCAACCCACGGAATGGGAGAAGATATTTGCAAATGACAGTACAGACAAAAGGTTGATATCCAGGATCTATAAAGAACTCCTCAAACTCAACACACACAAAACAGACAATCATATAAAAAAATCGGCAGAAGATATGAACAGACACTTCTCCAATGAAGACATACAAATGGCTATCAGACACATGAAAAAATGTTCATCATCACTAGCCATCAGGGAGATTCAAATTAAAACCACATTGAGATACCACCTTACACCAGTTAGAATGGCCAAAATTAGCAAGATAGGAAACAACATGTGTTGGAGGGGATGTGGAGAAAGGGGAACCCTCTTACACTGTTGGTGGGAACGCAAGTTGGTGTAGCCACTTGGAGAACAGTGTGGAGATTCCTCAAGAAATTAAAAGTAGAGCTTCCCTATGACCCTGCAATTGCACTACTGGGTATTTACCCCAAAGATACAGATGTAGTGAAAAGAAGGGCCATCTGTACCCCAATGTTTATAGCAGCAATGGTCATGGTTGCCAAACTGTGGAAAGAACCAAGATGCCCTTCAACGGATGAATGGATAAGGAAGATGTGGTCCACATACACTATGGAGTATTATGCCTCCATCAGAAAGGACGAATACCCAACTTTTGTAGCAACATGGACGGGACTGGAAGAGATTATGCTGAGTGAAATAAGTCAAGCAGAGAGAGTTAATTATCATATGGTTTCACTTATTTGTGGAGCATAACAAATAGCATGGAGGACAAGGGGAGATGGAGAGAAGAAGGGAATTGAGGGAAATTGGAAGAAGAGGTGAACCATGAGAGACTATGGACTCTGAAAAACAATCTGAGGGTTTTGAAGGGGCGGGGGGTGGGAGGTTGGGGGAACCAGGTGGTGGGTATTAGGGAGGGCACGCATTGCATGGAGCACTGGGTGTGGTGCAAAAACAATGAATACTGTTACGCTGAAAAGAAATAAAAAATTTTTTAAAAATTCTAAAAAAAAAAAGACTTGTATGCAAAATATAGTTTTAAAAAAGTCCTACAAATCAGTAATAAAATGTCAGACAACAGAATAAAATTGAGCAAAACTCTTGAACTGATACATCAGTTAAGAAGATATAGTAATGTCCAAAAATTACAAGAAAAGGAGCTCACTGTCATTAGTCATTAGGGAACAAAATAAAACCAAAATATTATACCACTTCAATCCCAATAAAATAGGTAAAATTAAAAATATGAGAGATACCACATGTCAGTCAGGAAGTGATGTCATTCTACTCTCAACTATGCTTGTGAGGATATAAGATGGTAAAACTTTGAAAAACTGTTTGCAGTTTCCTGTATACATTTCCTCTATATTCTATAGTTACCAAATAGCTCAATAATTTAATTCTTTGCTTTTTTGCCAAGAGTTATAAAAATGTATAGCCACATAAATGTCAAGTACAAAAATATTTATATCATCTTCATTTATAAGAAGAAACTGGAAACAACCAAATGCCCATCAATAAGGGAACGGATAGTGATCTTGTGCTAGGTCTATCCTTCAGGAGTAAATATACCTTATCAAAAAGAACAAACTGCAAGTACACAACTATATAAATGCAACTAGTTAATAAATAATTCAAGACAGACCCACTGAAATATCAGTGTTAAAAACAACCACTTTACTCTGTAAAGAATTTAGACAACTTAAGCAACTAATTTGAGAACCTGAATAATTTAATTGATAGTACTGATGAGATCTGAGGAGGTCTAAACATACTTAGAGAATCAAATTTTTAAATATTTCAGGGTTGAGGAAAATAAATTTCACACTGCAGTGAACTGGACAAGTTCATTACAAGCCATCTTTGTATCTCACTCCTACTCTCTCATTAATCTTTATTTACGTGTAACTGAGAAAAGTATCACTCATGGATCTGGAATTGAAGCTTTCAAACACTGTTTTCTATGGAGCAAATCATAAATAAATTGACATTGGTCACCAGAACATTACAAGAGGGGCTATTAAAATATAGATCAACGACGCACCTGGGTGGTACAGTTGGTTAAGTGTCCCACTCTTGATTTTGGCTCAGGTAATGATTTCAGGGTGTTGAGATCAAGCCCTGCGTTGGGCTCTGAGCTCAGCACAGAATCTGCTTAAGACTTTCTCTCCCTCTCCTTCTGCCCCTCCCTCTATTCACATGGTCTCTGTCTCAAATAAATAAATAAATAAATCTCTAAAGAAAAATACAGATCAAAGGAAAACCAAATAAGCAGAGAGATAGTCATGTTCATGGATAGAAAAATAAATAATTTCAAAATGTCAGTTCTTCCTAATATGATTTATTGATTCAATGCAATCTCAGTCAAAATCCAGTAAGTTATTTTGTGAATATTAACAAATGATTCTGAAGTTTATATGGAAAGCCAAACAAACAAGCAAACAACAACAACCAAAAAAACAAAAAGAAAACTAGAATAGTCAATAAAATATTGAAGGATAAGAACAAATTTGGAGGACAGACACTACTTGATTTCACAACTTACTACAGTAATCAATACAATGTGGTACTGACAAAATAACAGATCAATGAAACAGAATAGAGAACCCAGGAAATGTTGGATAAAATATAGTCAACTGATATTCAACAGAGTAGCAAAAGTAATACAATGAAACAAAGGCAGTCTCTTTAAGAAATGGTGCTGAAATAACTGGACATACACATTAAAAAAAAGTCTTTAAGCATAGAATTTACATTCTTCACAAAAATTAACTCAAAATTGATTACAGACCCTAGTGTAAGACACAAAACTATAAAATTCTTAGAAGATAACATTGGAGAAAACCTAGTGATCTTGGATATGGTAAGGCCTTTTTACATATAACATCAAAGGCAAGATCCATGAAATAAACAATTGATAAGCTGGACTTCATTAAAATTAAAAATTTCTGTAAAAGACAATAGACAAGCCACAAAGTGGGAGAAAATATTTCCAAAGGATACATCTGATAAAGGACCGTTATCCAAAATATACAAAGAACTCTCAAAACTCAACAATAAGAAAATGAACAACCTGATTTTTTTAAAAAGGGCCAAAGACCTTAACAGATACCTCACCATAGAAGATATACTATGGCAAATAAGCATATGAAAATATATCCTACATGATAGGTCATCAGATAAATGCAAATTAAAACAAGAAGATGGTATGACATACCTATTAGGATGGCCAAAGTCTGGAATACTGACATTAATGCTGGTGAGTGTATGGAACAACAGGAACTTTCATTCATTGTTGGTAGAAATAACAAAATACTACAGAACACAGTTTGTTTTTTGTTTTTTGTTTTTGTTTGTTTGTTTTGTTTTTTGTTTTTTTTTTTTACAAAACTAAACATACTCTTTATCATACGATCCAGCAGTTGGGTACCCTGGTATTACCCAAAGGAGTTGAAAAATTTATGGCCACACATGCACTTGTACACAGGTGTTTATCACAGCCTGTTAAGTGCCCAAAGTTGGGAACAAAACAAAATGTGGTTTGGTAGGTGAACAGATAAACTGTGGTATATCCAGACAATGGAACATTATTCAGTACTAAAAGGAATTGAGTTATCAGCCAGTAGGACATGGATAAATCTTAAATTCATACTACTAAGTAAAAGAAGCCAATCTGAAGAGTCAACATCCTCTAGGATTTCAACTATATGATACTGTTAAAGGCATGGGACAATAAAAAATCACTGATTGCCAGAGGTGTGGGTGGAAAGAGATGAAGAGGCAGAGCACAGAGGATTCTTAGGGTAGTGAAAATAAATACACCGTGTGATATTATAATGACAAATATATGTATATGTCATTGTATTTTTGTAAAACCCCATAGAATGTATAATACCAAGAGTGAACCCTAAGGTAAACTATGGCTTTTGGGTGATTATCATGTATCAATGCAGGTTCATTCTTGAGAAAATGGGGAAAAAGAAAAGTACCATCTGGTGAGTGATACTGATAATGTGAGAACGTGAGAGGCTATTCACGTGTGAAGGTAGGGTGCATATGGAAAATCTGTATACCCCTCTCAGTTTTAATGTGAACTTAAGACTGCTGTAAAAAATAAAGTCCATAAAAGAAAAATGAAGTGATTCTGTACATATATTAGAAAATAAAGGTTGCATTTTTTTAGTGTGGTTAAGACACATTTTTTATTTTTGGAGGAAGGAAAAAATGTGGTTTCTGACACATAAAATATTTATAGTCCTTTTCCTCCCATTGACTTATGAGCTCACATGTCAGCTCTCCCTTATTCTTGTTCACCCCCTGCTTTTGCATCCTCGGGCACTTACTTAGGAAAGCATGGATGTATTTCTATCAACTGCTTCTCTAATAGAAACTGTTTATAAAGTCAGCATCCTAGAAACAGTAGGTTACAGCACCTGTGTAAAATATGTATAAACCATGCTTAATTGAAAGTACTTTTCTTACTCAACAAATAATGCCTATCTGCAAGGAAAAGTTATATGACAAAATGAATTTCCCTTAGAAACGCTGCTAGCTGTTTCAACACTGTCTGCACATTATTGGTTTCCATGGGCCAATTATTTAGTTTTTGGCTGAAGTTTCCAAAGGTATGGCTGTTTCAAGCTCATAATAATCACATAAACATGTCATTTTTTCAGATACCCATCAATTTTGGCATTATCAAGAGAATTTATCTGGCCTATAACAGTTTTTTTCTCATTTTTCTAACATTTTTATATACACTGAATTGCATGTGTTACAGTGAATCACATAACATATGAGATACTCTTAGAGCTCATAAGGGCACTAAGGACACAATAATTCCACACTGGTGAAAGAAAATTTTCTTCTTATACCTTTTCATTCTCCATCAGACTTATTACCAAATTAAATAAAGAAAATGCAGTAATTGCATTGTCCAAATTTATAGAAAATATTTAAATTCATTTTCAAAGGGAAATTATATATATATATTTATATATACACATATAATATATATTATATATAATTATATATTTTATAATTATGTAAATTATTATATAAAATCATATATAATATTATATATTTATAAAATATATAAAGATTACAGGGTTAGGCATTACTTCCCTGTCCAAAAGGGAATGTATACAAATCAATCAAATTGATGTATTATATTGAGTTTTCACATAATTCCAGAGATAAATAATATACCTCAATGTTATTCACATTTCTTTAACATAATTTTTAGCATATAGACAGATGTCATAAATAACTCCCACTCTTGTTATATAATATAGTCATATTATCTTTTAGTTAGAGCAATATAAAATCCTTCTTCTCTGGTCCCCTCCCCCAACACACAATTTCTTAGAAAATGATGCTACCTCCATTCTCTAGCTGAGTGTTTCATGTAACTCTACATTTCAACTCTATAGACCTTAAAGTAAATTTTATTTTATTTTACTAACTTTTATTTGTTTGACAGAGAGAGACACACAGAGAGAGGGGACACAAGCAGGGGGAGTGGAAGAGGGAGAATCAGGCTTCCTGCTGAGCAGGGAGCCCGATATGAGCCTCATCCCAGGACCCTGGGATCATGACCTGAATGGAAGGCAGATGCTTAATGACTGAGCCACCTAGGCGCCCTGTAAATTTTACTTTTCAGATATAATGAGTGAGATATAGCATTTATCCAACCACTATTTATTTGTCAGTATGATGGAAAAGTCTGGGTGTCAGAAATATCTAAGTACAAATACCTGGTTTTTTTTTGCAAGTTACGTGACCTTGATCAAGTTAAAACAACTTTCTTAACCTCAATCCCTCATCTAAAAATTAAGCTAATAATTTAAAGAATTGGATGGAATTGTGTGAATTCTAATATGTGAGTTAACATGGCATTTTGGAAGAAAGCAGAGTTGTTAAGTGGTAACTATTATTGTCCTGGACTAGACACTTGGCAGGCACTAGCAATAAAATACAGTTATCATTAATGCCACCAAGGCATACACAGAGGTGGGAGGATATATGTAAAAATAATTATAATATACTAGGATTTTTTATTCCAAAGTGAGACTGTACTATTGAACTGCCTGCATTAGCAAGCTCGTCCTTGATCTCTCATATTTTTATTGTTAGGAATGTTAAGGGGGGGGGGGCGAAACACATATTCTTCACACATATAATTAACTATTTTTTTGTTATGCATTTCTTTTCTGCCTTTTTACAAAATAATTACAATGCCTTTAAACATCCTTTTCAGACCAATTCAGTTTTTTTCATCCCCTGTGAAAATGTGAGAATCTTTCCAAAGCATTTATACATAAGTACATAAGTTTTGTTCTTCTTTTACTCTCAAAACACACTTCTGTTATGAAATTAATACTAACACAATTTTTTAAAAAATTCAACATTATTTCTGAGATATAAACTTGGTATATTTACTTTTGTGTGTATCTATCATCTATTTTTCCACCTACCTTGATATGAAACAGCAGGATAGTCAAAGGGTTTGCGTACCATATCATCTTGAATTAATTGCCTTATTGATGAACATTGTAATGTTTTCTATTTTTTGATATTACAAAAAACTGGGCTGAGTTAAACATGCTTATAACCTGTTTTTTGGTGAACATATTATTATAAATTTCTGGATTATCTGAAATTAACTTCATTAGATATTCACAAACTTTGTTTCAAAGCAAGTATAATACTTATCAATAGCAGTATGTAAAAAAAAAAAAAAGTTAATTCTTCTTCTC
Organism: Enhydra lutris kenyoni; assembly: GCF_002288905.1. Classification (NCBI taxonomy): domain Eukaryota; kingdom Metazoa; phylum Chordata; class Mammalia; order Carnivora; family Mustelidae; genus Enhydra; species Enhydra lutris. The sequence goes on along the minus strand of NW_019154099.1, from coordinate 37,371,178 downwards.
TATTCCAGGAATGAATACAAATTTTTACTATATTTTCACACTTATTTGACTACAGGTAGGACATTCTCATATATTTTCATTGAACCTCTTGGTTTTCCTCCACAAATTACTCATTTTTTATTAACAATTTTGTTTTCTTTTCCTATTTGATATTGTAGAACTTTTCAAAATATATTCTGACCACAAGTCCATAGCCTGAGATATGAATTGCAAATATTTTCTCCCAGCCTATTGATCATGTTTTTTTGCTTTCATTGAAGCATTTTAACACAATATCTATAACTTAGAATGGTTAAATGGATCGACATTTTTCTTTATGAATTGTGTCTTTAAATTGTCATTTAGTAAGTTAATTCTACCAAAAGGAAATGTAAATGTATTCAAATATTTAGCTGCTTTTTGGTTAGTTTGTACTTTGAACTGCCCTAAATTATGCCATAATTTAATTTTGAATAAACGTTTATATGTTTGAAAAGGCAGAGTAGAAACTGCATCCCCACTCTTTTTGACTATCCAGTGTCCATTCTTAGAAGCAGCCACTGAACGATACCACTTTCTATGTATGTCCTTTTCTTTCTTTCTTTTTTTTTTTGAATGCACAACATTGTCAAATATTTCTACATCCTTTCATAAAGACAAATTTTAGAATACCGACAACATTATACAGAATATTGAGAACAGTCCTATACCAGTTCACCATGTATATTGTTAGAAGACAGGAGAGTTTCCTCCACCCCAAGAAGACCCTTTAAACCTGAAAGATAAAGCAAGCCTCTCCATTTACACAGAATGTTAATCAGAGTTACTTACTGACAGGGGCCATCGGGCTGGTGGATGGACGGATGGACCAACAGACTGACGATCCAGAGCACCAAAGAACTCTTCTCTGCAGCTATCATCTGCAACATTCCACCCTTTCCAGCATTTATGGAGCGAGGGGCATGGTGATGAGGTCACAAGGTAGTTATCTAAAACGGCTCTATCTGTGCACCAGAAGATCCCTACTCGTTATCTTAAGTGCGGCCTTCTGTGCACCAGTCATCTGTAATAGTCACCTAAAGTGGCCCCTTACATGAACCACATTAGGGAAGACCAGAAAAAACCTCCCGCATTTCAGTCATGACATACATTAACCTGCATGGGGCCTGGAACATGCAGCTGCCAGGGAGGTCATTGCAAGGTCATGAACAAGATGGAGGGCCAAAGATGGAGTCAGTGTTGTTAGTGCTCCTACATATATGCTCAATTTTCTGAGTCACTTTTTTATGAAATATTAGAAGTTCGTTATAAATGACTGAAGTTAGAATTTTATCCTTGTTTGCAGCTGCAAACATATTTCCCATTTTTGTGACTGTGTATACAAAAATTTTTGTCAGTAATATTAAACACATTTTATTCAAGTGTAACTACTGTACAATAAACTGCACATGTATACAATTTAATATGTCTTGCATATACACATTCATGAAACTATAACCAAAATTGGTATAATGAACATATCAGTCATGCTTAATAGTTTCCTTATGCCTTTTGGAGATCTTCTTGCACTCATCACAAATATGGAGAGGTTTTTTTTATGTCGTTTAATTTATCAATACCTTTTTTCCCTCTCATTGCTAAGTAGTGAATAGGTATACAACAATTTGTCCATTTGTTTAATGATGAACATTCAGTTTATTTTATTTATTCTATTTATTTTGCTTTATACAGTTGTAAACAATTTTGCTTTTTAAAATTTAAAATTGATAGTTGCCTTTTTTTTTTTTGAGAGTTGGAAGAAGCTATTCCCCAGTGTTCTTAGTTATTCTAGCCAACTAATAGAATGTCCCAAATGTTGTCTTATCCTTATTTTGACAGTAAAAGTTAAAGTAAAACTATGTTCTCCCCTGGAAGAGAATTGGAGTGAAATATCTTCTTATTTTTCAAGTAAGTACAGTTATCATATGACTATATTCCTTGTTAAGCTATAAAAATTTCAGACTTATCACTATCTTTTGGATTTCAGAATGGAATCATATTTCATATATTTATTTTCATCTGACTTTGGTCTTTAGCAATCTATAGAAATTTCTTAACAATATGGAGGAAAGAGCAGAACAGTTCATCCCTGGGATTAATTCAGTATTAAATGTCCCAGTAAAACCAGTAGAGTGAGTCTTGAGATAAACTTAGTAAGCAGGCATGAGTCACAAACTTAAGACCAATCTAAAATTTAACACTAGGAGTTAATAGCTTAACAAATGGAAGACAGAATATACATATATACAAATGATGTCACTATGTTATCTTTAAAATATAATTTCCCTAAAATAAATGTAGGCATAGTCTCACAATGGATATGAGATACCTTTAGCAAAACCTTTAACAAATCTAGAAGAGCTGGACCACTGGATGTAATTTTATGTAGTCACGGCAATGGACATAGTTTTCTGCTTACCCACTGAACTTTAAAGTACACATTCTAGCTTTAGGGTTAACGGTAAAGTTGTTAACAGTCATAGTCATGTTACTTTTACATCCTTCAAAATAATTTCAAGCAGCAGGCTGCTGTAATTGTTCTGAACCAAAGCCAACTTTAAAAGACAACCAGGAGAGATGAAGATTTTTTTTTTTTTTTTTAGATTTTTTATTTATTTGACCCAGAGAGATCACAAGTAGGCAGAGAGGCAAGCAGAGAGAGAGAGAGGAGGAAGCAGGCTCCCTGCCGAGCAGGGAGCCCGATGTGGGACTCGATCCCAGAACCGTGAGACCATGACCTGAGCCAAAAGCAGAGGCTCAACCCACCGAGCCATCCAGGCGCCCCGAGAGATGAGGATTTTTAAACGGTGAGACAACATGACCGTACCCTTCATGCCTTATTGCTTACATTGACATAACCACCGCAGCCAGGAAAAAAATAGCTCCTGAACTACCTCCAAATCTCTCCAAAACATAGATTCACTTAAGATTTTAAAATAAATTCAAATTATTTTCAATACTGCCTCATCCCTTGTCTGAAGTACAAGACATTTCATCAGAATTATCTCAAAACTTGAGTTGGGATCTTTGTTTCCATAATCATTTACTTTTGTTCATGTATTTTTCTGATTGTATATGATTATCATAAGGAGAAGGTCAGTCATGCTATTCAGGGAAGTAAGAATAGTGTGTGCACAATTCAATCTTAGGCAGCCTCTGCATATTTGGAAAATTCTGACTGCCTTTTGTTACATTTTCATTTTCTAATCACAAAAAATAAAACTTGGCAGAGTTGGGCTGGCATCTGTGTGTGTGTGTGTGTGTGTTTCCATACATTCTTTTGACAGCACTTTTTTTTTCTAAAAGCATTACATTCAACAATTTATTTCTATGAAATAACCCTAGTAAAATTTCCTACCAACTATCAAAGAGATTTTTCTTTTGAATGTGCACTCTGATTAAAATTAATTTCTCAACTCTAATGGTGAGCAGTAATTAAGAAAGCAAACTTGGCTGAATGCACAATGTTAGCAAAGGAGCATTTAAATACTGAAATTAATATATTTGATTTTGTCAGTTAGTCATGTATTAGGTGTTACTCTGCCAAAAAATTTCCTATAATTTTTTTTTTCCTCATTGGCAACACAATCAGGTACAGAATGTCTTGGGGTTTAGGATTTCTTACAAATCTAATTGCCACCACTAATTCTCTCTTGAGGCTATAGAAACAAAGGAAAAAGACTAAAAATTTGCATTACTCCAAATCACAGATAATCTTTAAGATATGTAAACTATATCTGCTAACATAAATATTGAATAATTCGTTACTAATTATACTCTAGTAAATAATAATTTTATTCAATGTCTACATTCATTCTTTATAACTACTGCATTTCCTTTTAGAAATGGATTCCCATTTAATTGGGTAAATGTGTTATAATTTCTTTTATTAAATACCAATTTAGTAACCAAGAAAATATTATTATTACTTATTTCTAAAATGTAGCAAGATAATCATTTCATATATTTAGCCACATATATTCATTTTGTGCATAAAACTATTTTCTAGAGGAGGGAGGAATGATTAATGTGATTTTTAAAACTCCAATAATGATTATGACGTAAGTCTGCTCTTTAAATAAATTATTATAATAAATATAAATGGAAAGTTGTTCATTGTTATAATATTGGATTTACTATGAAATATATATTTCACTTTTTCTATCCTTAAAAATCAAACAACATTGTAGAGCACTGTGTACCTTATTTTTGTTATATTACTATAGTTACTTTTTCTCATCCATTCTTATCCCAATATTAGCATCTGAAACAGTCTTATAAGAGACATTGACTATTCAGTGAATACACAAGAAGCCATTAAGAGAGAATAGAATTGACTAAAATTTCACAGGTAGAGGAGGTAAATAGAGAATCAAATTGAATGAATGAGAAAACATATGTATAAACATTTATATATATAATTGTATTTGTTACAATAGCTTGCTTACAAATCATGACTATATAGTATGCCACAAAGAGCTTAAAATATAATTTTTATTATTAAATTTCTAAGTACACACACACACTCACATAGAAACCACACTAAGTGCAAGACAAGTTGGAGAATATATTAACTCACATAACCATGAAGTAGTCATAATTTAACAACAGAAAGAAACAATGAATTAAAATAAGCAATATCTGAAAAACAAAATAATTAAATAGAAAACTTCAGAAGAGGGACAGGGGTATATAAAATGTAATCAATCTGATATAAAGCAGCCAAGAGAATAAATAAAGGAAAACAAAGAAAGTAGAACAAAAATTAAGATAGCAGACTTAACCCAGTTGTAATATCATTAAAGTAATAAAAGTTGATTATATTTCTTTAAAAGAAATTCCCAGAGTGGTTAAAACAAAAAAACTCTGTGCTATGTATTAGATACTTATAAAAAGATATGAATGCAATAAGTGAACAGTAAGTAGTTAAAAAGACAGAGGAACACATACAAAGCAAATACTAATCATTAAAACCTGGAAAAACAATTATTACATGAGACCAAAATTGATAAGGATATATAGTTTTGAAAAACAAAATGAACCATCATGATCTATGTTTTAAATGTATGTGTGTGTGTATATATATATATATACATATATATATATATCTCAAATGTAGGATACACATAACTTCCAAACACATTTACAAAAAATTATCTATGAAATCATTAAACATGTATAAGCAAAAATAATTATGACAAAGATGATATTTTGCTCAAAGGAAACAAGACAATTAAAAATAAGTAATAAATAGATATTTTTCAAAAAAATCTCCAACATGTGAAAATTAAAAAAAAAAAATGATTTAAACTAGTTCTTCAGCAGAACATGTTACAGAATTGATATTACAAAATATTTAAAATTACACTAACGGAAGCAAATAAACTATCAAAACTTGTCAGATGGAAAAACAATAGTACATAAATATTAATGTCTTGCTTTAAATGCATTCATATGTGCAAACAAAGATTGAAAAGTGATGGACTAGATATTCAGGCTGCTAATAAATAAAACTTCAGAATAAAGTCAAAGCAAATCAAAAGTAATAAATATTACACGCCAAAAAAAAAAAAATTATACTTTAGGAAACAAAGAAATAGTGGATTCACTAAAGAAGAGGAAGGAAGGAGAAGGAGGAGATGGAGGTGGGGAGAGGGGTAAGAGGAAGGAGGGAAAGAGGAAGAAGAAGACAAAGATGAACAAGAAGAAGAACAACAATAACAACTGACAAACATATCTGGAAAAATTAATCAAGGAAGAGGAAGCATAAGTAATTACATAGGGCATGGCATAATTGCTTAACAATACACATAGGGCAAAGAATTTAAAAATTAATAGACTATTATAGGAATCTTTAATTAATTAATTAATTAATTAATTTGACAGACAGAGATCACAAGTAGGCAGAGAGGCGGGCTCCCTGCCAAGCAGAGAGCCTGATGTGGGGTTTAACCCACTGAGCCACCCAGGCGCCCCTATTATAGGAATCTTTATATCCAATATATTTGAAAACAAATGGACAATTTTGGAGAAAATCTTAAATATCTGACAAGCATTTAAAAAATTTATATAACTGAATATACCTAATGGCATTAAATAATGTAAGCACTTATTAAAACCACTTACACGCACACATACCCGTATGCACACACTCACCTATGAAATTATGCTTATTACTTGAATAAGAGAACAAAGAGAAAATTCGTGTATTATATTAATTTTTCTAGGAAAGGAGAGAGAAATAGATTTTTAAAAGTTGATAGCAAATCTGATTTATGATATGTTATTCTCACAAACATAACTGTAGAAAAATTAAATGAATGTTAAAGAAAAAAATATTCTGACACTTGTTAAAATGGTGAGCAGACTTTATTCAGGACTTTTGAGAAATAGGAGAAGCCTATTACAGTAGGGGAGAGAATCCCAGGACCCTGGATCACGACCTGAGTGGAAGGAAGCCGCTTAACCAACTGAGCCCCTGTTCTTAACAATTTTTTTAAAAAGTTTATTAACTTTATTAACATTATGAAAGCATAACAGAAAGTGAAATGATAAAAACTCAAATGGATTCTTTATGTAAAGCTAAAATTGTGTCAAGGACCTTTACTAACATTCTTTCCTTGGGACATTCTACCGACATGTTAACCAGTTGAGTAAATGGAATTGAAGCAAATAAGAGAAGACTTTGAATGAAAAATAAGCAGTCTTTTGTAATTCATAAAGGGAGTAATTACATGAACAGAAAAAATTTCTAAATATCTATAAATTTATCTAATAAGATTGTTTAGCAAATTTCCAAATACTAGATTAATGTATCACAGGCAGCATGAAAAGAATGCTGTTTATCTTCTTCGTACTATTGTTTAAGATCACCCAGATGAGCTGCATATGAACTGACATATTTTTAAAATAATTATTTGCCTAAATGAAAATCTAAAGAAAAAAATTTTAAAAATTATATATACTCTTTCCATATATCCTTAAGATATTTGAAAATAAATATATTTTTGAGAACTATATAGTTTATAAAATTATGAGAACTACTGTTTTTCAATGTTGGGGAAATAATTTTCTCTTATAATAAAATGTCTATCAGTGAATCTATAATAACAAATTGTTCTCATGTAAATTTATGTAAATATGAATGTTGATTAAAAGTAAACACTGCACCAATAAAATGTTGATATTGTCTTTAACATAACCCTTAACATAATCAGAACCACCATTCCCTTCATGTACATTCAAAGCACAAGTCCCCAGATTTAAATAAATTGAGTTCAGTTTGCTTAATGTGCCCTAAGTGTGATGTAAGTCATTAACAGGTTGAGATCAAACATCAAATTATGTGCTTGACAGCAAATCTGTGCTGGCAAGAACAAAGTTTAGAAGCTTAAACATGTGTAGTATTGAAAAGATAAGAGTTTTTCTCTGCAGATACATCTTTCAGGATGAATAAAAATATTTGAATAATTTGCTAGAAATATATTGCTATAGCTTTAAGCAAATAGTCCCAAACTGCCTATATTTAGATACGCCAAAAGCTGTCCGGTAGCATAAATCATTATTTAAGTATTATAAATATAGAAGGCATGCACTCTACACTTGTGGTGTGCACATATGAATGCCCACTCACATACAAATGTATTTAAATATACATTTATGTGTACAAAAGTGTGTGTGTCTATGTGTGTAGAAATGAAATATAAGTGGGGGGCGCCTGGGTGGCTCAGTGGGTTAAAGCCTCTGCCTTCGGCTCAGGTCATGGTCCCAGGGTCCTGGGATGGAGCCCCGCATTGGGCTCTCTGCTCAGCGGGGAGCCTGCTTCCTTCTCTCTTTTGCCTACTTGTGATCTCTGTCCGTCAAATAAATAAATAAATCTTAAAAAAAAAAAAAGAAATATAAATGGAAGGACTTAAGGTAAGTTTACATTAACTCCTTCTATACTTCTTTCTCAAAGGAAATTTTTCTGAGTTTTTCAGGGAGGGAAATGATAGCTAGGTACATTCTCAAAGATTCAACAGTCTTTTACCTATTACGGTAAGACTCACCTTGATGGTACTCTGCTTCAAATTGTTGAACTTGGGGTCTGATTGACCCTATCAAGATGTATACACCCCATTTTGGCAAAATGATGTCATCAATAGCAAGTTTTTAAAAAGAAAGAAAGAAAGATGGTCAAGACTACCTGAAGAAAAGAGAGATACACCCCACCGAATGACCGGCAGATCAAAGACAAAGAAAAAAAAAAAAGAACACAAAATAGCCATAGGCAACAATTTGATTATTTAATAGTCCCTTCTTAAATTTTTAACTTTCCTGTAGATAGGAAATGAAATTCCTATACCCCAACTTCTAAGAATTGGGCACCTGAGTAGATTCTGCTCAGCATTAGAAGATGCAAGGGAGGGGTGCCTGGGTGGTGCCGTCTGTTTAAGGGTCTGACTCTTGGTTTCAGCTCAGGTCGTGATCTCCAGTTTTGAGATCAAGCTCCATGCTCAGTGCAGAGTCTGCTTAAGACTCTTTCTTCCTCTGCCCCTCCCCTCTCCTCTACATCTCTCTCTCTCAAATAAATAAGTTAATTAAAAATTTTAAAAAAGAAGATGCAAGGGATTTTTTAAAGTGTTAAATCAAATGAATCTATACTCATAGATACTTACAGCCATGCTTTTAAACATGTATGTGTACATCTATAATGATCAGGTACTAGGTTAGGCAATAGATATACAAGAATAAAAAAAAAATCAAAATGAGCTCCAGAATCTCATGAAGCTTATGTAAAGATAAAAAAAAAAAGCCATTATAAAAGGATAAAACCTTGAATATATTTGAGGACTGGAGAGAAGGCCAGTGTGACTAGAACCTTGTAAACAAAAACTTTAACTAATTTGTGTGACTTCAGCATAAGTGAGTTTAAATTTCACTACACAACCTTTCCTGTTTGTAGTAAGGAAAGTGGACAGCTATGGAAAAAGTGAGCATTAGATAAAAGTCATAAAAAACATTAAAAAATGTAGCACAGATATTATTATGTATCACAAACAAAAATACAAAGATAAGCAGCTAACACTATTTGAATGTTTCTTCAACTCTTTCAAATATTTCAACTCAGTTTAAAATACGCCATTACTTAGTGCTGTGCACAAGGATAAAAAATAAATATCAGTTCATTTTATGTAAGATTTTACTAATAACACTGAGAATTATATGAAAAGATGCACAGCACATTGATGAGTTACAACACAATCTATAATTGGGGGAATAGAACAAGGCAGTATTATTTTCCATTATACAATCTCCTTATTTATGCCTTGTTAAGTAAATAATAAGTTGACATTAAAAATAATTTTAATAAATTCATGTATTTCAACTCACCATTACAGGTACTGCTATATGCATACAATATCCATTTGTTGAGGTCCTAATCCCCAGTGCAGTGGTATTTGGAGATGGAGCCTTTAGGAGGTAGTTGGGTTCGGATGAAATTATGGGGGTGGATCCCCCATAATGGGATTGGTGTCCATGTAAAGAGGATGAAGAGACCAGAGTTCTCTGTGAGTCAGGTGGGGATAAGTGAGAAGGTGCCTGTCTATAACCCAGAGAGCAGGCTTTGTCACCAGAACTCCACCATGCTGGTACTCTGACTTCCAGCTAGTTTCTGGTGTTTTGTTATGGTGGCCCAAGCCAACTAAGATATGTGCCAAAAACAGAATTTTAAATATATGTTTTTGGACTTTTTTAATTTGAATAGAGGAAAATAAGGCATTAAAGAGACTTCATGTGTAATTTAAATGATCCAAATGTATACTTTTAATTAAAGTTGGAATAGTAGAGGAACAATTTTAAAGAATAGTAAACAAATATTTGTTCTTTATTAGAATCTAAATATAATAAAAATTAGTGCTTCAAAGTTTATCACAAAGGCCTCGTCATTGAATTTATCTGGAATTTTTGTTCAAGGTCTAAGAGGTGTCTACTGAGTGTTAATTTCAAATAACAAAACCATATAAATATGTTTAATATGTCAGAATATTACCTAGCATTCTGTTACTCTGCTGTCTACAGTAAAATTAAAAGTTATCTTCATAACCAGGATACCGTCCTCTCATCCTTTCTCACTTAGGCTCCCATAATAACACCCATCTTCTTGCTTTCTTTTCTTAGCCCATCTCTCTCTAAGTCATTTTCTACACTACGGTAAATGATTATTTGTAAACACTCATCTGATGAAAATGCTTCCCTGAAAAAAACTCTCAAACAGCTTACCATTAGCTACAAGGCAAAATGTACCCTTCCTTGAGCCAGTTATTAAATCAGTGACAAAAGTTTATTTATCTATTTATTATTTATACAAATATATATAAATATATATAAGTTTATATAAATACATATATTTATAAATAAAATATATATAAATCTATTTATTTATTATTTATCTTCTGTTTAACTTTTGGAAAAAATGAATAATATATATACACATACATTTATATACATATATCTATGTATTTATGTATTTATATTCATATATATATATGATCCCTGCATTGCGGCCATGTAAAATATTCAAAAGTCCTCCTACCATCTCTTAAGAATTTTCATATTCTTCTCTTTTTCATAGGTTTTCTTGGATTTTTTTATCTTCCTTTCCACTCTAATTTGATATATTACTTAAATATTACTCAAAGGTAAAATGTATTTCTTTTGCCGCTTTGGACAACTGTACGAAGTCACTTAGAATATGCTACTGTAATTATTCATTTGATTATAATTCCAATATACTATGAAATTCTGAAGGAAAACATTAATCATATTTGAAATATTGACATATTAACAATGCGTTTAATAACTATAGATAGATTTCATATTTTAATACTAATTATAGAAGTCAAAGTTAAAGACCTAAATGAAGTAAAATATCTCATTTCATTTAAATGTAGTAAAAATAAAATACCTCAAATAAGTAATTTTAAAACTTAAATCTATGAGGCAAGCCTCTTTTTTATTTTCTTAATTGTAATTGTTTGTACCAAGGAGTTCCCAAACATTGAGTTAAGAAATAGAGAAGTTTAGTAGAACCAGCTTGGCCATTCATAAGAAGTTTCAAATTGCTTTCAAAATTAAGTCAAGTAGCATCTCAAATGATTTGGCTGCTATCCCATTTTCCCCCTTTATACTGAAAGAAAAAATTGCTGTTTGATTTATTAAATTTCCTATTCATTTAAATGAAAGGTAAGTAATTATCAGTAGTCTTTCTTGGTGATGCCATGCAAGTACTATCACCTTACATTTCCAGCAGAATATGGATGATTTCTAGTAACTTGGATTTTATTACCACATTTGTATGTAAGGGAGTCACTTATTCTACAGTAGGAAGGACAATTGTGCTTTGAGAGATGTGGGTAAATTTTAGTAATGTTTTGGTAATAGTTTAGAATACAAAAGTAAATAGACTTACATACAGCAATTTAAAGGAAAGGAGACTCAAAAAAGCCATACATATCCATAATATTTTAATACAAATACAGGAACCTCCAAAGGAAAAAGAAGGCCATCTGATATGATACCGTAAAGGAGTTTTCATTTTAAACAGTGAACCCTAAATAAACTGACTGGTTGCAACTTAATGGTTGGCTTCAGGTAGACTTCAGACTAGAATTAATAACACAATTACCAAGTGACTAATAAAGTTATTAAATTAGAATGATTCTTATTAGTCAGGGGCCTGAATCTTAGTCTGTTGCCTTATAATAACTAGTGAGAAACTAAAGACTACTTAAGAGTAAAAATAAATATTTTTACTTCACACAATCTACTGAGATTTGAAAATATGATTTGGGTAGAATTCAGGTACTTACAGGATTCATCAAATAATTCTTAGGTCACTCATACACTCCAGGGAAGCCACACTGTGTTTAAGGAGGTAATTTTTTTTTTTTTTTTTTTTACCTCTACCTACACATCAGAGAGTTGACATTTGAAGGTGAGAAAAAGAAAGCAACTTTACAAGGTAGGGCTTTTGGGAAATAGAGTGGAGTCTTCCAGGCAAAACTGATTAGAAAACATTCTTTTTACCTCTAAATCCATGGGGGCCTATGAAATACTTTACTCCACAGTTACAGAAATAACATCTTGTTCTTCATAAGCAAGGGCATTTGATTTTTCTCCTTCTAAGAAAACCAATAGAGGCTTGACTCTAAAAAGTTCTGCTTAACACCGATTTTTTTTTTTAATAGCTGTTATGAACATGTGCAACAATGACAGTGTAAGTACAATGCCTAAGTTAGGACAGTTGGGGATGATTTGCTTTGTACTTTATGGATTGGACTTTAAATTTCTATTAGAGAAGGCAACAACTTGTTCTACTCAGCATATAAACTTTCTTAGTCCAAAGAATTATCAAACTGGCCTAAAGCAAGAGAAGCCCTGAAGTCAGACAGCAAATCAGAAAATATCATATAAACAAAGAACCAAAGGAAAACAAGAACTGGTATCCAGTAAAAGGCATAACAAAGTCCTGATGCTTTAGCAATAAAAAGCTCACTGAGACTGATCTTAGGAGGAGATAGGAGTCAAATTCAGTCGATTATATTTTAGTCATAAAATATTTTTTTATTTTGCTATAAGCCTGTGTATTTATATGAAAATATTATTGTTTGCAAACAAACTGGAGAAAAAGAGGACTACAGTGTGTAATCTTTTTTGTTCTTCCCAAGTCACAACTGATAAAAAACAATTAAGCATTGGTAAAGAAAGATATTGGAACCAAGTAGATTAAACATTTTTACTTTCGATTCCTTTATCCAGAGAGAATAGTTTAGAGATGCATAATGTTTATTAAATAGTACCAGAGCAGTGATTATCCATATTTTCTTTTGCCTGCCTTTATGCAAGTCATGGCTCACCTTTGCTATAAATACAAAGACTAACTGGAATCAGCATTAGCCCCCTGTGTCCATATAGTTATGTAGGAGACATAAGACAGGCAACTACAAAATAGCATAGAATTTAATTAGTGGATAAGAGATTACAAATATTTTATGAGTCAATTTATCTTGGGAAAGGCAACCAGAAATACTTAATAGGATGAAAAGGCATTTGAATTAAACTTTGAATTAAGTCTAGGATTTCAAGTATTTGAAACGTGGAAGGGGAAAATAAAATCAGAGTAGAACACAGAGAACTGGAGATATTTCTATGAAAAGAACTTAGAGACAGGAGAGGCCTCTCATTTTGTACTCACACTTGGCCCACATTCAAAAGCAAGTAGATATTAGTGACAATACAGCACAACTGATTTATATGACGACACCTCCAGTAAAGAAAACATATTTGAGCAAAAGCCTGAAGAATCCATGACTGAAGCATAGAATATAGTGCAGAGTTGTTCAAGTGAGACTTGGTTGAGCTGAAATAGGAGAGTGGAAAAGAACATGAAGGGACAGACATAAGAAATGCAGAAGAGGGCATAATTCATAATATTTGGCCACCTATTGAAAGTGCGTCAAAGAAGGGAACTTGAATCTAAAGATGGGAGAAAGATGACTGAATTTTGAGTTAAGTTGCCTGGGCACTAACATAGCAAAGAAAGTCGTGTTTGCGGTGTAGGGTGATAGATTTTACAGTTAGGAAATATTTGGTTCTTATTTGTGGCTGGGTGCCCAGCATCTACTATAAGATACCCATAAATAAATGGAATGTAAAGTAATGTCTTGTTGCAAAATAATATAACTCTGAAGTTGTTAGTACTATTATGGTTAATTTTAATTATTTTAAACATTTTGATTTATTTTTCATTACACACTCCCATTATATATAATAAGTAATATATAGCATTTGGAATTGACATATCAACATCTCCTCCCCTCTTCCTGCATACCATCCCTAGTAGTGAAATAAAAATTAACTAAGAAATGTAAAATAACAACTCTAAGTAAATAATATAATAATTGTTCTTTGGAGCTCATCTGATAAGCAAAAAAACTGGATGTTTTGGTTATAAGACTCTAGCAGATTAGTATCTGGCACATGGAGAGCACACAATAGATATTTAGCTCTTATCTGGCCTACAAAACAAAATGTGGTTTTGCAGATAATCAAATCTATCTTAATTTACATAGAATTCGCTTCCTGGAATATTTCAATTAACTTTCTACCCAATGCCCATAAATATATGAGTATTTAGAATATAATTTCATTTTACTAATGTAGCATAGCTTTAGTTAATAGCCACCAGTGGTTGAATACAGAAAATAATGTTTACGTTTTATGATGTAAACAATTATTTCAGTGCAAGAATTTTTTGACTTAGATATCCTGTTAATATTCTGAATTACATAACTACCACCAAAGTTAGTGGTCTCATTTTGTAAAAATATATAATATAGGGACGCCTGGGTGGCTCAGTTGGTTGGACGACTGCTTTCGGCTCGGGTCATGATCCCGGAGTCCCGGGATCGAGTCCCACATCGGGCTCCCCGCTCCGCGGGGAGTCTGCTTCTTCCTCTGACCTTCTCCTCGCTCATGCTCTCTCTCACTGCCTCTCTCTCAAATAAATAAATAAAATATTAAAAAAAAAAAAAAGAATTCTTAAAAAAAAAAAATATATATATATAATATAAAAAAGAATTCACTTTACAGTGATATTAGACTTTTTTGTTCCCTCTCATTTGAAACAAATGAGTAAAATTCCTGGGTCTCCTAGAGAAATAGAGTAGGAAATTATAGACTAAGAAATTATCTAGACTATCTACTTCAAGTACTCAAATGCAAATTGATAGCACTTACTCTTCAGTTGTTAAATTATATAATGAAGTATTAACACAATGAAAACTGTGTGATCATTCCACAGAATCAAATCTGAATGATATTCCTGAATCTTATTATATTTTTTGCACATTGCATATGAGGCACAAATAGAAAACCATATCAAGGTAAACAAAATGTTCATGTTACATAGCTAATGAGTATTAATCTAATATTAAGTGTAAAGCAAAACAGAAGTTATAATGAAAAATATCAGCAGAAATAAAAAGATATGCTTTCTTTGATGACAGTGAGAAAACATGCCCTTACCATGTAGATGATTAGTTACGTAGAAATATGTCTATAAATCATAAGTCTGTTATTTGACAAATTAATAAGATCTAAAATGTAATTAGAAATAACATACAATGGAAAGACAAAAAGCTAAGAGATTGATTTTTTAAGTGAAGGTTTTATTTTATTTGTTTATTTTTTAAAAATTTTATTTATTTATTTGACAGAGATCTCAAGTAGGCAGAGGGGCAGAGAGAGAGGGGGAAGCAGGCTCCCCGCTGAGCAGACAGCCAGATGCTGGGCTCAATCCCAGAACCCTGAGATCATGACCTGAGCTGAAGGCAGAGGCTTTAACCCACTGAGCCACCCAGGCACCCCTGAAAGTTTTATTTTAAAAGCATTTGAATTTAAGGTAAGATTGAGCTATTTTGAAAAATATGTATATTTATGTAAAAAATGTACTGTAAGTAGAAGAATCAGGAAAAAGAGTTCAAAAAGGGTTTTGGGAACTCATCTTGTCTAGAATAGCTGTTTCCCAAATTATGAGATTGTCAGAATCACTTGGGACAATGTTTAGAATTACAGATCTTTGGTGCTAAACCAGATATACTGAGTAACAATTTCCAGTGTTGGGTGAAGGGAATCAAGTGGACCTTAGTTGGTTTGGTTGACTCTGAGCAGTGACTGAGCACATTTTGTTTTGTTTTAAATTTCACAAGTAAACTGCAAACTAGATAAGAAAATTATAAAAGTTTTATTTCATAAAGATCGTTCTGATTAAAACGTGTACGATTTATAGAAAAGTGGGTGGGATACAATTAACCAATTATAAGGCTATTACAATTATGCTGTTCGATGCCAGTGAATAACTTACACTTAGCTGTTGAAATCATAATAGGAAGGAAAAAATGGCAACAGTGTGATTTTAAAATAGCAAGGAGGATGCCTAATTAGGTCAGAAAGAAGAGGGAAAAAAAAATCAAGTATGACTTCTGGGTAAAATGTTAATTCCATTCTGCTGGGAAAGGCAATCTCAGGGGTACAGTCTTTCAGCCTCCACCCGCCATAAAGAATGGGTCTCAGGCCTAGAACTCATACTTACCAAGAAATGAAGAGCTCAAACACCCTGTGCCAAGCTTGTTGCCTTTTATGGGAGTATTTTTCCCTTTCCTGGGCTCAACGAATGTTCTTTTGTTTCTGCTTAAAGTGTGTTCATCTTATGGCATCTCGTCAACTCTGCTGTTGGTTCCTTCCACCACTGCACGAGAGGGCGCATCAGGCAAATTGCTTTGCCTTCAGCCTCCAGGAGAGACCCACCGGTCATAGAGGACCAGCACACATTGCTAAAATCAATATTGCTGCGCCTCCTCTCTGTGTAAGTGAAGTGTTACTCTGTCCTGTGCTTGACTGTGGTGTATCTTCCTTGAGTATTCTGATACTATGATGCAATGGGTAGAAAGTTTCCTTCCCTGGGACTGATAACTGGTACACAGTGCTCCATACTCTTGTGACTGTTAACTGGTGCATGGTATTCTGCTCTTCGTATTCTGTGACAGGGCAATGGGAAGGAATCATATTTCAAGTTTCTAGTAATTTAATAATGAGTAGTGATCTGAAAATTCTCATTGCAGAGTGCCTGTGGAAATGTATGTGGAAATTTCATTTGGTCTTTAAAGAGAGTTATCAAAAGTTCAGGGCAAGGGCAGAGCAGCTTAGCTAAAAGATACAGGAGGCAAAGGAGTACATAAAATAAAAATGATAGTTTCATAAAGAAATAAAGTGATGTGAGGATTATCTCTTTTCTAGTTTATAAATCTGTCTCCTAGGAAATATGGCCATCGAGTGTATGTTCTAAGGATGGAAAGAGTCAATTAACCATTTAAAATGAAAAATTTAAATACAGATAACATTAAATACTATGTATTCTATGTAGGAAGTAAACAGGCTGAAGAAATAATAACTTTGGTTGGAATTATCAGTGGAAGATTTTCCTTAGTACAGACATTTCAGCTGCAATATGTAGGTTGTGAGTGCTTATGAAGCAGCTTTTTAGGCTAAACAAAAATTACAGGCACAAATGCCTACAGATAAGAGGTGTGGGTGTGTCTGGAAAGGAGAATGTAGTCTTCTTATAATAAACAATGGGATTATGATTATACTCACAATAAAACAAATTACTAGCAGCAGGAAACAGAAAATAGAAGAAGGGGCACTTGGGTGGCTCAGTCCATTATGCATCTGCCTTCGGCTCAGGTAAAGATCTCAAGATCCTGGGATTGAATCTTGCACTGGGTTCTCCGCTCAACGCTGAGTCTGCTTCTCCCCTCCTTTTACCACTCGTCCCTGCTCATGCTCTCTCTCTCAAATAAATAAATCTTAAAAAAAAAAAGTACAGAGGAAAGAATGACTTTCTGAGCCATTCACTTTCAATGAGGTATCACTTTTGTTTTCAAATAATAGAATCATCAGACTTTCTAATATAAAATAATAGTTATTGACAAAACTTATTGACAAAAACATGTGACATACAACTGTAGATGTCCTGTAGAGAGTCCGTTAGGTGAAATTGGATCTTAGGAAAGATGTGTGTGTGTGTGTGCACGCACATGCACACGTGTGTTGTTTATCCAGATGTTTGTTAAACTTCTGGGTTCACATATTATCTTGCTATCACAAAAAGAGAAAGTGTAGCTAGAGCAGAGAGCAGAACAGATTTAGGGTTATCACAGAGTAACAGAGGTGGAATAAAAAAAGAGACAAATAATTGGGCAAATTAAGAGCCAAATTAGAAATAAATTAAACCAGGAGAGTATGGGGTCAGGAAAGTCAAAACAAAAGTGTTCTAAGAATGGAACTTTCAATTAACTTATGAAAAAGTTAATACTCATTAAGAATTTTGAAAAGATCAGTTTTAGTTGAGGATAACAGAAAACTGACAAGATAATCAGGAGGTGATAGAGGGGAAGATAAAATTTCAGAAAAGTTTTTTTGGTCAGATTTTCCGTGAAAAGAACCAGAAGAATTAGGTGGTAGCTGTGATGGAGGGATGGGATAAGGAGGGTGTTTTTATATATGGGAGATGAGAGGGCTTTATATCTGAATATGAGTTTTATAGTAGTTTAGGAGAGTTGTTATAAACAGGATATCAAAGTGATACTTTAGGAATTAATCCTTGAGAAGATCAAACAGGACCTGATTCCCAGAGCACAGGAAGAACAGCTTGTACTTTGATAAAAACAGGAATAAAAAGGAGTTATTCATCCATTTAGAGAACTGAGAGAAAATGGGAACACATGGAGCTATACAGTAGTAAATTCTGGCATGGTGCCCTGATTCACAGGGGAAGTAATACGGCACTGCTGGGGAGTGTTAAATGCACATTTGAGGCTTGAGGTCATAATTTTATGGTATTGTAAATTAATCTTGGGTGATTTTCACCCAACAATATTGAATATTTAGGTGAAAACATGAATTAGTTTTGTTTTGCTCTGTTTGTAGTTGTCTTTTTATCATCATGAACTGTAACGTTTGGGGAGTTTTTTCCCCAGGTGTATATGATAGAAATAAGATAGAGGAGTTCTTGTGTGGTGTAACTGGTTAAGCACTGGACTCTTCTTTTTGGCTCAGGTTGTGATCTCAGGGTCATGAGATCGAGTGCCCTATTGGGCTCCACACTGGGTGAGGAGTCTGATTCTCTCTCCTTCTCCCTCTGTTCCTCCCACTCATGCTCTCTCTTTGTCAAATAAATATATAAATCTTTAAAAACAAAAAAACAAAAACAAGAAATAAGTTAGTGGTGTGCTTTTTTACAGTGATTATAGAGTAGTGTTATTGCCAAAGTATGTAATCTAATTCGGAGAAAAAAGAAACTGAGAAGGAGAAAAAGTTTAAGTGTGGCGGCATCAGTGAACTGGACATTACCATGTAGTTAAAGAATCTTTTAGGGAAAATGAGCAGGAAAAGATATGAAGTGGTAGGCAGAAAAGGGTGGAGTGGTTGAAATCAGCTTATCATATATAACTGAGTAACTAAAAGGTATGTAAACTAGCAGTGCATTCGTTTCCTTATATGAACTGAAAAAGATTACAAAAAATCCTATTTGAAAAGAGAAAATTAATCAAGAGGCATTATTGCTAATGACCTAAATGTTAATGAATTTAATAAAATATTTATGAATCAGATTCAAAAGTCATACAGATTAAGATTAGAAGTCAAACAAGCCAATTAACTAATTAAGAAATATCACTGAAGAATAAATTATACAATGTGTCAAATGTTTTTAATGTCAATATGATCCTACATAGAAAGTTTGTAATCTGAGTTACAAATAATATTAATTTTATGTCTTAGATAGCCAAACATTTAAAAAGGAGAAGAAAAGTTTATCTTTTTAATAGAAACAAATATTCATTTGAATGAAATTCAGGGATCTTTAAAAAGAAACAAGAATTAGAACATGTTGAGAAAAGGATTATACATTCAGTTCCTAAGTCAAATGTATCCAGAAAAATAATTTAAAAATTAAATTCCCTGAGGCAGAAATATGTCTTTCTTTCCTATCTTTTCTCCATGTTCCTTATTAGTTTGTAAATTTGAGGACTTCAATTATATATTCAGCTTTGAGATTTTATTGTTCCCACAGCACAAACAAAAATTGTCAGGCCCTCTTAAATTTCAATTGAAAAAAATATGTATAAAATAAAATTTGTTCTCTCACTGTGTTATTTTTTTTAATGGTCTGGCAAAGAGGGTGAATTAGACACTGAGGATATACCATCTATAGTTTAAATGAATAAACTAATGAACGTATTTTGACTTTGATTTAGAAAATATGATTACTCAATATCTACAACAATTAGCTCATCAGACCCCATTTTTTCCCTCAGTAATTCATGTAATTCTTCAAGTTAAAGTTTTTCCAAAAACGGGTTCAAATTACTGTTTTCCATATTCCACTTCATAGGTTTGGATAATTCCTAAAGATACTAGCTTATGAATCATCATCCAAAGGCCTTAGATATCATTTATGATTGAAGAAGTACTAAAACTTTACTTAAATGTTCTATTTCTCTGGGGTTTTTTTGCATATTAGTCTGCATGTTTTGTATGCTAATTCAGTTATATATTGCTCAATTGTAGTTGATACCCTTTTATATTTCTTGTCAATGGGCATATATGCCTGGATACAAATCAAATGCTTCTCAGGTAAACAGATGATGATATCGATTATTTAGCTGTAGATACTTAAACACTACCATGTCAGTAGACTCATTCAGTCACCCATAGTTATATCAGTTATAACTGTAAAGATTAAAAATTAATTAAAACCAACTAAAAAGTAGGTTACTCCCCCCGCCTCAAAAATGGTCATTATCTCAAATGAAAGTTGTATGGAAATAGGGTCAGTCCAAGGTGGGATAATTAAGAGAAGCAACATCTCTGGAACTCATTTCTTCATTATTTTGCTGTGCAATTCTCAGTATGTTGATAGATTATGTCTTTAGTATTTTGGCATTATGTCTTTAGTATTTTGCATAAACAGTAAAAATATGAAAATATCCCCCCAAAAAGGAGAGAAGATAAATATTTCTAGTGTGTAGCACTTTTTATTAGCAAGGAAATAAGAAATTTCTTAGTGACTTCCCAGAAGACTTCCTTTCAGTTCTCATTAACCAGAATTGGGCCACTTCTGCTGGAACAAACAAAAAAATAGCAAGGGAATAAGATAATCACTGTTGTGCTGAAAAAAATTATTTTGTGTCCTTTAAGCTATAGAGGTGTCATTCCCTGAACACATGGTCATTAATGATGAAATTTTAAACAGAACTGGAGCTATGTCAGCAAGGACAGACTAGAAGGATAAATAGGAAACCAGACTACACTGGGTCATTAAAAAATAAAATCTGTGTTAAAAACAAAACAAAACAAAACAAGGTATTATTTTGGTTTAAGTGATCTCTGTTTTCCAGTTACCCCAGTTGCCATTTACATTTATGGTCGAGGAAACATTGTACATTCACAGTTCATGGAGGTTCAGTGTGATGTTTGTTGTCCAATTTGTCATATCTTTACCCCTATTGAATTCTAAATTGGAGCAAACAGTATAGCCTTCTATGTTTTTACCAAAAAACTAGGATTGAAATCATAATGACATTTATTTCCTAGCCGTGCATATTTGAAAAGTTTGGAAATAGAAATGGAAGAGGAAGAGGAGAGCTTGTTGAAGTTATCTCACTATCTGATGTAAGAAAATGAGTAGGAAAACCACTTTATTATCATCATCATCAACAAGGATTGTTAATGATCAAGCAGGTAGGAGAACTCACTGATGTGAGTTAAGAAGAACTCACTGATGCTTAAGAAGAAGAGTGTGTGCAATTATCTTTCAAAAGAGCACACTCATTGTAGAAATGTTGACAAGTTTCTATCATATTTTCATCATTTTTATCAATCAGATCTGTCACTTCAATTCTGTGAAGAGTCTATGAATGAGTACACTCATTAGTGTTGCCAAAAAAATATTACTAGGGCATTGCTCCATCTTGGGAGGTGAAGTAGAAGGTCTTCACGTAAACATGAGACAAAGTAGTATAATTATATTTTAAGTAATCTTGGTTTTGAATTCTATTATCAACCAGTTACTTGAAATTAATTCCATCTTGCTTCCAGTGTGTTCCCAATCTTGCTACTTATTCTTCTACTTTTCTCTTCATCTTGTGATTGCTTTTTATCAACAGTGCTATTGAACTGTAATTTAAAATGTTTAAGTTTACATTTTTGACATACATATAAAACTATGCAATTATCCCTATAATCAAGGTAATATATATATATCCATTATTCACCAAAGCTAGAATTTATATTTTATTTTCTCTAATTTTCTTGTGTGTACACATCATGTTTTCTACCCTAAATACAGCATCTTAACCCATTAATTTTAACAGTTTCTTCAAATTTTACTGAGTTTCAAACTTTTTTTTTTTTTTTTTTTTAGTTAAATAGGTTCTACACCCAGCAAGAAGCCCAATGCTGGGCTTGAACTCATGACCCTAAGATGAGATCAGGAGTCAGATGCTTAACTGACTGAGAGACCCAGGTACCCTAAGTATTAGAACTCTTTTGAAAGGGATACCAACCCAATGTATAGTAGCCATTTATTTACTAAGTATGCTTACACAAAGACAATTGATTTTTGTTATTTGTGGTAGTTTAGTTCTATAAAATCACCATGAACAGTTAATTGGGGAATATTGAACTATTGTTTCTGGGATATATGTACATATATACATATATATGCACATCTCAAACATTATAATCTTAAGTCATAAAACAATGCATCATCACAGAGTCCATTTTCTTCATTTTAAGAAAAGAAAAATGGGGTTCAGAAGTAAGTGACTTGCCTGAGACCACCCTGCTAACAGATGCCATCTCTGTGAGAGCTGAAAAAACTGGGAACATCTACATCTACATCAAGTGATACAAACTGTTCATGTTCTGTGCACGTCTGTAAATGACTGCCAAACTACGATGATTATTGATTTTGGGGTTACAAATAAATATTATAGTAAGTAGGCAAATACACAAATATGGAATTCACAAGTAAGGGATAGATTGTATTTATTGAGGGGTCTATGACATGACCACAAATTTAAAAAGCCACATTGTAAAGGCAATGGCCATAATCTGTGACATCAGGACTCTTTAGACACATCTATTCTTTTACTTTTTATCTCCAAGGTGATTACATAGAACCCCTTAGTGTATTCCAATTATCCATATTGAAAATGAATTTGTCACACATTGTGTTTGACATTCCTGAAATCAACCCATTGCTAAGCTGAGTCCCTAGCCTAGTCCCTGCCTCTGCCCTTTACCATAACTACAGATTAAGTCCATAAATTATGCAATCTTATGGTCAAGATAATGATGATGACATTATTTCATGGAAAACCCACAGCTAACACCATATTCAATGGCTAAAGACTGAAAGATATCTTACAAAGTTTGGAAAAAAAAGAACGTTATTTCACCTCTACTACTCAAAATTATACCAGAAGTCCTAAACTTCTTAGAGAAAACATAGGAGCAAATCTTCATGACCTTGTATTTGGCAATGAAATTTTTATATGTGATATCCAAAACACAGACAAAAAAAGAAAAAAAAAGAAAAAAGTGGGATTCATCAATATGAAAGACTTGTGCATCAAGGAGTTTAGCTAAGAAAGTAAAAACCTGTAGAATGAAAGAGAATATTGGAAATCATATATCTGAGAGAAATGTAGTGTCCAGAATGTGCAACAAACTCTGACAACGTAACAACAAAAAAGTTGAACAACCCAATTTAGAAATGAGCAAATGTGTTGAATAGATATTTCTCCAAAGAAGGTGTACAAATGCTGATCAACTACATGGAAAAAT
The DNA here is from genome assembly GCF_002288905.1 of Enhydra lutris kenyoni. Classification (NCBI taxonomy): domain Eukaryota; kingdom Metazoa; phylum Chordata; class Mammalia; order Carnivora; family Mustelidae; genus Enhydra; species Enhydra lutris. The sequence goes on along the minus strand of NW_019154099.1, from coordinate 37,347,706 downwards.
GCTCAATCTTATTAGTCATTAAGTAAATGGAAATCAAAACGACAATGAGATATTACTTCACACACACTAGGATCATATATTTTTTTTTAAAAGGAACGTAATTCCCCACCCATTTCAGAAGGGGAAGACAGAGGAGACATTGTCATCAACATTTTAGGGGTATTACGTTTTCTAAAAGGTTATTCTCTCCCCCAATATAGCAGTAAGGAGAGTGTTTCATTGTTGTCTTCCTGACAACAAATAGAAGGGATCTTCCAGGAAAATTATTTGGGAAAATTAAGGGTGCCCTTAAGAATCATAAGCAAACATTTATTTTCCTGTTTTATGTCAGTGTGGATAAAAGATGTTAAAGTTGCTCTTGTTCACTTCAGAGAAGGAAAAAAAAATGAAATTGCAGAGAGAAGATCATGAGAGAAGTTGACCCCTGAGTTGCCACCACTCATATCACATATTGTGAGTGAAAGTATATGATTTTGTGGTGAATCAAATGAACACTGTGGAAAGTAGATGTAGTTGAGTAGTATTATAATACTCTAAATAAAGAATCTTCTCAACAGGTGAGAATTCATAGCAAAAAGGGGCCAAGAATAAGGACCACTGGTGGTGGAAGCTGAGGTTGGAAAGCAGGAGAGGTAGAAGAGGCTGGGTCAACACCGAGTCTTCCACATCAGCAAATTGGGCAGCAGGGTAGCCTTGCAGGTACCAACTGTGAACCGATATATGCATCCCATAAGAAGGACAACACTGGGATGATTATTACTCAGAAAATATGTTCAGCTAGCCAATATCAGCAAGGAAAGCAGTAACCACAAATGAGAAGGAAGCTGTATTCTCACAAGCCTTATAATAAAAAGGATGTGTGTCTAGAAGAACTAGTGTCAGAAGATGGAATAAGGAGGAATTTTAAATTTCTTGAGCCAAAATTTAATCTGCATTGGATTAAAGAAAACTTTAAATGTGTTATATAACTGAAGATATATACTAGACCAGAATTAGCTTTAATAGTCGTAAGTGGCTGGAAAATAACATGCCAAAGGTATATAATCTTAGAATATCTTAGTTATCTATTGCTATATAACAATTATCTCTCAATTTAGCAACTTAAAACAACAGCATTATTTATTTATCTTTTTATTTTCCCTGGGTTAGCAATTGAGGAACTGCTTATCTGGGTAATTCTAGCAGTGTGGATCAGAGTTTGCAATCAAGATTTTGGTTGGGCTTATTCACAAATAAGAGAATATTTGAAACCTTCACTGGGGCTAAAAGATAGTCCAAGATTATAAATAGGGCTTAAACACTATTACTTAGAATAGAGAAAACTCTTAGGCATATGGAGAAATGAGGTTGATAAAATATTTATATTGTATTATAAAATTATGTTAATTATGAAAAAAGAGCAGAAATAAGGAAGAAAATTATTTCAGTTCTGTGATTCAATATTATCTTTTGCAGTTTCTATTTCCTGAATTACTTTTTCAGCTACCAAAGCTGTTCAAATTACCATATTAATATATGGAAATTCTTTTATTTCATAAATTATTAGAAAAAATACGCATTAAATGGTCAGAGAAATGTTTCCATGGATCCTTTCAAAAGAATCCTGAATGGAATATGCAAAATACAAGATGGAATATTTTGATTAGTACAAGTCCCATTATGCTTAAGCTATTAAAAATAACAGCTGTAACTACTGACAATGCTTAGCTTAATGTCCCAAAAAACTTTTCTTCCATATTTTGACAAATATTCCAGATACAAATCATTTGCATAAATTCTTAATAATTACATTCTCTTTTCAAAACTCTAAACACTAAATGGATAAAAATTATGCCTTACTTTAGCTTTGACTTAGTTAAGTGAAGTGTTTTGCTTCTTTAGTGTTGCCCAAACCATATTATTAGTCATCAAGAAATACTCGTCTTGATTGAAATAAGATGGCGGGTTCACAGTAAGTAGCTGTTAAGGGATGAACATAGATATGCTTAGACACAAATTTTTAAAGCAGTTTCTCTTTGAATCATCTTCTTTCACACCGTTTGATAAACATTTTCTTTCGCTATAGCATTAGCAGCAGTAAAATGTTTGGTATCTCAAACAGAACTATTTGGAAACATTTACTTCAAATTCAAGACAGAGATTTATATTATCTTTGTCTTAAATCTACATATTCTTCTCTTCCAGATAACTATAATTGCAAAGTAGAGCTTGCTTTAATATCTGATGGCAAGAGGATAGTAGGGTACCATCCTGTGGACATTATATATAAACATACAAAAGCTATCTCTTGGCTAGATGTGGTGCATAATAATGAAGAAACACTTGATCAGTGCTCCAATCCAGATTAGAAGAAAAAAAAATGAACATGTTGAGCAAGGACCTATGATAGAACGACTTAGAAAAAATGTACCTTACTACTAAGGACCATTGATATTTCTATGGATGTATCATAGATATCATAAGAAACTAGATTCTCCAAAAGATACATGTTATTGAGGTTTTCAGGAATCTAAAAGATGTTATCTTGTGTCTCACTGGCCATTTAAGAAAATGCAGTTTAGTATATTAACTAATATATATAGCAAAATAATAATAAAATATTAGTTTCATGAAAAAAGAACTACCTATCTTTATTCTATTTTCCCAAAAAGCAAGCATTTCACTAAAAATATTTTAAAATGTTAATTTACATCTGGTAATGTATCTTGTGCATAAGGCAATTACCCAACAGGGTAATACAGAAGAATACAAATCACTAAAATGTATCTTATTAATGTTACATTTTTTATTGTAGTAAGAACATTTAACATGAGATCTACCCTTTCTTTACAAATTTTTCAGTGCACAATACAGTATGAACTACAAGCACAGTGTTGTACAGCAGATCTCTAGAACTTGATTCATCTTGCATAACTCAAACTTTAGCAACTCCCCATCCCCCTCTCCCCAGTCCCTGGTAACCACCATTGTATTCTCTGTTTCTATGAGCTTTACAATTTAAATACCTCACGTAAGTGAAACTACATGATATCTGACTGGCTTATTTCACTTAGTATAATGTCTTCTATGTTAATAATGTCATTGCACAGGGCAGGATGTCTCTCTCTCTCTCTCTTTTAAGGTTGAATAATATTTCATTGCATGTACATACCACGGTTTCTTTCTTTTCAATTTGGTTGAGATAAAACTAACTTATAACATTCATTATATGTATTAGTTTAAGGTGTACAACATATGATTAGATATATGTATATATTGCAAAATGATCACCACATTCTTAGTTTACATCTATCACTTCACTTAGTTAAATTTTCTTGTGATTTGACTTTTAAGATGTACTGTCTTCACAACTTTCAAATACATAATGCAGTATTGTTAAATACAGTCACCATGCTATATATCATATCCTAAGAACGAACTACTTTATATCTGGGAGTTTGTTCATTTTGACAACCTTCACCCATTTCCCCCCCACTTCCCATCTCTGGCGACCACAAATTCTGTTTCCATGAATGTGGTATTTTTTAGATTCCACATATAAATGAGATCAAGTGGTATTTGCCTTTTCCTGTCTGACTTCTTTCACTTAGCATAATACTCCCCAGATCCATCCATATTGTTGCAAGTGGCAGGATTCCCTTCTTTTTTATGGCTATATAGAATTTTTGAAATAAAATATATTTCATGTCTTCTTTATACATTCATCTGCAGATGGGCACTTAGATTGTTTCCATGTCTTGGCTATTGTGAATAATACTGCAATAAATATGGGGGTGCAGATAATTCTTCTAGAATCTGATATTAGTTCCTTTGTATATATACCTAGATACAGAATTGCTGGATCATGCAGTAGTTTCCTTCCTGAATTTTTGGGGAATCTGTTTACAATGTGGTGGTACCAATTTATGTTGTCACCAGCAGTGCACGACGGCTCCAGTTGCTTCACAACATTACCAACACTTGTTTTGGGGTTGTTGGGTTTGGGGGTTTTTCAGTGTGTGTGTGTGTGTGTGTGTGTGTGTGTGTGTGTGTGTGTTTTAAGATTTTTATTTATTTATTTGAGAGAGAGACAGTGAGAGAGAGCATGAGAGGGGAGAAGGTCAGAGGGAGAAGCAGACTCCCCGTGGAGCTGGGAGCCTGATACGGGACTTGATCCCAGGTCCCCAGGATCATGACCTGAGCCGAAGGCAGTTGCTTAACCAATTGAGCACCCAGGCGCCCTGTGTGTGTGTGTGTGTGTGTGTGTGTGTGTTTTAATAATAGTTATTCTAACAGGTGTAAGAAGATAGCTCATGGTGGTTTTGATTTTCATTTCCTTGATTATTAGTAATGCTGAGCATCTTTCAATGTACCTATTTACCAGTTGTATGTCTTCTTTGGAAAAATGTCTATTCAAGATATCATTTAATTGGCACATATCCCAAGTACTCTGTTTACAGAGAATAATAAGCAAATTGGTAGTAATGCAATCATTGTTTCAATCTTCCCCCAAACAAAAAATATTAAAAATAACAAATTGCTTCTGAATTGAACAACCAGAGAGAGAATAGGAAAGGATTATAGAGACATATTGAAGGATATTAGGTAAGTTGTTATTTGCTCTTCTTATGAAAGACTTTCATTGATCATATAACTAAAAGAAAAATTAGATAAAAACACCTATAAATAACAAACTCTCTTGGTTCATGTGGAAAGAGAGAGACTGAGAGACTTTGCTATGAGGACAGGAATATGCAAGAGTGGCTGTCTCTTTAACAGGAGGGTAGAAATTGGCTTGACACTTGCTGTTATAATTTATTTCGATAGCATAAGGAGCGCAAGAAACCTTTTAAAGTTTGCTTCCTATGTTTTCCCTGAGACTTAGGAAAGCAACTGAAGTGAAAGGTGAAAAATATAAAAATTATGGTCAACACCTGGCGCAGTGCTTCTGCACGACAGGCGCTTAAGCAAGTGTATTGAATCTGCAAAATTTTCTCCTTTAAAAATACAAATGTAAATAAATCCTTGATTGTTTTCAGATTGTTAGTTTCATGAAAAAAGATGAAATAAAATATAGCTTAGTGTGAAATAGGCATATGTTTACCTTTTTTCTGAAAATACGTGTCTATTTTATTTTCTGAATTATTTCCAGTGTCTAAAATATCTACTATTTCAATGACCATACTTGTATTTTTATCGTTCTCTTTTCAACATTTCCTTGTTACTTCAGCTTGGTAGAAGAGTAACTGCGGGGGGGGGAGTGTTTTTCTAAAATATACTTGTGGAAAATGATAACTTTAAAAATGATTTAAACACGAACAAGTCGTGAATAGGACTTTTTATGTTGTTATTTTGTTCAGAATCATATGGTAGCACAAGTAAATTATAAGGTGCACTTTATGAAATAAGTTCTTTGAAGAGCCATAGTACTATAAATAGCATTTAAAGTGCTAGAAAGGTGGGGATGAGGCAAAATATCTGAAGAGATAATGACTAATAATATTACTGAACTGATAAAGATATAGATCCACAAATTCAGAGTCTTATAAACATTGAGCAACCAAACTCAAAAGACACCTACTCAGATGCATCATAATAAAATTGCTAGAAAGCAAAGATGACAAAATCTTAAGGAGTCTTGCAAAACAATAGAAATGACTTACTTTACTCTCAAAGTTCTCCAGAAACCAGTGGTGGCTAGAAATCAATAAAATAGTATATTTTATAATCCTACATGAAAATAATTCCAACTTCACATTCTCTGTTAAGTAAAAATATCATTTAAAATGATACAAAACAAAGACATCGTCGAATAAGTAGGAAGAGAATTTGTCTAGTAGGCCTGATTTTTATTGAGGTGATTTTTCTGACAGAAAGTTGTATAATTCTGAAACTTGGAGATGCTGAGAGGGGAAAAAAAAACACTGAAAAGAGTAAATCTAATTGGAAATTACTGTGTAAATCACAATGCAGTAGAATTAAATGTAGGTCAAAGTAACATAAGTCAGAAGGGATGAATAAAATTAAAGTATTTTAATTTCTTTCATTTTTTTATGAAGCATGTACAATATCAAGTGACATCAAACCTTGACAAGCAAGAATGATACTGTAATCTGTAGAATGACAGACAAAAATAGTAAAAGTTAGGATACATATTAATTGTGTGTGTTCCAGGAAGAGAGAAAGAAAGCAAGAGACAAAGACAGAGACAGAAAGATAAAAAACACAAAATACCTATTCAGGGAATTGATGATATCCTAATATAACTCAACGTCAAGTTCTGTCAGTAATCTTCATTTTAGATTTATGGAAGCCTCAGGCCACAAGTTTTAGCATGAAGCTAATACAGTTTATTGTGTTGTTTTTTTTTGTTTGTTTTCAGTTAAACTCTTTAGAATATTATTGTGCTAAACAGATTTTTGTCCTCCTTTATTAAAAGTACTCAATATAATATTACAGAAAACTTTTTAAGGCTACTTTTTAATAATTGATATTCAGAAAATAACAAAACCAAAAAAATCCCATTTTCATATTAGAATTGATTCTATGTTGAACAATTATTTGTGGGGGAATGTACATGTCCATTGAACTCTTCTTTCCCTCCTCGGTCCAAAGGATTAAAAAATTAAGATACTCCATCAATGTAACGATTCATGTAAATCCTCCCTTTTATTAATACATATATCTTATAGTACATCTAGCTGGATAGGTTAATTCCTATAATGTATTAGCTACGGTAATAGTAGACAATCTAAACAACTTCTCTATGCTTTCATGAAATAAGGATAAAATATTGTCTGGTTCACAGAATTTTAAGAAATGACCAGGTAACGCATGTGCAATGCTTATCTAAGTACCCAGCATGGGCTTATCATATAGCAAATCCTCAATAATTGCTTATTTATTATTATTTTAAGCCTTATAAGTGCCAGCTCTTCTCCCACCAGGAAAGCATTGGTTAACAACCAATTACTAACTTACTGCTTCAGTGTGACTTTCCTAAGTGTTCTTTTTAAAATGTTTTAATTCCTACCTACAATTTTATTAAACTTAGGAATGAGAAAATTCTTCACTGATTGTATGCCTCTGCTTTATTTACTAATAAATTGAGAAAAGATATATTAAGAGATAAGAAAGGTAGAAAGGAATTAAAATGTGAATTAATACTGAACAGTCACTGAAGAATTCTATCTAATTTTCCTAAAAATGTTTCTCTCATTAAAAGAATTACAAATAATCAGAATTACAGTCTTATTTTTATGTGGTTTACAGTCCTATCATCTCACCTAAGATCTTGTTCTACTTGAATGCTACATAAAACTGGATATGACCCTACCAAAGCCTCAAACAAATACCACACAGAAAAGAAGTTGCAAAACCATAATTACAGCTGTAAAGTCTTTGGTCTTGTTTTCCACTCCAGTGTACTCATTGCTTGAAATTGTGTCTGCTATCAGATAATACTTAATTCTGAAAACTATTTTTCTGATATTATTGTATTTAAGAAGATAACGTCTAATGGTCTCCATGTCAAATTGCTGAGGTTTTATTTGGTTTTCTTTTCTCTTGGTGCATTTATGTGTTCAGAAATACTCATATTTCAAAGTATTGAATTCAGCAGCAGTTTCTCTTTGGAAATATAAAGAGTTGGAAAATAACAGCAAGTAAGATTTTTCTGTATCTATTCTGAACATAAATTCTTTATTTTAAAGGTCTTCGCTTTGGATTTCAAATCGTTATCTATCTATTTAATTTAACCTATCATGAAGAAGATAAATATGCTATTAAGGTCCTATTAAAATAGGTACGTATAGTTCCAAGAGTCTGGCAATATGCTTGTTTTCCATTAAATGAATATAGATCTTTCCAGATATCTAGGGTTACTATGGATACCAAATAGGAAATATTATTTACAATAGCTTGGTAATATAATTATATATAAAAAAATCTCAAATATTCACTTGGACTAACTACAGTGCTGCACTTTAAAGAAATATTTTAGGTTCTCAAAAACCCTATATTCCAGGACTAAATATAAATGTTGCTAATAGGGAAAATAAACTAAAAAGAAAACCACTGGCTTTCAATCATTTATTTAATGTTAGTCTAGTCTTGATTATATATTTAGTGACTAGCTGATAATTTCATTTCTAGGCTATATTTCCTATAAGAAAATAGAAATCTTTTGTTTCTAATGGACTTACTGGAAGGCTTGTAAATAGAAATAGTAATTTAATTTAGACACTAAATGTAAAGAATATTCATTTTTAATTGAAATTTGCAAGTATAGCAAATCAGTTTTTATAGTTTTTTTCCTGAAAATCTTAAATCATATACTATTGCATTGATGAAGGCATCACAATCAATATGAACATAAATATATCAAATTTTGGTTTACCATGTGATCTTTCTATATAAAGTCTTAATACTAGTACATCTTTGAAACAAAGTCACTGTTTTTTAAATTAGGTTCCACACCCAGCTTGGAGCCCAACATGGAGCTTGAGCTTATGACCCCAAGATCAAAACCCGAGCTGAGAGCGAGAGTCAGATGCTTAACCAACTGCGCCACTCAGGTACCCCTGTTTTTACTTTTAATGGTCTACTTACTCAACTTGTATTTTTGTTTGTTCATGTTGCATTTCCAGTCATATTCAGAGTGTAAGATATTAGGACCGTGTACATATTAAATCAATCTATAAACCTCCAAGGCTTTTATCCCAACAGTTCTATCAAAATTATTCTCAGTAGTAGTTTTCACACTCTTAAATCAAACAAGTAGTTAAAAAGCTTTCTTAAAATGGCATAGTTTCTAAGAAGCTCAGTGTTCCTGAATGTTGGCAATATTGTCAAACCTCTAAATAATTGTAATATAGCTTTTCTTTAATAAAAGATTTTATGTGTCTTGGATGTGGGATTAGATATCATTCTTAGAGTGATGTAGACCAAAAAAAAAAAAAGTTTACAAACTATGATAATGTGTGGCTAAGGCCGGGTAGACTTGTAAAGACCAAATTTAAATTATTCGAAATACAGATAATGTGGATCTTCGCTACATAAGTAGTATATGTAATATAAAGAAACCGTATACACGGATATTTTTTTTGGAGATTGACTAGTACTTATTCAAAATATTATGAGAAATAGGGTTTTTGAGATTGTTCAAGCATCTGACTATAAATATGAGGGTTATGATGTCACATACCTACCAACAGGATTTTGAAGAGAGGGAAGGTTTGCAAAAAGTGAAAGACATGGTAGATTATGAGAATGATTTAATGTGATCTAATCAGAGAGAGAATGACAGCTTTATTTACTGTAGAAGTCTGGGAACTTTCAGAGTGGCAAAAATGCTAAAGTAATTAAAATTTCATTAGATTAAAACAGCTTGATTATATTGATGGATGTATAAATCATCCTTTTGTATAAACAAATATATACATTATTAAAGAACAACATCAACAAAAAATCTTTTTATATTGAGTACCTGAATATTAACAGGTAAACAAAATAATTATTCTTGGAACACATGCACATACATTAATCAATTTCTTAGCCATATTTGTCTCTGAGTGTTGCTATTTTTCTGAAGGGTATTTTTTTGTAAATTTTTCTTTAATAAATATTTTTTATTTTTTATAAAAAATTCCAGCCAGCTTCTTTCAAGTTGTATTTTATGGTTAGTAAATATGAAATTATCTACACTTTCAATTAACTTTCCTTCTTAGACCATAATATTTTAGTCATCTTTTTTGAGCTAAAAATTTCATAGGATAAAACTTTTAGTAAATAGTTCACTGATTTTTGGCAAAATATACCATATATAACCAATACCATATTTATGATGCAGTGGATACTCATAATCTCAGAAAATTCCCTGGACCTCCTTTATTTATAAATTCCCTCACCCCCACCATCAATTTATGTAATCTCTCTGCTGTTCCATTTTTCTACCTCATGCAAATGCCACACTGATTTGATTAGCTTAGATTTAGAATATGTCTAGAAATCAGTGTACAACCTTTAGCTTTTTTCTACTTAGGAAAAATTTTGTTGAATACAAATGTCATACTCAGTTTGCTAATTGCTATAAAAATGCCTGATAGATTTTTGATTAAATTAAATTATAAATAAATTTGAGGAACATTATCATTTAAAACAATATTTTAATTTCAAATTCATGAATATGATGTATCTCTTCATTTAATTGGTTGGGTCTTTAATATTTCAATCAGCAATGTGCTACAGTTCTTACTGTGGATGCCTAGTTCATTAAATTTATTCTAAAGTATTTCATGTTTTGGATGTTATATCAAATGACATTGTTCAGCAAATTTATTTAAGTGAAAAGTATGAAGCCAAATGATACAGTCATTACTTAATTAGCAAGCACACAGAACTTTTATGTTCCTGATAATCTCCTAAACAACTAACTTCCTTAAACCTCATTTAGACCTCACCATGACTGCTAAGGCAGAGTCTATTATTCTTTTCTTTAATCAATTGGGAAACTGAGATACCATTCTCAAGTAGGTTTTTGGTGAATTTTTTTAGCTAGCAGACAGCCTTACCTAACTTAAGTACTAACTGGACTTTTTAATCATGAAAACTAAATTCCCTTAATTTATGTTTTGTTTGCTTTAATCAGTATAATTGAGTCTGCTGTTACAAAAACTGAATCTTTTTTTTTTTTTTTTTTAAAGATTTTATTCATTTATTTGACAGAGACACAGCGAGAGGAAACACAAACAGGGGTAGTGGAGAGGGAGAAGCAGGTTTCGTGTGGAGCAGGGAGCCAGATGCAGGGCTTGATCCCAGGACTCTGGGATCGTGACCTGAGCCCAAGGCAGACACCCAATGGCTGAGCTACCCAGGTGCCCCGGAAGAATCTTAATATACATGAAAAGGTAAATTTCTTAAGGACATGTACGTGAGACAGATCTGGAAGTATCCCCTAGAGCCTATTGTTTGAAATAATGATGGAGGTACATTTGGAAATTGTTCTGTAAGAACAATATTTTTGCTTCCTTTCACTGTATCACATTACCTTTATTTCTATTTTTCCACTTTTTTGTATTATAGACATTATTATATTTTCATTTCCTTTGCGAATTTATTAACATAAAAATATTATAAAAATTTAGAATAAGATTTCTAGTTCTTTTGCATTCAGGTATATTAATAGTAGTTGATATGAAATAATTTTAAAATAAGGTAATATAAAATTTTAGGAATATATTTTGTTCTTATCATTTCCTCTCACATACTTGTTTTTGCTTTTTTTCTGTGTTGTTAATGTCATAGCCAGTAAGTTATTGCCAATGCCAGTATCAAAAGGACTTTCCCAATGTTTTCTTTTAGGGTTTTTATGTTTTCAGTTCTTACATTTAAGCCTTTAAAGCATTTGATTTTTGTGTATGGGTTAAAATAATGGACCAGTTTTATTCTTTTACAGGTTGATACCCATTTATTGAAAAGATTATCCTTTCACCATCACTCATTATTGGCATCTTTGTTGAAGACTGGCTATTGGTGTATGTGTGGGTTTACTGACATTTTAACAATATTAATCCTTCCAATCCATGAATATGTGATGTCTTTCCATTTATTTGTGTCTTCTTTGATTTCTTTAATCCATGATTTGTAGTTTTCAGTATATAATCTTTAAACATTTGGTTAAGCTCTTCATAAGTATTTTTTTTTTTTTTTGAAGAAGCCAACGTAAATAAGACTGTTTCTTGATTTCCCTTTTGGAGAGTTTGTTGTTACTATATAGAAATGGGATTGAATTTTGTATATTGATTTTGCATCCTGCAAATTTACAGATTTTGCTGATTAGTTCTAAAAGTCATGTGTGTGTATATGTGTAGTCTTTAGGATTTTCTACATAAACAATCATCTTCAGAGATAATTTCACTTCTTCCTTTCTAATTTGGATGCCTTTTATTTCTTTTTCTTACCTAATTATTTTGTCTAGCACTTCCACTGCTATGTTGAATAGAAGTGGTGAGAATAATCATCTTGCCTTGTTCTGAAACTCACGGAAAAATCTTTCAGTTCTATACCATCAAGTATGATGTCAGCTGTGAGCTTTATATACACTGTGTTGAGGTAAGTTTCTTCTATACCTAATTTATTGAGTTTTTACTATGAAAGGCTGTTGAATTTTGTCAAATTCATTTTCTGTATCTATTGAAATTATCATGTGATATTTGTCCTTTATTCTGTTAATGTACTATGTTGCATTGACAAGTAAGTTTACATCAAACTAAAAAGCTTCTGTATAGCAAAGGAAACAATCAGCAACAACAACAAAAAGCAAACTACAGCATAGAAACAAGTATTTGCAAACCATATGCCTAGTAAAGGGTCAATATCCAAAATATATAAGGAAATTCCACAATTCAAGAGCAAAAAAACCCGAGAGAAACAAATAATCCAATTAAAAATGGGCAAAGGAACTGAGTAAATATTTCTCCAAAGAAGAAATGCAAACCATCAATAGGAATATGAAATAATACTCAGTATCATTAGTCATTAGGGAAATGTAATTAAAAGCCACCATGAGATATCTCTTCACACCTTCTAAGGTGGCTATTAAAAACAAAACAGAACAAAATAAAATGTGTTTGTGAGGTTGTAGAGAAAGGAAACCCTTAAACACTGTTGATGGGGATTTGAATTGGTGTAGCCACTATGGAAAAAAATTGAGTTCCTCAAAAAATTAATGCTAGAATGACCATATAACTCAGGAACCTACTTCTGGATAATAGCCAGAGGAATTGACTTCAGGATTTCAAAAGGTATCTGCATCCCCATGATCACTGCAGTATTATTCACAATTGTCAAGACATGGAGGCAAACTAAATGTACACCAACAAGTGACTGGATAAAGAAAACGTGGTACATACATTGCAATGTATGTACAACACAATGTACATACAGACAACGTAATATTACTAAGCCTTGATAAAGAGTAAATTTTGCCATTTGTGTGAATTTGGGTTAACCTAGAGAACACTATATTAAGTAAAATAAATCAGACAAATAGGACAAATATTGCATGATGCTACTTACATGAGGAATCTAAAATAGTCAAGCTTATGGAAGTGCAGATTAGAATGGTGGTTGCCAAACACTGGGGATGAGGGCACGTAAAATAGGGAAGTAGTAAAGTCAAAGCATGCGAAGTTTCAACTGTACAATAGCCTAGAGAGCTATTGTACAACAGAGTATCTGTAGATATCAGCACTGTACTGTATACATAAAATTATACTAAGAGGGAATATACTCTGTTAAATGTTCTAACCCACCCCAGACCAAAACAATAATAAATAAGAGAGGGCAGAAGGAAACTGTTGAATGGGACAGATTATGAATAGATTGTCATGATAAGTTCACATGGTTCCAATACATTAGCTTGAATACATTAAGTACATACAGCTTTTTATATGTCAACTATTGTTCAATAATAAAAAATAATATGCTTAAATGACAGAGTGATTTCTCTTTAGGATGATTAATTTTATGAAGAAACTTCTTAAAATAAGAATTAAAGCAGGGATAAATAGGGATTAAATATGTTCTCTATATTAACTCCAAAAGTACTAAAAATGAATTATAATTTCAAATTAAACTTTAATGTATTATGTAGCATAATCATCAAATTTTACCAAAATGATTGTATAATATAGTATGTTCAGTTTTCTAAATTGTCATTAGAATACTACAATGGAATATTCAGAGAAAACCTAACTCTAATATAAACCAAATAAAACAGTGCATAGATGATAGGTAGTCTATTATTTATTATTAATGGTAATCTAGATTTTATTCAGCAATGAAATTCTATATGCAGTTCATCTCCTATGTGCATAAAAAATTGAATATGTATCAGCCTCTAATGTGGGTTTCTAATAAAGAAGCAAATATTTGACCTACATGTCATATCAACTAAACACCCAAGTCAAATATACAAAATTTAGTTAGTGGCTCGATCCCGGAACCCCGGGAAATGAAATTTGGGTAGAACTGACAACATTAATATATTAAATGTACCATATATAATTGTATTTTTTCTATTTATTTTGTTTCTCTATGGGTACTCTAAATAAACTAGAAACAACCTTGCATTTAAAAAACTATTTCCTATTAGGCACGTTTTTGTTGTTGTTATCCGAGAAACTAGCCAATTATTATTAATTTTAATAAAGTTTATCTTTAGAACTCCAATGAGCTCTTTATTCAAACTCAAATAGCTTAGTGTACTTTCACAACACATGAAGCAGTAGTGTTATTTCAAGGTGGTTTTAGAATAGTTAGAATGTCAGTTTTAGGGCAACAGTAAAATTATTTCTAGAGAAACATAATTGACATTCTAAAGGAGACAGATTGCAATCATAAAAAATGGTTCATTAAAACCAGAGAAGGCAGGAAAAGGAGGATAGAAGAGAAGAAAAATGGGAAATAGTCTTATATAGAACAGTTACAAACATGCTAGAGAATAATCCAACCACATCAATAACATCTTCAAATGAGAAGGAGTAAATAAAAACTAAAAACAGGTGGTGGTCAGAAAGGATTTTAAAAATCCAACTATAGGGGCGCCTGGGTGGCTCAGTGGGTTGAGCCTCTGCCTTCAGCTCAGGTCATGATCCCAGGTCCTCGGGTCCTCAGGTCAAGTCCATCAGGCTCTCTGCTCAGCAGGGAGCCTGCTTTCCTCCCCCACCTCTCTTCTCTGCCTGCCTCTCTGCCTACATGTGATCTCTGTCTGTCAAATAAATAAATAAAATCTTTTTTTAAAAAAATCCAACTATATCACTCATAAGAAACTCACTTTAAAGACACAGGTAAAATAAAAGTAAAGGAATAGAAGAAAAAAAAATCATAAAACCACCAAGCAAAAAAAAAAAAAAAAAAAAAAAGAAAGAAAAAAAAGGCTAGAGTAGTTATATTTTACACAAAGCCTACTTCAGAACAAGGAAAATTATAAGGGACAAAAAGAGATATCACATGAATATAAATACATCTATTCTCAAAAAACAAACCAAACAAACAAAAAAACCCCCCAAAACTAAACATGTTGTGCCTTATAAGAGACCATTAAGAAGCTTGAGTCAAAGACCAATAAAAATGGAAGAAGCAATAAACGAGCCTACTATTATAGTTA
The DNA here is from genome assembly GCF_002288905.1 of Enhydra lutris kenyoni. Taxonomy (NCBI): domain Eukaryota; kingdom Metazoa; phylum Chordata; class Mammalia; order Carnivora; family Mustelidae; genus Enhydra; species Enhydra lutris. The sequence goes on along the minus strand of NW_019154099.1, from coordinate 37,332,558 downwards.
GGACTTCAATGTTCCTCTTTCAGTAACTGACAAATCAAACCAGCAGAAAATCATTAAAAATATAGTTGACTCAAACAGCATTGTCAATGAACTTGATATACTGTCATATAAGGAATCCTACAACCACCAACCAGCAGAATACACATTCCTCTCAAGGCCAAATGGAACATTCATCAAGGTAAACCATATCCTAAGATATAAAATTTAACTTAACTTGAATGGAATTAAATCAGAGGGGTAACTGGAAAATTTCCAAATATCCAAAAATTAAAACAAAAACAAAAACAAAAAACCTTCCAAATAACACATTGATTATTTAGGACCATTTTAAGTTATTTAAAAAGGCCAAGAGGATAAAAATATTTTGAACTAAACAAAAGTTAATATAAACTTGGTCAAATTTTTAGGTCTATGACAGCTTTGTTGAAATCAAAATTTATAACATTAAGAACATATATTATAAAAGAAGAAATTTCTGAAATCAATAATATAAGCTTTTGCATTAGGAAACCAGAGAAAGAAGAACAATTTAAATCTAAAGGATACATAAGAAAACAAATAATAAATTAGAGCAAAACTCAGAAAAATTGAAAAGAGAAAACAATAGAGAAAAATCAAAGAACTCAAAAAGCCTGCTTTTTGAAGAGACTAATCAAACTGATAAATCTCCATATACATTAACCAAGAAAATAGGGAAAAAGCAAATGACAAAAAAAAAATGAAAGAAGGGTATTCGTGATGATCTCATGGATGACAAATGGATAATAAAGGAATACTACAAATGACTCTATGTCCACACATGGGGTAACTTAGATTAAGTGTGGTCTAATTAACATGAGCAAAATTGGGCAGATAAAGATGAACACAATGATATTCTTGTAAATGCCCATTCTTCAAATCTGAATGATGCCAGTGTTGATCAGGACAGGATGCTAGTCAACTTACTGTTAAGAGGTTGTGCTTTGAGAATGCTGAATGAATTTGTGATTCCTCACTTGAGATAGTCAAAAGAGGCAGGCAAGTTAGAGCCAATAAAATTCAAATTCTGGAAAGATAACAGAAAAATTCCAAGTTAATAGAATCACATATAAGAAGGATTTCAGGGTCAAACAGTTATGTGTCAAAATAGAAACAATTTTAAATGAGATGAAATATCGAGAACTAAGGTGCTGTAAGCATTTACAGTCAGCTGAAGAGTATTGTATGCGGTCAGTTGTGTTATAGAATCTGAGATGATGGTAGATCAAAACAGACCCAGAGTCACAAGCCACAAAGAAGTTCAGTTTGCAGAAAATGGTGTTTCTAACAGAGCAACTGATACAATATATTTTGAATGGGATAAGAGATGATTCAAATGAAAAAGCAGATGAGGAAATGCTCACACTTGGGCTATTTGCACCTTAATGCTTGAAAGCAATTAATAAGTTTGCTAAAAAGCAGAGACATTATCCTAGTCATATTAATATATGAGACAAATTACAAAAACAAACTCTCAGCCACATGGGGATAAACAGAAAGTCAGTTATCCAAACTAGTACACAAAATCCAAACCTGGATACTAACAAAATTTCATAGTGGTAGGTAATAGAGAGTGATAAGTTATCCTTAAATTCCCCTGTAACCAACGTAAAACTATCTTCTTTAGACAAAGATGGAACCCTACAGACTGGACTTAATGAGTTACAGCCATATGAAGTAGAATGTAGAAACTGAAAAATAGCAAGAATATGAAAATAACCCTGCATTTCTTTCACATTCTCCTAGCTGGCCCTACTTGTATAGTGATTTTATAATATTCTACATTCTGCATTGAATCCTTTATTGGCATTATTTGGAATAAATAATAAAGATGTTGTGATTATGTTATGTTTTTTGTGTTTATCGGCCAGTAAAATAATACATGTCATAAAATGATACAGATTATATTCTATTTATGTAGAATATTTCAAATTCTCAGTTCATTGTTTCTCATAATCCTAACTCTACATATTTAGGCACAATGGGCCGCATGATAATTAACAAGTTAAACAATCAGACAGCATGGAAATAAATTTAAAAAACAGAATGAAACTTTATCAAGTGAAGTTACTATTGGATGGATTCCAAAAAGCCCATTTAGTTGGCCACAAATTTTCTAATCCTCCAAGAAACAATGAGGGAAATAATCATGTTTTAAGTGTTTAATTACACTTACAAAACACTCTTTTTCACTTTATATATTATCTCATCTATAATCCTTATATCCACGCTGGAAGGTAAATGCCATTGATTTATTTTATGGGAGAAGAAATTAAACCTCAGGTAAATTATGACTGGCAAAACTAACATAGAGACATAAATCAAACTCAGATATTTTGAACACATTCACTCATCAAACAAATAAGTATTGGGATCTAACTAAACCTAGATTGATCACATGTGAGGTTCTGTCATGGTCACCATTTTGTTTGTAATATCCAGCTCAGTGCCTGGCAACTATCTGGTTCTCTCTGTGTAAGTGTTGACTGGATGGATGTGTCAGGACTTTTACCAAGTACTCCTTCTTCCACACATCTCCATACCCAGAATATTTGATCTCAGTGCAGGTTATATAAAAGTGACTTAAATCCAATAATATGATTCAATGTATACATTAGACACCACTCTTTTTCTAAATACTCCAAAACCTCAAACTACCATTTTCATTGGAATTTAGGTATCTATTAGGGAATGAGACTACAGCATTTCCTGAAAGATTATTTTAACGATTTCACTAGGTCTGTACTTCACTGTACAATATCATATTTAAAAAATTATGGTATATGGGGCGCCTGGGTGGCTCAGTGGGTTAAGCCGCTGCCTTCGGCTCAGGTCATGATCTTAGGGTCCTGGGATCGAGCCCCGCATCGGACTCTCTGCTCAGCAAAGAGCCTGCTTCCTCCTCTCTCTCTGCCTGCCTCTCTGCCTGCTTGTGATCTCTGTCTGTCAAATAAATAAATAAAATCTTAAAAAAAAATAAATAAAAAATTATGGTATATGAAACTTTAATCAATCACCATGTTAATAAATGCATGTTAAGCAGAGATAATGAACAAAATATTTATATGATTATGTTGCTGTACTTGTGATTTTTTGTGGGAAATACTTTTCATTTGAATTCAGCTTCCCCCTCATGTTAATATAGTTGTAAGTTTTAAAACTTGGACCTCAAATTATTATAAGTGATGCTATTATCCTTCTGGATTCATTACAAAAATTGCAAGACAGCACAAATCTTCTTTCTAGCAATCACTGGGGATTATAGAATAAATTATCTTCTTTCTACCATTGATGTGGAAGCCCCTTAAGATTCAGAGACAATAACAGGGAAGGAGGTCCTAGGTATAGCCCTCTGGGGGCAAAGAGTGAAGATACTGCCTCTGTTTCTCCATCTCCAAACCCAAGTGTGTATTATGAGAAGGGATTGTTCCTTATACTCTAGATATTAAGTTAGAAGTATGACAGTTACTAAATAGTACAGTTTCTTTAGTATGAGGTTGTATATCTGCTTAACATCTCCAAACTTCTGTCCTCATTTCAGTCCTTTAGTGAAGTTTCTATATCTCTTTAGACCTCTCTTTAAATCCCTATGCTTGCTGAACTCTTTATTTCTGTTGACTTCTACCTCAGTGTTGTCTTTTTTGCAGCTAGAATTTCTTCCTATTGCTTTTCTTTTCCCCACTCACCTCTCCACTCCACTTGCTTTGAAAACTAACCATTTGTATCACTCTGTCCTTGGCCATTCCCATGAGCTCTAAATTAGACAGTTATGGAAAAAATAACTTATTACACATTTTGAGGAGTTCTACAACCCAGATATTGATCCACTATCTCTGTAAAATAATGTCTTCTTTGGAGGAGTAATTAAAACCTGTATTTATATTATAGAAATATACTGTATAAGGCTCCATTGTTTGAAATAAAAACTATGACACTTTTTTTTTCTTTTTATAAGGTTTTTTTTTTTAATTCCAGTTATATTGTGTAATATTAGTTTCAGGTGTACGATGTAGGGATTCAACACTTCCATACAACATTTGGTGCTCATCACACATGCACTACTTAGTCCCCATCACCCATTTAACCCATCCCTCTACCCCTACCATCAGTTTGTTGTCAACTCTTTAGAGTCTGTTTCTTGGTTTGCCTTTCTTTTCTCTCTCTCCTTCGCTCATTTGTTTTGTTTCTTAAGTTACACAAATGAGTAAAAATGGTGACATTTTAACAGCTGAATTTAACTTTTGTGAGGTCCTTCTCTCCCTAGTGCAGGCAATTTAATCTTACTCAGTTATTTTCTCCCTGTCCATTCCAATGAATGTTTTCATTGACTTAGATTTATTAAAATTGTGATAGTCAGATTCAAAATTCTTTGAGACTTTCTTCCACTATGTTTATCAGTTAAACACTTTGAAAACTTCAAGTACTGTTGCCTGCTGGAGAAAATATGTTTTGTTTTAAGATTTATTCATGGGAGGGGCGGTTGCAAAGGGAGAGGGAGAGAGAGTCCCAAACAAACTCTGAGTTCAGCATGGAGCCCCATGCAAGGCTAGATCTCACAACCCTGAGATCTCAACCCGAGCTGAAACCAAGAGTCAGTTGCCCAAATGACTGTGCCACCTAGGCACCCCTGGAAAAAATGTTTTTAATTGAAAGTCTGACTGTTTCAGTGTTAGGGTGGCTTTTCATATTTTAGGACCTGTGTTTCATGCAAAAAAGACATCTGCTACAGACTATCATGTGACTTCATTTCCTAGACAGTTAATTTTCATATACAAATCTATAGAGAAAGAGCATTTCCATCTACCACCATGTCCTTAATTTATATTCCCTTTTTCTAGCTTGTATATTATTGGGCTCATTAATGTGGTCACTAGTGGATGAGGAGTTTACTTCCATGTTGCTCCTCAGTGTTTGTATCATTTAGAACTTAGGATAAGTCTGAATGTTAAAATTTATGACTAAAGTTATCAATACACCTCAAATCTGAGAGTATAAGATATATTTAGGTGATTGCTTCACTGAAACTCCAATTGGAAGATAGTAAGGCAGTCTTTCTATAACTGACCTTCCCAAAATTCACACAGAGCCATCTCATCAACCACATACTTTCTCAGCTTTTCTTCTGAGACTTTGCTTAAGAAGTACAAACAACAGTCTAGTACTTGACATGGCTTCTCACTTTCAGCACTTTACCTGTAAATCTTTCTGTTAGAAGGTGGGGGAGAGATAATAAAGTATTCCCCAAACTTTGCAGGCTCTTTGAGACTAAAAATGAAGCAGGGAACTCCACACAGTTCATACAGTTTCACTCAGAGTAACTTACTGACCAGGGGGACAAGGCACAGGATGATAGATGCAGTTGCGCAGTTTCCACAAAAGTCTGGACCTTAGTCCACAGATTTTAGATAGTGAAGGGAAATGCACTGTAATGAGATCAGAGTCTGCATGCACCTTAAAGGGTTTGTGTGCACTCAATGGATAGCTAATCTTTCATTAGATCTTGGGATGTCACCTGTGCATCAGGGAGGGCAAAGACTATGTTAATCTCTAACAGACTCATGGAAAGCCAGAGCAAGCCTGCCCCATGCTGGCCTTGGTGGGCAATTCTGAGGTATATATATTCATCCCCAGGGAACCTGAAACATGTAGCCCCAAGAGAGGTCATCCAGTGAACATGAACAAAATGAAGGGCCAGAGATGGAGTCACTGTTGTCAACACTCCTTCACTCACTCAGACTCCACTTCTATATTCAAAGGACTATTTTACTTTCCACAGATAGGTGGAGGCCGGTAAGTAGGCAATTGATTTTAACAACTTATTTCAAATTGCACCAGTGTTTAAACAAGTTACATTATCTCTCATTCAGAATTGTAAATGATCTTAATTTGGAAACTAAATGGGTTTCCTGCTCAACTGTCCCCAGGAAGAAATGGAAATCCCATAATGTGACATATAGATGGCGTAGTCTGAAAGAAAGACAGTGGGAGGAGTATGTAGACATAGCTTGATTTCTCAAGTAATCAACCCATCACAGATTAATATTCTAAATATATCTTCCTACACCTGCTTGCTAAATTTAGATTTTATAATCAGTACTTATCCAATTCCTAAAGTGCCATTGATTCTTCTTCTATCTGCTCCTCTGAACATCCGCTTACTTTATAATCTTTAAAAGATTCATCATTTGCTAAATATTATAGGCAATTTTAATTCCCACCCCTCCAGCCCTCTTATTGTCCTTCCCTCTTCCTCAACACAAACTTTGTTTTCTGTATTTGTGACCCAATATCTAGAATGAGTTTTGAAGGACAGCATTCTTTCTCTCATGGTTTTGGCATAGATAGGTCATATTACACAATAAGAATTTACTATTTTTCACTTTCCAGGCCCAATCCATAGATCTTATTTCTGTAATACGTATATCACAAAGAATCTTGTAATACCAGGGATCACAGATTTTTTTAATGCTATTCTGCTATACCTTACTCTTTTCATTCCATTTCTTTATTTTCTCTCTATTTTTATTTTGTTCTTCTATTACCCTTTTTTTCCCTTCTTTTCTTTATCCATGGGGCTTCTATTTTTTTTTCTTTCACATAAAGTTTATTTTGAGATATGCTTTATATTTCCCAAACACAGGGAGAATTTCATATTTATCTATTTGTTTATAATGTCTAGCTTAATTACATTATGTTCAAACAATATCCCCTTTACAATTTCAGTCCTTTTTGTTGTTGTTGATATTTGATTTATAGCCCAGTATATTTTTTGTTATAACTTGAAGTGAAAGTATATTATTCAGGAGCGAGGAGCAGAGTTCTACATATGTCTATTAGCTCATACTCTTTAATGATGATGTCCAAAGTTTAGGTACTTTTACTAACTTTTCTTCTGCTTTTTCCTACAATGTTTAAATTAAGGAGATGGTAGAAGGTGGAAATACTGTTTCCCTATGGATTTTCCTCTTCCTAGCAATTTACCCAGTTTGTTTGTATAGCTATTCATTCATTTAAACAGTGTGTTATTAGTTTCAGGTGTACAATATAGTGATTCAACGCTTCCATACAATACCCCGTGCTCATCACAACAAGAGCACTCCTTAATACCCATCACCTATTTCTCCCACCCTCCCAACCATCTCCCCTCTGGTAATTTTCAGTTTGTTCTCTATAACTAAAAGTCTGTTTCTTGGTTTATCTCTCTTTCCTTTTTGTCCCCTTTGCTCATGTGTTTCTAAAATTCAACATATGAATAAAATCTAAATACATTATTAGCATTCATTATCAAAAATGGAGAATTAAGTTTTAATTTACAGCTAATTTATTCCTGGATATGCCTTAGTGAGTCTACAGTTGCCACCTAGTTCTTTCCTAATTACAGGATTAAATAAGTTGCCTTAGATAAGTAGGTATACTACAAATCCCATGATAGTCTTGCCATTTAAATAAGTGAAATAGTATGCCTTCATTTTACTAAGACTTCTAAATTGAGACACCGGAGTGGCGCAGTCAGTTAAGTGTCTGCCTTTGGCTCAGGTCATGAAGCTGGAGTCCCTGATTGAGTCCTACATCGGTCTCCCTGCTCAGAGGGGACTCTGCTTCTCCCTCTGCCCCTCACCCTTCCTCCCCCTCACCCCGCTCTGTCGTGTTCTCTCTCACCCTCACTCTCTCAAATAAATACAATCTTAAAAAAAAAAAAAGACTCCTAATCCAACAACTGTTTTAAGAGTTTTTGAAGGTTTTTAGCACTATCCTAACAACATTACACCAAGTTCAATACACTACATAGAAAGGTATATACAAACATGTATGTTGAAATACTAGTTATTTAGATAGATTTATAATATGCTTATTTAACTATGCTGTGATAAGCATATTTTATGTAATTTTACCTCTTATAAATAAAGTTTACTCTCTCATTTAGGTCAATGAAAGGTCATATTCATTCTTTGTGACACCAGTATATCATTTAGAGGTGGTCCCTTTGGAAAAGAGAACTAATTAAAGAACATTTCTTGAAGACAAAGTACTTCTGAGATAATGTATTGCAGAATTCTTGAAGGAATCCTCAGAACTGACTTATATTGAGATACTATTCTGATATTGATAATATATAAAATATATTAAATTCACGTTGACATTTGAAAGAGGAATGAAACAGAAGAGCTTCCTATTATCTGTACTGAAGATCTTTTACAACATAATACTCTTATTTCTAAAATTATGATTAAAAATGCACTTCAAAAGTCAAGTCTTTTCAAAAAAACTCTAAATTACTGAGCACAGAATTTGGAAATTTTATCTGATGTTCTTATGAAAAATTCTCTTGACCTTTGGTTTGACATTGAAGAGCTTTCTTATTTTCTAAAAGCCTCTTTCGCTCAATTCTTTTCATGACAGTGGAACAATAGGGAAAAAAATCTAATAGAAAATATTTGCTAAGTATGCTATGAGAATATAACTTTCTTATGTTGTGGGTGTGTATTCTTCAATTGTATTTGTATAAATATTCATGCAATGTGATTAGAACATACTTATATAATTAGAATCCAAAATATTTAAGTTGAAATATTATCCTAATTTTCTTTGCTCTGAAGAGTGCATCATAAAGAAATTTTCTAGGTCATGGTGTTCCTTAAATGAGTAAATTAAGGAAACTTGCAGCTGTGAATAGAAGAATTAGTCTTATTACTTTAGGTTAAAAGGATACTATTATAGAAAACAAAATCTGAGCTCTATAACTATATTAAGAGAGAGGACTTTAAGCATTGTGTGTTTTATCTGTAGAAAGAGGCTCATTGTTACTGGCTGTGCATTAGAATCTCAAAGTCTCCAATCTGCTGACAAAGGACTAAGGCTTGGAGGGGGGTTATTTCTATTTAGACACGGTGATTGTCCATGCTCCTTTCTCTTCTTTCCCTACCCTGAGTGAAATGAAGTAAAATAGCTAAAATAGGGGCGCCTGGGTGGCTCAGTGGGTTAAAGCCTCTGCCTTCGGCTCGGGTTGTGATCCCGGGGTCCTGGGATCGAGCCCCGCGTCGGGCTCTCTGCTCTGCAGGAAGCCTGCTTCTCCCCCCCACCTCTCTGCCTGCCTCTCTGCCTACTTGTGATGTCTCTCTCTCTCTGTCAAATAAATAAAATCTTAAAAAAAAAATTAAAAAAAAATAGCTAAAATAAATACAAAAGACAATTGAGGGGAAAACATCATCAGAAGAAAGCTTTAAACAACTATTGTGGATGCAGGGAATTGAACAGGGAGAGTTGACATTTTTATATAGACCTGATGAGAAATAATTACTTCATATCATTCCTGAGATTCTCAGAATTTAAACTGAAAATGATGCACATAGCTAAAAACCAGTGGGCTGTTGAAAGCAGCAATTGCCCTTTGTCCTCTGCGATGGAATACAGATAATTTATTTTATGAAAAATGTAACAAAAGGTGCTCTGGGTTCTCGAACCCAAGCACAGAGGAAGCCTGTGAGAGAAGGCACACAATCTAATCTTTGGTTGTGATTTCTCTTCCAACCCGTTTTTTTTGCAAAGGCTCTGCAAAAGAGAAAATGCTGACATCTAACCATAGAGTATATGTCACGTCTTCTCTGAACAAGAAAGGATTGCAGAAAATCACCATACTTGGGGAAGAGCAGGAGAGCTCTACAGGTAGGATTGTAAAAGCATCAGGAGAGCTTTTTATGTCCATACTTTTTATTACTGCAAACTGTGATTTACACAATGCCCTACTGTATTGTATTATAGTCAGGAAAGCAGCAAGTCCAATGCAGCTTTAGGAAGATTGGTCTGCATGAGAATATAGCCAAATTAATTTTGGTAGGGAGTGCGTAGGGCGTTTACAATGAACAGTGATCACAGACAACCTCTAAGTATCTATCCTTGAGGATTAGGAGATAAAAACTTAGCTCTTTAAAGAGCATCACCAGGGTAAATACAGAGTGTATAACATTAGCAGATCCCCTTCATGAACTCTGTTTCCTGTACTTCTCTAGAAACATCTGCAGAAGCATGATCTAGTGTCTTGGCATTATCCCTGTCCTAGGGTTATCACCTGCTGATAAATTTTGCCTGGGGATCCAGAGCTCACAGAGAAAATTAAACACATGAGATTTCAATCACTGTGAAGGAAAACTAATAAACTGAAAAACTTAAATATGCTGATGGCTCTCTCCCAAACTCCATCTAGTCTCTGCTCCTCACTGCTCTGCTTGTATCCTTAACCACGGAGGCCACAGACTGTATCACCTCAACCTCTTTCCCTTGGGTTTTGAATTTCGTTCTGCTGAGACAGAACCTGTCTCTGTGAGAGATGGGTTTGCTCACTTTGCAGTATAATGAAGATCTTGTTTTCTCTGGAGCAAGTCAGACATGTTTACTTTCCATTATGAAAGTTGCTGGCTCCTTGAACTCCGGATCCTTCTCCTTTAATATAATCCTCTGTGTGGGGGGTGCTGGGTGTTGTCCGACATACCCTTTGCGATGACATGGTTTTGTATATGTGAGTACTGTTGATCAGCTTTGTTACTGACTAGGCTATTTTACAATTCCTTGGGGACAGAAATAAAGGTATTGTTGATCTGTGGTAGTTTGTTGAAGCTTCTTTACACAACACTATGGGATTTGGTCTCAGGGAACCAGAGTTAGAGTGATAATATTCTAGCTACTGCTATGGCCACAAGTAATAATAAACTCCTTTTTTTGTTTTGTTTTGTTTTTAAAGGTTTCTTCTGTTTTAACAGGTTTCTTCTGTTTTCTGCAAGCATTTTTTAAGCTTTTAGTTTAGCAGACTAATGTTTTAGTTTTCAAGTATGAGCAAAATGTCATACCTTTAGCAGTCCTATACAGCAAGATCAAAATATATCTATATAACACCAGAACATCATTTGCCCTTTACCTTGGGTTGTCATTTACACAAATAATGTGGAAATTATGTTAAGTAAGATTGTTGCAGCTTGGCACAAGCCAAAGTGGTGGATCAAAGTGGTGAATGAATTATCATTGTATTCATCACCACCACACATCCACAGTTAAAACAAGCAAACCAGGGGCACCTGGGTGGCTCAGTGGGTTAAGCCTCTGCCTTCCGTTCGGGTCATGGTCTCAGGGCCCTGGGATTGAGCCCCACATTGGACTCTCTGCTTGGCGGGGAGCCTGCTTCCCCCTCTCTCTCTGCCTGCCTCTCTGCCTGCTTGTGATCTCCTTCTCTCAAATAAATAAATAAATAAATCTTTAAAAAAAAACAAGGAAAAAAATATCAGTACTGCTAAAATTACCATTAACAATTTGATTACTAAATAATTTATATACATACATGTATATGGTCATAATTGTGCTTTTGTCTATATAGTATATCTCATTAGAGATGGATAGTCAATTACTGTACATTAAAGTCACTTGGGATAGTTAAATGTTTAAAATTATTTGTATTATTTACTTTATATTTTTAAGGATATTTCTTTCATTTTATTTTAAACTGGCATATACTATTTCTATTAATATAAAGTCAAAGCAAAGCATATCTAAAGAAAGACTAATTTATATCCACGACTTTTCCATTCTCTGCTTTCCTTCAGAGATAACCATTTAAAAACTACAAACATATACATAACTACATATGTTTGTATCCATGTAGTAGGTATGAGTGTAACCGCATTTTCTTAGGTTAAACTAGGAATACTGTGCACATTTCCTAGAGATTATTTATTAGTAACTTATTTTAAAAAATGTTTTCTTTCCTTTTTACATCTATGCATTTCTCCATTTTGTTGAGATCCGTTTGTCAGTTTATCATAGTTTATTTAACTAATATCCCAATGTGTCCAGTTATTAATTATATTATATTTTTGTTATTACGAATTGTACTTCAATAAAAGTTCTATGTGTTAATTTTATATTCTTTCAATGAATGTTTAGGGTAGATCCTCAAAATGGGGACTACTAGATGAAAAGGAAAATGTCTGTGGGTGTTTTTTTTTTAATTTTGCCATACCCTCTTCCATGAAAGTTGCATTTCCATCAACCACAACAATAACTGAATTAGCTGTTTCCTCACAGCTGCACAACAAAATATATTATTAAACCATTAGATTGTTCCAAACTGAAAAATGGTATTTCAGGGTAATTCTAATGTGAATTTCTCTTATGAGAATTTACTTCACTTAAAATATTATTACATTAAACTCTTCTCAGTATAATTATTTCAACTCTTAGGAGTGCGCCAACGTTTTCCTTCACACTTTTAACCTTTTTTCTATGGTCCAGTTTCAGTGGTAGCCGTAGGTCAATTTGGATTTTCTAAAGTTGTAATTTAGTTTTTTTTTTTTTTTTTAACCACAATGGATTCTCCCATAAAGTTTTCATATGATTTTTTAAAAATGTATAAAACATTAAAAATGATTTAAATAATTATAGGGATATAAATTTCTTTGCCAATCCAAGCTGTGAAAGCTAGAATTTATTTCTTACAAATGTACTGGAGCCATTTTTCCAAAATCACATATCTACATTTTTGTTTAATCAATCCCTTGTTTTACTTGAGTAAATCTCAAGAAAGTTCCTTAGCTCTAATATGTCTGAGTGGTATCTTCCTATTGTAAAACACAGTTACAAATTACACTGGCTAAAAATACTGGTTCAAAAATAAGTATTTTTATGCTTAGTGTTCCCTTGCTTTTCATCATTTAGTAGCACTGAAAATTTATTATATCACATATATATATATATACCTGTACATACATATATACACACACACACACACACACACATACACACATGTATATGATTTTTAATGTGTATGTATGGAAAATTTTATGACTCCATATACTTCACAAAATTTTATAGGACACAAATTTAAACTGTGAATCTATAATATCTCTATCCAAAACATGAATACTGTACAAAAAAATTTTCCAAGGTTTAGAAAGGATTAAAACCAAGATTACTGTGTATCCTTTCAGTCAGTGGATTTCTGGGAGTTATTTTACAGACTCTCTAGTATTATATGATTTAGTATAGATGTGAACAACTGATTATCTTTCTTATTAACTAGGCTACTTTACAACTCTGCTCAGGGAGAAATAAATTTATAGAAAATTAAAGTTATGCAAATGTTTCCTGACCATTGCAGTACAAAGAATCCCTGCTCACAGTTTTGTAAATCAATTTTTTTCTTACAGAAAATATATATCTGAGCCCATTTCTGATCTAAGCCAGTTTTAATATATTATTGGCATCCTCATTAATCAATGAGCTTAATAAAATCTATGACACACGTTCTTTTTGTATTTGCATGAAATTCATGGTTTTACTTTTTGAAAAATTATACTTTAACAATAACCACATATGTTAGTTGGAAACTATTTCTTAGAATATTGCCTATATGATGCAGCAGAAAGTTTCAGTGTGACTGCATTACTCACTGCAATCAAAAAACAGTTTATGATGTATTGAATATAATTTGAATTTGAACAAATAAGAAACACTTTTATAACTGTTAACAGGCCCTCAGAAACAAACACTACAAATAGAAAATTTTTAAAAATAAATGCATTTTAGGTGTTATATTTTGTCCTGATAGCATTCACTGCAATAAAATAATCTTTAAAAATACCAGTAGAAACTGACATTATATTTGTTATTACCTGGAAAGTGGACTTTATTACATCTTGATAAGTAAACTTGAATAAGTTAGGAATCATGTTGTAGGACGAAAATGACTCAGTAGCTACATATCCCAAATCTATTACTGTTGTTTAGAGCATTGTCATAAATAGACAAAGAAATGGTAAAGGACTTACTTATATGATTTATATTTCTATGCTAACATTATAGAAATCTGCAATAATATCATCTCATTTATTTAATGTTTTATTTTTTTAAATTTTCCAAAAGGATGCTAACATCTAGACTTTTAGAAATTTCAAAAAGGATGTTGACATCGAGACTTTTAAGAATTTATTTTAAGTCCCTTAAATTGTAAAACTTATACATGATGACTGGTATCTTTTTTTTTCATTTTTACTTTCCATTACATCCTTAAATGCAAAGTACATGTGAATAGTAGAGATATATAGTTTTTTGTTTTCAGCAGATATTCTTATTATCCATAGATGACATTAATTCACTATCACAGAAAATCTCAGTAGTAACTGTAAAGTGTTTTTATGGCTTAAATCAAGAATATTTAGACCTAGTTAATGTTATTTCAGCCAACAGTGATTTCTCTCACTAAGTCATACATGACTTTCTCAATTTATAATATTGAATGCTACAAGGTATAGGGCCTGTTTAATATCCGTTTCTATAATTACAAAATATATATATTTTAAAATTTGCTATAGTTGTTTATCATTAAAATTATTTGAGTGATGCAATCATATATATATAAAAATGCCCTTCAATTACCTATGTTTAATAATTGCATGGTTATACGCAAAGTTATGCTAAAAGTTAAATAGGTAAAGAATACTGGCCTATTTTAATGGAATCTGTATAGAATACTGTTTTCTTGTCCTTGCTGGTGGCAGTTTGTAGAAAATGCCAAGGAATAGAGATTTGGGAAGGATTAATAAAGAAAATGACAATATTGCTAATGAAAAATGACTCCATATTAGCTGTTAATTAAAATCCCAAAATAAATATATTTGGCCTAATTTAGGATAAACCCCACAGATTTAGAAAACTCTAAGGGTTAAAGTTCAAAGAATACTGAGATTTCAGTCATGTCTCCTGCATGAAATGAAATTGAGATTAATAAGAATTGGTTAAAATGTTAATGGTAGAAGAGAAACAAGAAAAGTACTTGGGAGAATTGTTACTATGTTGTACATTCATTTATCACAAACATGTTATAAAAGCCTAACTATAAGGATGAAGCGTATATTTAGAACGTCACTCGAGTATCATGTAGCCGTGTACTTTGTTGTCCAAGTCAGATCCCCAGGTTCTAGGCTTTCTTTTCTATCCTCTTTACTATCTTACTACAACTCAGAGAATATAAATAGATACCATTTTCTCTGTTTTTAAGATTACAATTAAGTTCAAAAACTCTATAACTTGTGCAGAACCAGTCAGGTGATAAATTACCAATTGAATGGCAGAATCCAGGTCATTTCATTTTGCTTTTAGTATCATTTCATTTTTCCATGTGTCCTTTATCTATTAAGGTGATCTGCATTTAGTGGTCACTTCATACCTCTGGGTGATCAAATTTAACAGAACATTAAATATCTCATGATTTTCAATAAATTGGCCTAAGTAAGTTATAATTCAATCATGTAGTATTATCTGAGAATTATTATGCAACTATCTGTAATAGCCAGATATAAAATCAGAATATGAAGTATTAGTAAGAAATAGAACTTATATTGAGATTTGAGAGGGAATTTCAAAAACTTTTAAGCTCAATCAAAAAGAAACATCAAGAAGGAAATATAAGTGAAAATATCTTTTTTCCCCCATAAGCATAATGTTATAATTGGATTTCTTTGGGGTTAGAAATTCACACTTCTCTCTTTCCCTTTCTTCCTCTTCTTTCTCTCTCTCTGGTGATAATAACAACAATAATAAGTATATGATTGGTGTCTTTCATGCAACAAAGCATTTTTTTTTAATAGAGAAGTTTTTATTTGAATGAGAACAACAACAAAAAAATCTCATGAAGAATTGAGAGCTGGTTTGTCAATTTTACAGCTGCCGGCTTAGATACCAGCAATTCATTGTAGAGCTCACACAGGGTGGAAGCATGAAGTTTCTAAGGCAATAATTTTGCTGACAGAACTGCAAAGGCTGCTGTGAAAACATGACAGACTACAAATATAGAGGCTTCACTTTTAATACAATAAAAAGAAACTTTTATTCATCTTTAAAACTCTGCTTCACAAAAGAAAATGGACACATGGATTATGAAAAAGGCTAATAGAAATTTGACTGGGCTATGGGAAATATCGAACACAACATTTCCTCTACCACCTATTTGCTTGGTTAGTGTTGTGTACTCAACAAAATCATTGTATAAAAGAAAGTTTATTTTATTTTTTGAGAAAGAGAGTGTATGTGGGGTGTGAGCTAAGGGGGTGAGAAGGGTAGAGGGAAAGGGAGAGAGAGAATATCAAGCAGGCCCACGCCCACGAGCCTGGAACCCAACGCAGGTGATAATCTCATGATCCTGAGATCATGACCTCAGCTGAAACCAAGAGTCAGACCCTTAACCATCTCAGCCAACCAGGTGCCCCTAAAAGGGAGATTTTAAAGACAACAGCTTCTTACTATGCCTACAGAAAAGATGAAATAATTCAAAGTATATTAGAAGTATGTGCTGTTTGCCCGCAGAATTCCTTGCAGGCCCCTCCCAAGGTAGAATACAAAAAGTTATTAGGAACCTAATAGAAGAAGTTGGATTTCATAATGCTAATTATAAAAGATAAAGGTAAAAGTAAGACTTTTGTCTAGATATAGTATATATGATATCTGATAGTCTGAAGTCTCACCCTGTCAAAAGCTCATATGCAGCCAATAATAAAGTTTTTCTTACTGATGAAGGATATTTGGAAGAAAGGCGGGAGGGACAAGGGGTCCTCCCCACTCTAAAAGGAAACCACCCTTAAAAGGATTTTATACCACCCTGGAAGGAGCTCGTCACCCTTTCCTATGTGATAGATAGATGAGAAAACCTGACTGGATGACAGGAGCAGGGAAGGTTAATCAGATTGAAACAGCCCGCCAACAAGCCCATAAAAACCCCTACAGTTAGAAACTCTGGTGGCAGCCCTTCGGGTCCCCTCCTTTTTTGGGTGCTTTGTGCTATCACTTTTCTATGGCTCAATAAACTTGGCTTTGCTGCCCACCACACTGTCTGATCGATAGACCTCTTCATTCTTCAAAGTGATGTGATCAAGAACAGTGAGCACCAAAGGAAAAGAAATCCTGCAATATGACTACACATAAATCCCACTTTTGGGATACCAGAGCACATTGAGTAGGGCTGAGGAAGTCACTTTATTTCTGCTCTAATAAGAAGTATGCAAATGTTTCAGATTCTTAGAAGCTTCAGGACTCAGGACAAGTAGAGAAAGTGAATCAAATTCTAACTACACATCAGTTAAAATACTGCAGCCTACTATGTTAAGATGTCCTAGAGCTTTACCATTGGACCTGTTAAAAATTATAGGGCACTGGAAGTAAGCACTGGATTTCTCCCTTTAAATTTATGTTTGGCAGACCTATACATTTGGGTCTGAGCCCATGTCCTATACCTGACTTAAGTGAATCCTCTTATAATCATGTTCAATATTTAAAAGAGCTTTTCTCCCTGTAGAAACCTTGTCAAGTGTTGCTGATTATGCATCTGGCTAGCAAAGTAAAAAAAAAAAAAGAATACAAAAATAAATCAAAACTGGATTCACACTTACTATGTGAAGCCAGCACCTCAAGAGGACTGGTTTGTGTTTCCTGCAAAGAACTTGAGATTTCTAGACTGACACTGTCAGCCGGCCCTCTTGCCCAACTTTTGAACCCAACAGTTAAAACAGCAATGGATAAGACCCGCTTAATTCATGCTCTAACTGAAACCCATTATCCTTCTTTCTTACCGCATTTTCTTGAGGCATTGAGGAATGTGTTTTGCAATGACCAGAACCTTCCAACAGTCAGACCAAAAAAGCCCTGATAGCAACAGGAATGCCTATAAGACCACACCCCACATGTATCCCATTTCATGCTTATGGTCACCACTGAACACAGACTGACCCCTAATCATGATCATGGTTTTTTTCCTGCTGTCTTACACTTACCGTTTCAAACCTCTCTCTATAAAACTCTAGCTGTCCATCTTGCCAGCAGAGAGAAGTTAGTTATTAAGACTTGAGCCTGCCAACCCCCCTGGCTGCTGGCACCCAAAATAAATTTCTCCTTTTCAACTCATCTCTTGAGTTATTGGCTTCTCTTGCGATGAGATTATCTGAGTTAGTTTGGCAACAGTGTTGTCAAACCCAGCCAGGAGCCATGCTTTAGATTTGTTCAGACCCCTCAGGGTTCCCTGGGACAGAGCAGTTGGCCAAGGCACTGTACCAGAGCCCACCCATTTGTTTCTTGACTTAGCAGCTAAGATAGATGAGTAACAATACCAGTAGTAAACTAACTACTAGTTAGTAAAGAACTCTTAACTACTAAAATAGAAGGAGGAATTCTAGCAGATTACAAGTGCCATAGACTGCCTTGGTGTCCTATTCACAGTTGGTTTATTTCAATTAGTTTATTGAAGAATCACATTTTATTAGAAAATGAACATATCATTTGTTTCATTATTATTTTCTTTCTATCCTTTCAGTAATGGTCCCACAATCTTATTTCTAATTCTCTCTAAATTGTATTTCCAGTTAAAGGACACCTCGATTTAGAAGTCCCATAATCTGGTTACTGACAGTGCAGAAGACAGACCATTTTTATCAGTAATTGCTGATAATAACAAAAGTAAAAGTAATGAACATGCACCTGGGTACTCAGGCTCCAAACTCCACACAAAATTGTTTAGGTAGTTGGTTTGATTGGAAGGATAGTGTAGAGGTGAATCACAGGCCTGTACCCCTGAAGCAAATAATACATTATATATTAATTAAAAAATAAGAAAAGAAAAAGAAAAGAAAACAATCTAAGTAATAGACAAACAGAAATCCAACAACTGCAGATGGAGTCTGCAAAAGAGAGATCTATTATCACTCAATTAACTTTGGATACAATATAAATAAACAAACAAAGATGAATGGCTGCTATTCATGGAGATTTTACTATCATAGTATAATTACTGACTTAGCCCCAGTGCAAAAAAATTAAGTCCATAGGGGCTTAAAACCATTAGAACCATATACATTAAACACTGGAAGTTAACTCTGTACCTTTCAATGGGTACCTTATTATAAGACTATGGATAACAGTTGATGGCCATGGATGTCTTTGCATTTCATATCTGGAGAAAATTATTTGGAAAAATAGAACCATTACTAAAGGGATTAATAAAAGTCATGTAATAAAGAGCTTAAAATAAAAGTCATATGAGGTGATGGCATGGGATTGACTGAAACTCAAGAGATATTTATTGGGCTTTTCAAGGAAAACTCTTAATTAAAAATTTAGATTATCAGGCTCCAGACCTAAGCTATTCCTTAGGCTTGGATTGGGTAAGCCTTCATAAGGAACTACTAAATAATAGATTTTTAATCATTTGCACTTGAAAGCAATAAAACCATCACAACAATTTGTAAAATAAATGGATCACCAAGAAATATTTTTGTGCATTTTGAATCAAGAATCTGATTCAGGGGCGCCTGGGTGCCTCAGTGGGTTAAGCCTCTGCCTTCGGTTCAGGTCATGATCTCAGGGTCCTGGGATCGAGCCCCACATCAGGCTCTCTGCTCAGCGGGGAGCCTGCTTCTCTCTCTGTCTCTGCCTGGCTCTCTGCCTATTTGTGATCTCTCTCTGTCAAATAAATAAATAAAATCTTAAAAAAAAAAAGAATCTGATTCAACCATTTATCAGTGGTTATGGCATATTCAAAGGCTATTCCTCAAAGGCAGATGATATGCTGGCTTTTAAAAAAAAATCAGTAATTCAGCTATTCCATCATTATTCTGATAACTGGTTTGCTTTTATTTTACTCTGAACTTGCTGGATATTTAGACATCTGCAACTTGTCCAAAGAAAAGAAAAAACAACTAGAAAATTGTAAAAAATATTATAACACGGGTAGGAGATTTTAAGGACAAATATAAATAAAAAATAAGAGCCTAAGTTCTCCTTAAAAATAAGGGAAAAGACTTATCCCTCCTTTTTCTTGGGGTATTTATTTTATTTTTTTAAAGATTTATTTATTTATTTTAGAGAGAGAGAGAGGACAAAGGGAGAGGTAGAAGAAGGGGAGAGAATCTCAAGCAGACTCCATACTCAAGTAGAGCCTGATGTGGGGCTTGATCTCATGACCCTGAGATCACAATGAGCCAAAACTAAGAGTTGGATGCATAACCAACTGTGCCACCCAAGCACTCAGAGTATTTATTTTAGAAAATGTGTAGTTCTTTCTCTGTTTCTGTGAAATATATGTAAATCATTTCAAAACCTAAAGGAGCCTCTTGTCAGCTTTAAGACCCAGGGTTGGCTTTCTCAGGAGCCTAAGAATCATCTCTTTGATATGTAATTATTAAGTTAAAAAGCACCTTTATCTCCAGTTCTGTGAAAGGGTAAGAGGCTGAGTTTAGCTGATGGACTGACATCTTACTCCAAATTTGAAAACTATGATCTTGTCATAAAACATATGAGAAGATTATTTTCCTTTGGATAAAGCCAGTACACAAACACAGATGGTCAGCCCAACTACTAAGTGAATTTAGAAGGAACTATATATGACAAATGCTGCTGTCAAATGCTCTAAATCTAACACTAGTTATTGTTTATCTTGAGAACATTTATGTAATAATGTATTAGGGTTCCCCAGAGAAACAAAAACCAATGCATAAAGAGATTTATTATAAGGAACTGGCTTATGCAATCATAGAGACTGGCAAGTCCCAAGATACGCAGTCCTCAAGCTGGAGACAAAGGAGAGTTGATGGTATAGTTACAGCCTTAGTCTCAAAGCAGGAGAACCAGGAGAGCTGAGAGAGTCTTAGTCTGAAGGCTATTAGGCACTAAACCCAGGAAGGGCTAATTTTTCCCTTCTGCCAAAGACAGGAAAAACCAAAACCAAAACCAAAAAATGATGCGCTAGCTCAAAAGCATTCAGGCAAGACGAATTGTTTCTTATAGGATGGTCAGATTTTTTGTTCTATTCAGATCCTCAACCCTTTAGATGGGTCCACCCACATTAGAGGGGGCAATCTACTCCACTCAGTCTACCAATTCAAATGTTAATGTACCCAGAAACACCCTCATAGCCACACCCAGAATAATATTTGAGCAAATAGTTGGGCACCCTGTGGCCCAATCAAGTTGATATATAAAAATAATCATCACAAGTAGGTTGCTTTCTGTTTGGCTATTAAAATGATAACTTTTTTTTGGTCTTTATAATTTCTTAGTGGATTGCCTATGATACATATCAAATTCCAGCTTAATGCTTATTTAAAAATGAAATTGTTTTCTTTCTCTTCTACTTTTGTGAAGAGATCTTCTGGGGAGGAGACTTAGGTTTTAATTATATTTTCCAACACTCTAAGTGTAAGATCGCTTCTGACCTTTTTTAATTTGCCATATTGGTCTACGGTCTATAATTGTGCATTTGCTTAATTACTAAAGTTTTATAAAACATCACTATATCTTCTAGAGCACGCCTTCCTGACTTGTTCTCTTTTTTTAAGATTATCTTGGCTTTCATTTTTCAATTCTGTATATTATAGTTTTGGTTTTTCAAACTTCATAAGTATCAAAAACAAATGAAATTGCCTGTTGAGAATTTTATTAAGATATAACTAATATTTTCAGATAAATTTAGGGAAAACTGATTTCTTTTATGTATTGCTTCTGCCAATCCACAAACATCTCACAATTTTTCTTTATGTTATTATTTTAAATATATTTTAATGCATTTTAATTTTTGTAAATAGAATAATTTTACATATTGGTTAGTATGTGTACCCTATTTTCTAATATTTTATTGAAGAATAAAATATCTAGTGTATACAGCTTAAAGTATCATAAGATGAATGCTCCTTACTAAACACTATGAAACCAAGAAACTCGAAATTAGTAGAACTCTAAGAGTCTCCCATATTTCCTTCAAGTGATTAATGTCATTTGTAGGTAACATTACTATCAATTCTTCTAATAGCATAGATTCTGCCTTTTTAAAAAGCAGAAACCTATAATGCAATAATTTTGTATCAATATTCTTTTGCTAAATGTCAAGCTTATGAAATCGATTTATGTTATCACTTATAATAGTACTTTGGTTATTCCCAATGCTATGGCTATATATTACCCCCAAGTTTATTTACCCAATCTAATATTGAAGGTTATTTGGTTGGCCTCCATTTTGGGCCTATCACAAGTGGTGATGCTATTAATATTTTTATATACTTCTTTTAGCAAACTTACAGACATATTTTGGGAGATACACACCTAAGAGTGAAATTATTGGTAATAGGATATTTTAGCCTTACTAGAAACCACCAAATATTTTGTGCACATGTATTGTGTCAACTTACATACCAACAGCAGTGTATAAAAATACTAGTTGCATAAATCTCTAGCCAGACTCATTAAAAAATTAAAGAAAAGAAAAAAAGAGAGAGAGGGGATTCAAATAAAATCACCATTGAAAGAGGAGAAATAACAACCAACACCATAGATATCAAATAATTGTAATATTATGAATACCTACATTATGAAATATATATTATGCAAACTTATAAGCCATCAAATTGGACAACTTAGAAAAAATGGATAATTTCCTAGAAACACATAACCTATTAAAACTTAAGCAGGAAGAAATCAAAATTTTGAACAGACTAATTACCAGCAATGAAATTGAATCAGTAATCAAAAACTAAACAACAACAACAACAAACGAAAGTCCAGGACCTGACAGTTTCACAGGCAAATTCTATCAAATATTTAATGAAGAGTTAACACCTATTTTTCTTAAACTATCTTTAAAAAAAATACAAAAGTTCATTCTGTGAGTCCAGTATCACCTGATAATAAAACCAGATGAAGCCATTATAAAAAAAGAGAAATGTAGACTAAAATCTCTCATGAATATAGATTCACAAATCCTCAACAAAATACTAGCAAACTGATTTCAGAAATACATTAAAAAAATTATATCCCACAATCAAGTGGAAGTAATTCCTGGGTGCAAGTGTGTTTCAGTATATACAAATCAATCAACATGATTTCTCTCATCAATAAGAGAAGGAATAAAAACCATATGATCATTTGAATAGATGCAACAAAAGCATCTGACAAAGTACAACATTCAGTCATGGTAAAAACCCACTACAAAGTAGGTTTAGAGGGAACTTAACTCAACATAATAAATGCTTTATATGAAAAACTGACAGTCAACATCATACTCAGTTATAAAAACTTAGAGCTTTCCCCCTAAGGTCAGCAATAAGACAAGGATCTCCACTCTTTGCCACTTTTATTCAACAAAGTACTGGAAGTCCTAGCCACAGCTATTAGACAGCATAAAGAAATAAAAGGTATCCAGTTGGTAAGGCAGAAGTAAACTCTCACTATTTGCAGATGACATGATACTGTATATAGACAACCCTAAAGACTTCACCAAAAAACTACTAGAACTGATAAATGAGTTCAGTGAAGTTGCAAGTTACAAAATTAATACACAGAAATCTGTTACATTTCTATACATTAATAATGAAGCAGTAGAACGTGAAATTAAGAAACCAATTCCATTTACAATTGCATCAAAAATGACAAAATATCTAAGAATAATTTTACCAAAGAGTTGAAAGACCTATACTCTGAAACTATAAAACATTGATGAAAGAAACTGAAGATGACACAAAGAAATGGAAAGACATTCCATGCTCATACCAGATGCATTGTAGATATAAATGTAAATGTAAAAACAAGGATATTTTGGTAAAAAATGAATAACAACTTCATTGTCATCAATGGGTTAGAGGACAAACTCTTAGGGACATGGATTAGAGGAAAGCTGTGATACACTGACACTTTTCCCAAAATTGATACATGAAATCAGTCTCAAAATCTGAATTATTTTGGCAGAATTTGGCTAGTTGTTGATAAAATGTATGTATCTATGTGTGTGTGTTGTGTATATGTACATATATATATGTACATATATGTATGTATACATATATGTCTATACACATTTTTTTCAGAGCTCTTGAATGAGCTCTGATTAACAGATGTCAATGATATATCAATGTTACTACATGATCAAAGTACTTAGGTTATCCAGAAAAATCCCTTTTGTTCTTAAGTATTGAGGAATGGTAGTACTTCATGTTATAACTTACTCTCAAATTCTTCATCGTCAAAACATATTTTGTATTGAACTTGCAGTTCTTCCAAAAAAAAAAAAAAAGAAAGAAAAAGAAACACCTGTCCTAAATTTTTTTTAAAGGTATGTTACAGGGAAATATCCTTATGACCTTGAGGAAGATTTTGTTTTTTGCAAATAGTTGCTAAATACATTTCTTCAACTAGAAATATTTATATATATATGTTTTTCTAATATAATGTTATCCAGATAATCCAAATTAAAAACAAAGTAAAATATTACCACAAAAACATACAAATACTGAAAATTCTTGGGGCGCCTGAGTGGCTCAGTCATTAACCTTCTGCCTGAAGCTCAGGCATCATCCCAGGGTCCTGGGATCAAAGCTGGCATCTGGCTCTCTGCTCAGCAGGGAGCCTGCTTCCTCCCTCTCCCACTCCCCCTGCTTGTGTTCCCTCTCTCGCTGTCTCTTTGTCTGTCAAATAAATAAATCTTTAAAAAAAAAGAAGAAAAGAAGAAATGTTGAAAATTCTTTACAAAAAGCAAAAACCTGGATGGTTGAGCTTTTCAAAACGACTACAATTTTTGCCATACTGCCAGTCTGTCCTATAACATGATGTGATATTCCCGTCATTGAGAAGTAGACATGCGTTCTCTGTCCTTGAATATGTGTAGGGCTAAGATTATCATGAATAATATGTCCTGTGATTTCCAAAGCTAGTTTGTATTTTCTGTCTTGTCTCCCATTTAGGACCCAAGTAGCATATTGCAAGGAAATCCAGGGAATATTTAGAGGCCGTTGTACGTGTTCTGTGTGACAGTCCCAGATATAAACCTAGCAGAAATTCAACATCAGCTACAGATATTCGACTGAGGAAGTGGTACAGACTGAATGTGTGTTTCTCCCCACATTCATGTTGAAACCTAATCCTTAATGTAATGATCTCTGGAGGTGGGCCTGTGGGAGGTGACTATGTTATGAGGGTAAAGGCCTTATGAATGAGATTAGTACCATTCCAAAAAAAAAAAAAAAAACATAGAGGCATCCTTCACACCTTCACCAGGTGAAGACATGGTGAAAAGACAGCTATCTCTGAAGCAGGAAATGGGTCCTTACTAGACACTGAATCTGGCAGCACCCTAATCATGGACTTCCCGGCCTCCAGAACTGTAAGAAATAAAATTCTATTGTTTATAAATTACCCAGTTCAGGGAATTTTTTTTTTTTTTAATATCGCCCCAAATGAAATAAGACACCAACCCTCAATATGACTCCTCGGTTACAGTCTGACTCCTCTATTTGGGATAACTCACATGAGAAATACTAGCTGAGACCTGTCCACCCAAGAACTGTCTTACATAATAAAATGCTTTTTTGTTTTAGCTACTATGTTCTGGGATCTATACACAGCTACTCTTTTGTTTGAGCTACTGTATATGGCGGGAGATAACCAGAATATGAAGTATTTACAAAATGTGGAACAACAAAACTCAGAGATGACTGGTAAAATGCACATTGACCTTACCACTTTGGAAAATTTACGTATATACCTAGTATTCAGTATTTACGTATATACCTAGTATTTACATATATACCTAGTATTCCATTCCTAGTTTTGTACACCAAAATAAATTATATGTATATGCATTATGTATATATGTACAAGAATGTTCAAACAAGAATTATCCATTGCATCTTAAAATAAGAACAACCTAAATTCACATTGATAGTAGAATGGTTATACCACTTGTAGAATAATACAATAAAATTCTATGATGGCAAATAGATTAATTGCAGCAAGTCATGAACGACTTTCAAATGCAATATTAGCAGCAGACTTCAAAGAACCATTCAGCATGATTTCATTCATATGAAGCTAAAGGGTAACAGATCTAATTAATGCAATTTAGGGGTAAATACATAAGTGATCTTAGTGAAATAAAGCAACATTGTTTCATCATGTAACAGCAAAGGAAGAAAAACCTAATGCATTATTAAGTGAAAGAAACAATAAGAAATATATGCTTACAAAGAAAAATTATTGTCGTATTTCTCAGTTGTAAAATTTCTTTCTTCACAGTAGAGCACGAATAAAATCAAATAGAATTTATATAGACATATTTTCTTCATCATAGTAGAGCATGAATAAAATAAAATACAACTTATATAGACATATTATCTCATCCTGACTAGTAACAGTACTAAGAAATTCTTTAAAATGCTTTCGTCTGTATTCTAAATTCTCTATGCCAGTGGCAGACACTATTTGATGTTCACCAGGTAACCCTTCCCTACCTTTCCTGATGAACAACAATTTACCCCAAAATTAACTAGCATTGGATAGTTGCATCAGTCTTCCTAGGCTAGACAGGGGAAGAATTTGCTTTTTTAGCTCATTCTTGTGGCTATTTACAGGATTCATTTCCTCCTGGGATGTTGGCCAGAGGACACCTTCATTTACTCACCAAGAAAAACCCTCTGCAGAGCATCTCAGAAAACTGTAGCTTGCTTCAACAAGGAAAGGAAGGCAGAAGGGTAAGAGGACAGTAAGCAAGACAAAAGAGAGTCTTTTGCAAACTAATCTCCAAAATGTTATCTGGTCACTTTTGTCAGGAGCAAGTCACTAGGCCCAGCTGAAACCCAGGGGAGTGGATTATGTACGATGAAAATACCAGAAAGCAGAGATCATTGGGAGGTATTTTAGAAGCTGACTAGAACACTAGTTCACAGCTAGAATGTATGTCCCAGTTTTTTCCTACAACTAAGTGCTCCACATGACTGAATGGCACTCAGTGAACAATGAGATGATATGAAGGTATACCATTGTGTACACAAGACTTTAAGAAAAAGAAGGTGTTTTTGCATGCTCCTTTTCCCCTTAAAATACCTAACTGAAGGTAATATTTTTACTCTCTGGGTGAAAGAGTAACAAGAGAGTAAGAAGTTTGGTGCATGAACTGTCACAAGAAGGACGACTCCCTGCAAAAGGAGCTTAAGATATTAAATCACTACATGTAGGAAGAGTGTATGCCTCAAATTAATATATGAATAAGGATATATCTCCATTGTGCCATAGTCCATACACACATTTGTATTTGTTATACAGTCATTTCTATTCTAAGTAATACAGAATCTTGTTTTTTAATGTGGGATGCTGCAATTGTAGTAATAAAATATGTGACATTGCTTTGACAGTTTAAAGCAGAGAATGAAGAAATAGATTAATGAAGTTGAAAAATGAAATTACATGTAATGTGGTGAAATATGTAATAACACATTTACCTCTGAAAAAAACCTGGAGGGCAGGAAAGGGGCAACTTGTCAGTAACTGTAGAAGTTGAAAACAGAGTATTAATGTGTGTTGGTCACCACTTTTGATTTGGAAGAGCTGTATGAAAGAGATGACTAAAGTAAAAACTGACTTTCCTATAACAGCAATGAAATAAAAAAAAGAAGAGTCCAAATTTGTAGCCCCAGAGGTTTGACAAAGCTATATACTTTGAAAACTAAAAGTCAGAAAATAAAACTAAAAAAAAAAAAAAAAAAGGGCTTTGAGCAAAAATCCTATTACTTTAAGTCTTATCAATTAAATGAAGTTTTTGTTTTGTTTTGTTTTACTGTGTAGAAAAGATGTGATTCAATGCAGTATTTTCCCACAATCTTATTGATCTCAGATGTCTTCAAAGTATGCACATTTAAGCAAAAGGGAGGTAAGGAGACAAAGAAATAAAGCAAACTTGAGAAGAATGCATAAATAATAGGAATAATTTTGAGTGTGGCTATGAGAATTTAGAATCAAGTAGAATTAACTAGAAATGACTGGGAACAAATATCTCTAGTCACGTTTACCGTTGTGAAGAAAACTCTGTGTGTGTGTGTGTGTGTGTGTGATGGACTTGAGAAATACTTATGAATCCAAAATTGTTCTTTATTCCATGAGAGTTTACTGGCATAAATGAGAACACTAAGGACTTTCTCATCTTTTTACTTTCTAAGGGGTGAGTTAAAGGGGGAAAGGCTATATGAATTACCTGACATTTCTATTATTATAAATTGCATACTTTAATGAAATAATTTAGGATGAATTACAAAGGTACCTCAAGGTCTTGACCTATATAGGAAATACAGAGTGAGAATATATATACAACTATGAGAAATGATAATTTCTACCATGTTGGAGCTAAGATGAATTAGCCAGATCTTGCTGCATACAAGGTTGTGAGATCAGTGTGTGGAGTGATTTGGAAGTATTACTTCTGAGTTAAAAATCATCTATAAATCCAGGACTAGATGATAGTACTTAAATACTCATCTATTTAGTTAAAAACTGTTGAGCTCCTTCTGTGTATCTGGCATTCTGGTATTTACTAAGGATTCAGTAGCAAATGAGTCAAGTTTTATCTCTATCCTCAGGATAAAAATGGTACACTAGTAGTTGCCAAAGTATTGCAATTCGTCATTCAGTGGTAATAGAAAAGGTTAGTTTCTTAACTAACTTTTATTAAAATATTTAACAATATGTAGGACAATTAAAAGAGTTTAAAACAAAAAACACATATTATAAAATGGCAAATTTTATGTTATGTATTTTTACCACAATTTAAAAAAAAGGACATGCATTTTTTTTTTTTAAGATTTTATTTATCTATTTGACAGAGAGAGATCACAAGTAGGCAGAGAGGCAGGCAGAGAGAGAGGGGGAAGCAGGCTCCCTGCTGAGCAGAGAGCCCGATGCGGGGCTCGATCCCAGGACCCTGAGATCATGACCTGAGCCGAAGGCAGAGGCTTAACCCACTGAGCCACCCAGGCGCCCCGACATGCATTATTTTTTGAAGTAAAGATTTTAAGAGCTAACAACACACACATAAACACACACGCACACTACCCCAATTAGAACTGATTTTTTAAAAAAATTTTGTCATAGTGTTTTTGGTAGCTTTGTTTTATTTTGTTTGTTGTTTTGTTTTGTTTTTATTTTTGCCTAAAACAGCTGTTTGTTCTACCTTTATGATAACAAATATAAAGAAATTAAACTTTCCTGTTATTTTGTTAAAATAAACTTTTCTGTTATTTTGTTAAAATTTCTGGGGCCAAAAATTTGTCAAATAATACCAACAATGAACACTAATAATTTAGTTAGATGTACTAAAAATATGTGCTTCTGGAAAATAAGTCTGTGAGTTAAGTAAAATTGTTTTGTATCAAAATTACTGTTTGCTCATCAAAGCTCATGAGACTCACTCTGCTCACAAATACAAAGCTACTGTTTAATAAATATCCGAGCTCTAAAACTCTATAAATATCTTTCACTAATTTTGAGATGATCTAAGTATATAAGATTTATTCTTCTTTATCGTAGTAGACCTAATACACTTAGTTTTGCTTGATTAGTAGGTTTTCTTGTCTTCTGGGAGGTGGCCATCTCTTACTTTCCATAAATTATTATCCTTGGAACCAGAAACCAGATATTGTAATAATCAACTTATTTGGGCATTATAAGAAGACATACCTTATTGTGGTGTGCACACACACGCTTACACATGCACAATCATAATTGCCTGGGCTTTATAAAACTGAGTTTTCTGCTTCCATTTTCTCAGATAAAGGGAAAGATTCTGAAACATTATAATCATCGGAATTATTACAGCTAACTTTTACTTCAGAGTATGTGATTATTTCTTAACAAGTGGGATTAGAACTTTATAAATTCTGTCAAAGCTTAAATACTAGGTTTGGGAGACTAAGATCCAGTTTAACAGGGCACCTGGGTGACGCAGTGGGTTAAGTGTCCACCTTAGGTTTAGGTTATGATCCTGGAGTGCCTGAATGGAGCTCCCCATCTGGCCCCGTGCTCAGCGGGGAGTGTGATTCTCCCTTTCCCACTCCCCCAGCTTGTGCGCTCATGTTCTCTCTCTCTGTGTCAAATGAATAAATAAAATCTTAAAAAAAAAAAATCCTGCTTAACTAAAGGAAAACTAGGACAAGAAATTACACCACGAAAAATGCAGTTGGTTTATTACATCATCTATTTTGATTTTGAAAACCCCAACTACTTTTGATTTTCCTTTTGTGTTTAATGACTAAAGGGTCTGAAGAGATTTCTCCTAAATACAGCTGAGCTAGAGAGATGGGAGAAATGATATCTTTTGATTAGCCATTGTAACATTGTAACAACAATGATATACTTAAGTCTGTATTGACACAGCTGAGCATGCTTCAACATTCACCCTTCCCTCTCCTCTGAAATAAGTGATAAGAACAAAACAAAACAAAACAAAAAAACAAAAAAAACCTGTGTTTTTAGGACAGTATCTTGTTGTAATCATCTCCCCAAAGAGCTGGCTATAAGAAACGTAAACAGCTTCTTCCTAGTTTCAAAAGGAGAGGAGCACTAGCGGTAGGCACCTAGAGGGAAATGCCAGCATAATGCAGAAAATTTATAAGCAGCAGAAAAAAACAAAAAGAAAGAAAAGAAAATTCATAGGCAGAAGACACAGACATTTATGATAACTAAAGGAAGAAAGCGATTGTAGGAGCAGTAGGCACAAGAGAAGAAGCCTGGCACTGCTACAGGCAGTAGCTCTGTTTATACCTGAGTACCAAGGAATGTTCTACAGGGACTAATTGGAGATAAGTAAAAATGTCCTAGGGATTTATTAATGTTTTATTCTCTTTTTGAATATCTTAATAACTCTCATTTCTAATTCATAATGCCACTAGAGGTCTGATCCTGTTCCACGATGCTTCAGTGGCAGTAATTATTTCGGAAATTTCCCAGTGAGAAATCACAAATAAAACTTCTATGTGGTGCTCATTAAACCTGTACTTAAACAGATTCTTTAGCATCTTCAATGGATCAAATGCAGAGCACGCTGTTTAGAACAATGAACAACAGGTGAACTTCACAAGACTTTGTGGTCTCGTTGCCTGATCTTTTTATTATGAGAGAACAAAAATTAAATAAACAAATGTACAACATATGAAAATAATAAGACCCCTCAACCCCCCCCCGGAAAAAAACCTTCAAAGACTTATTAATACACTAGTAATAAAACCCTTTTTACTTGATAGCCTGTTAAGTTTAACAGATAGGGAATTTTAAGATTAAACGGTTTCTGTGTATTCTCTTCAAAGAAGATCTGTATTTATTTATCTTATAAAAGTGTCATATTTAATTATTTGAATAGATAGATATTTGTTAGTAATATCACCAAATCAACCTATACTTGAAATGTAGTTGAGGGAATTCTTTTTGATCCCTAGCCTCCAAATAATGTTGAATATTTTCAAAAATAGTATCAATTCTATCTCTATTACTAAAAGTTCAAATACATACATTTTAAGATATAATTATCCTTAACGATCTGAAGTGTTTGGGAACTTAGTGCATACATAGTTTACTTTATCAAAAGTACTTCATTTGGAGATTTTCCATATTGTTTCCTGCAGTTCCTGCCAGGACAGTTAATACCTTTCTATGTGAGATCTTTCCAATCATTGTTAACTATAGATACACAAGATAAATTAAAGAATATTCTCAAGGACACAATTATCACTTCAGTGATAATATACCCCTCTTGTATGAGTGACTTGAGCACTTTAATATCTTTGGTGTAATTAAAAATTCCTATATACAGTAATATTTTCATAAGTATTGTTTCTTATTTCTTTATTAAAATAATGATAACCACATCTTAGATAAAGTAGTCTTGTATTCTTGTTCTTTAAATGCATTTTAAAATGTTCTACCCTGATAATTTACCTAATTGCTTATGTTCAAATATATGTTATGATATGGTAGCATCCATTATTATTATTAATTTCAGAAGGAATCTGGAAAATATCAGATGCTTTTTCTTCTGCTGTCAATACAATGTTTATAAAGGCAAAATTTGACAAGTAGGTTATAAGAATGTAGATATCTATCTACTGTTTGGTTTCTTTCTTTTCTTTCTCTCTTCTTCCTTCCTTCTTTCTTTTTTTCTTTCTTTCTTTCTTTCTTTCTTTCTTTCTTTCTTTCCTTTTCTATCCATCCATCTATCCCTGTATTTAGATTAGTCAGCTGAACTCAGTTTAGATGATCCCAACTTTGTTGGCAACATCCAAAGCATCATAGTCAGGGGCCAGTCGAACATATGCCTTCTTCTCTCTATCTGGCCTGATCAAGGTGTTGACCTTGGCCACATCAACGTGGTAGAGTTTCTTCATGGCCTGTCTGATGTGGTGCTTGTTGGCCTTGACATCCACAATGAAAATAAGCATGTTGTTGTCTTCCATTTTCTTCATGGCTGACTCAGTAGCCAGAGGGAATTTGATGATGGCATAGTGATCAAGCTTGTTTCCCCTGGGGGTGCTCTTTCGAGGATATTTGGGCTGCCTTTGGAGACGTAGTCTTGGGTCCTCAGAACGTAAGTGATGTGTGGATCTTCTTCTTTTTTTTTTTTTTTTTGTGACTGTGGATGCCTTTCAGCACCACTTTCTTGGCCTTCAAAGACTTTGCTTTGGCTTTGGCTTTGGGAGGGGCAGGAGCTTCCTTCTTAGCTTTCAGCACCATCTTTGTAAAAGGCCCATTAGGAATTTTTAAAAAATAAGTAACAGGCCTTGAGATCTCCTTATTGAAAAAAGGCACTGATGGATATAAAAATGAATTTTCACATAAAGATGTTTTTGAATGCATACTGAAACTAGTATGCCATTGGAGTCTATGAGAGCTGAGATGGTATAACATTACGATGAAATATTAAAATATAGAGTATTTAATAGGATATTACATTCAGTGTGGATCTTTGAAATGAGGAATTGCAACAGCATCTAGTATAAACTATGAAAATATAGGATGTCAAAATAAATCCTATTATTTCCAAATATTATATAATCAAATCACATGTAAATCATTATAAGGGTGTTTTTTTATAAGGGGGTTTGAAGTCGAGTCTCTTTCTAAACTATTTTGAAAACAAAATAGTTTTCTTTCTGCTTCTCACATGCTTCAATGATAATAAGCCATTTCTAATTCATATGTGGTATATTAAGTAGCACCGTTACTCATGAAGTAATAATAGCTAACATTTACTGAGAGTTTATTGGTGGTGGTGGTTAGGCACTACTCTAAAGTGAGTTAGGAATATTAATTCATTTAATTCCTACAAAAATCCAATGGAGTAGGTATTAATTTTATCAGGCAAGAAAACAACAGAAAGTTGTAAAACCACATAGTTCAACTGCAGAGGCTTTGTTCTTAACCAAAATACCACTGTTTTTCAAGTTTAACTTCAAAACAAGGTACTGTTTCAAATGAAAGGGCTATGCACAAGTGTCATGAAAATCACCTCAGCAACAGATTAAAATACAAATGTGTGGCCTTGAACACAGCTGCAATAAATCAAAATCTCTGAGATTGGCTCCTGGTGATCTTTTATTTTAAACTAAGGTTTCATTTTTTCTTGAGGTACCCTAAAATCTGAAAACATTATTTTGATCTATCATTTAAGAATCCTTTTATTGTGGCACCCAAACTTACCTACAACTAATTCACTTCCATAACCCCTTAACTCCAGTTTATATTTCTTACATGTATATTTTTGCTGGGTTTTTCTTTACATCCAAAACTTCCTTTTCATAACTGTTTAAAATTTGACTCAGGTGTCCCTGTGAATTCTGTTACTAAGAAAAGATCATTGAGGTTATAGCCGTATATTAATTTTATTTTCATACTCCATGATGTGTATCAAATAACATGGAAGAACAAAAACAGATGACTACTTGTGGTTTTAGAGAACACATACCTAAAAAGTGTATATACCCCACTATTAACAACACTATAACTATAAATAACTATTTTATATACATCACATTGAATGCTCAAGATATCCCTTCCAATGTATATGTAGAAATATCACACACATAATTCATTGCTGAAATAAAATATTTCTCCAAGTGTTCAAAGTAAAATGTTCAAAATAAGATTAGAAATATTTACCAAATTTTAAGTCAGAAATTTATATGTATAATATGCATTTAAAAATTCCCTTTTTTCTATTAATCTGAATGAAAGATGTAACTCTCAAAATGTCCAAATAATTTATGGGATATGACAGACAGGTGGTACTTAAAACAGAAAAAACAAAAATCATAACTCATTTCTAAAGAGAGTGACTAGAGACAATAAATTATTGAGAGTTTCACTTTTAAATTGGAAAATGGTCAATAATAAGAAAACATTTAGGAATAACATTTTTAACAACTAAGCTACATTAGGTTTTGACTACAAATTGTATAGCTTTCTTGATAAAGAAACACAGGCATTGAGGTCAGGGCAAGATGACAGAGGAGCCGGTCCCCTGAATTTAGCTAGATATCTAGTAAGCCACTATGAACACCCACAAAATCAGCCTGAGATGTAAGATTATACATCTGGATTTCTGTGGGGGCAGAGGACTATTAGTCAAGAGTTATGAAGGATGGAGTTGTGATTGTGTGGACAGATGTCAGAGGATAAACAGAAGGGAGAGGGGAACGCCAAAAGCTAGCCACTGGAAAGTAATACCCCAGTGCAAAAGCATCCTGTGCCTGGGGACCAGTGATAGCTTGGAGAGAGTGGTGGCAGGGGTCGGTGGGTGGAGGGTCGGGGGAAGGGACTGATAACAGTGCTCAAACGGAACACAGGAGCTTAAGGGGCAAATGCTGGTACTGGGTGGCTGCAGCACAGACCTGAGTCCATGGACCTGGGGCTGGCTAGTGCCACCTGGGCCATGCCAGAGTGGACCTGGAACAGACCTGAGCTCGCAGACCTGGGTCTGGTGGCCACCACCACTACCCATGCCCCAGAGAACCCGTGGCGGGTGTTCGTGGGGGACCTGTGCCTGCGGACCTGGGAGCTGGCTGCCACTGCAGCTGGGCTGTGCCCATCCAGACCAAGATCGCTCTTGGTCTTGGAGGCAGAGTGAACAGAAACAAGTTGGGACCAGAGTCCACCACTGAGAGGATCACTGGGGGAATGCACAGCCTGTAGGAGGCTGCGGTTTTCAGTGGGGCTTACAGAGGGGGAGACTGTGTGTTATGGAGGATTCAGAGAGAAGCAGACTGTGGCTTCTCTCCTCTGGGATGGAGACTGGGTGCAGACATTTTCCTTTGCTCTGACCCTCAGAAAAGACTAAAAAAGCCACCAGAGAACACAAAGTGCCAGAGAACAAAACCCCCAAAATCTGATTTCCATGGAGTCCAGCCCCTTGATAGGAGGCAGGGCAACTCCACCCAAGGAGGACTGACTGAAAAACAACAGGGCAGGCTTCTCCCCCAGAAAACAAGCTGGAAGGACAAGAGGACAACAACTCCAGGGTCCCCATGAAACTCTAAAACCCCAACACCAGGGGAAAACAGCATATTAAGCTCCTGGTGGTGCCTCATGGTCTGTGTATTTCTTAGATACAATTTTTCTTTCTCTTTTTAAAAAAAATTCTTTCTCGTATTTCTTCTGTTTTTGTTGTTGTTGTTTTTGTTTGTTTGTTTTTACCTACTTATTATTTCAACTATATGTTTAATACAATATAATTCATGGTAACTTTTTAACTTGAACTTTTTCACACATATACTTTTTTTCTTTTTCTTTTTTTATATATATAGATATAAGCTTCAATATCTTTTTTTCCCCTATTCAATACTATCTTTATATATCTCCCAGTTTTAATTTGCCTATATCTCTGGGAAGTAGTGTTCTCTAACAAAGAAAACAAAATATACCCAGGAAGAACTGAAACACACTGCCTGGACCACATCGAGGGATTAAAGATCCCTACCTTCCCTTCACCCCCCAACTTTGCGTGTGTGTGTGTGTGTGTGTGTGTGTGTGTGTGTGTGTGTGTGTTTGGTTTGTTTGTGTTTGTTTTGTTTTTGTACTTTATAAATCTTATTCTTGGGTTTCATTTTGGCTGGGTTTTTTTGGTGGTGGCTTCCTGTTGCTCCAAACATTCCCAGGGTGCACCTTGCCTGGATTGTGGTTGATATTTTCGACTGTACAACCCCTAAACCAAAACTAAACAGAATGACTAGGAGGAGGAACTACCAACAAAGAAAAGAACCAGAGACAATGGCCTCTCCCACAGACCCAATGGATATGGATATAAGCAAGATGTCAGAAATAGACTTCAGGGTAACAGCTATGAAGATAGTAGCTAAGCTGAAGAAAACCATTAACGGCAACATAGATTCTCTAAGGGCAGAAATGAGAGCTATAAATGACATGCACAGTAAATTAGATACTCTAACAGCTAGGCTACACCAGGCAGAAGAACGTATTAGTGATCTAGAAGGCAAACTGATAGAAGGGAAGGAAAAGGAGGATGCATGGAACAAACACCTTAAAATCCATGAAAACAGAATTAGAGAAATAAATGACGCCATGAAATTTACAATGTCAGAATTATTGGGATCCCTGAGCAGGTGGAGAGAGATAGAGGACTAGAAGATATATTTGAGCATGTCGTAGCTGAAAACTTCCCCAACATGGGGAATGAAACAAGCACTTGTGTCCTAGAGGCAAGAGAGGACTGCTCCCAAGATCAAGGAGAACAGACCAATGCTCCAGCTTGTAATAGTAAAACTCATAAATCTTAGAAAAAAGGAAACCATCCTAAGGACAGTTAGAGGGAAGAGATTCCTTACATAAAGAGGGAGGAACATCAAAATAACATCAGATCTGTCCACAGAGACCTAGCAAGCCAGAAAGCACTGGCAAGACATAATCAGGGTACTAAATGAGAAGAACATGTAGTCAATAGTACTTTATCTGGCAAATCTGTCCTTCAGAAAGGGTGGAGAGATAAAGAGCTTCCAGGACTGA
Source organism: Enhydra lutris kenyoni (assembly GCF_002288905.1). Classification (NCBI taxonomy): domain Eukaryota; kingdom Metazoa; phylum Chordata; class Mammalia; order Carnivora; family Mustelidae; genus Enhydra; species Enhydra lutris. The sequence continues at coordinate 37,295,706 of NW_019154099.1, read as the reverse complement.
CAGAAACTGAAAGAATATGTGACCCCTAAGCCAGTCCTGCAAAAAATATTGAGGGGGGCTCTATAAAAGGAGAAAGACCACAAGAGTGATATAGAACAGAAATTTATAGAGACAAGGTATAGAGACAAGGACTTCACAGGCAATATGATGACAATAAAATAATATCTTTGAATAGTCACTCTCAATGTGAATGGCCTAAATGCTCCCATGAAATGGCACAGAGTTGCAGATTGGGTAAAAAGACAGGACTCATCCATATGCTGCCTACAAGAGACTCATTTTGAACCTAAAGATACATCCAGACTAAAAATGAAGGGATGAAGAACCATTTTTCATGCCAACAGACTTCAAAAGAAAGCTGAGTAGCAATTCTTATCTCAGACAAATCAGATTTTAAGCTAAAGAATGTAGTCAGAGATACAGAAGGGCAGTATATCATTCTTAAAGGGTCTATCCAACAAGAGGATATAACAGTTGTAAATATCTATGCCTTCAAAATGGAAGCAGCCAACTACATAAGCCAACTGTTAAAATAGACATATTGATAATAATATGTAAATAGTAGGAGAACTCAACACGCCACTCTCAGCAACAGACAGATCATCTAAGCAGAAAATCAACAAAGAAACAAGAGCTTTGAATGACACACTGGACTAGATGGACCTCATAGATGTATACAGAACATACCACCCTAAAAAAACAGAATACTTATTCTTCTTGAATGCACATGGAACTTTCTCCTGAATAGACCACATACTGGGTCACAAATCAGGTCTCAACAGATACCAAAAGACTGAGACTATTCCTTGCATATTCTCAGGTCATAATGCTTTGAAACTGGAACTCAATCACAAGAAAAAATTTAGAAGGAGTTCAAACACTTGGAAGCTAAAGACCATCCTGCTTAAGAATGTTTGGGTCAACCAGAAAATCAAAGAAGAAATTAAACAATTCATGGAAACCAATGAAAACAAAAACACATAGGTCCAAAACCTATGGGATACTGCAAAGGCAATCCTAAGGGGGAAATACATTCAAGCTCCACTCAAAAAAATAGAAAAATCACGAATTCACCAACTAACTTTACACCTTAAAGAACTGGAGAAAAAAGCAACAAATGAAGCCTAAGCCATGCACAAGAAGAGAAATAATTAAGATGAGAGCAGAGATCAATGAATTAGAAACCAGAAATACAGTAGAGCAGATCAATGAAACTTCAGCTGGTTCTTTGAAAGAATTAATAAGATCGATAAACCACTGGCCAGACTTCTCCAAAAGAAAAGAGAAAGGACCCAAATTAATAAAATTATGAATGAAAGGGGACAGATCACGACTAATACCAAGGAAATAAAAACAATTATCAGAAATTATTATCAAAAACTATGTATAATAACTTAAACAACCTGGAAGAAATGGATGCATTCCTGGAAACCTATAAACTACCAAGACTGAAACAGGAAGAAATTAACAACTTGAGTAGACCAATAACCAGTAGCAAGATTGAAGTAGTGGTCAAAAACCTCCCAAAAAACAAGAGTCCAGGACCTGATGGATTCCCTGGGAGTTCTGCCAAACATTCAAAGAATGTTCTATTTCAAAATAAATAGAAACAAAAGGAAAACTTCCAGACTCATTCTATGAAGCCAGCTTTACCTTGATCCCAAAACCAAGCAAAGATCCCATTAAAAAGGAGAATTTCAGACCAATATCCCTGATGAATATGGATGCCAAAATTCTCAACAAGATTCTAGCTAATAGTATCTAACAGTACATTAGAAGGATCATCCATCATGACCAGGTAGGATTTATCCCTGGAATGCAAGGGTGGTTCAACAACCACAAATCAATCAATGTGATAAAACATATTAATAAGAGGAGAGAGAAAAACCATATGGTCCTCTTAATTGATGCATAAAAATCATTTGACAAAATACAGCATTCTTTCCTGATTAAAACTCTTCAGAGTGTAGGGAAGAGGGAACATTCCTCAATTTCATAAAAACCATCTATGAAAAACCACAGCAAATATCATCCTCAATGGAGAAAAGCTGAGAGCCTCTCCCTTAAGATCAGGAACATGACAAGGATGCCCACTCTCACCACTATTGTTCAACACAGTACTAGAAGTTCTAGCAACAGCAATCAGACAACAAAAAGAAATAAAAGTTATTCAAATTGGCAAAGAAGTCAAGCTCTTTCTCTTTGCAGATGACAGGTTACTTTATGTGGAAAATTGAAAAGACTCCACCCCCAAATTACTAGAACTCATACAGCAATTCAGTAATGTGGCAGGATACAAAATTAATGCACAGAAATCAGATGCTTTCCTCTATGCTAACAATGTAACTGTAGAAAGAGAAATTAGGGAATCAATTCCATTTACAATAGCATCAAAAACCATAAGATACCTTGGAATAAACCTAACCAAAGAGGTGAAGGATCTATACTCTAGAATTATAGAATACTTCTGAAAGAAATTGAAGAAATCATGAAAAGATGAAAAAACATTTCATGCTCATGGATATGAAGAATTAACATTGTTAAGATGTCTATGCTGCCCAGAGCAATCTATGCTTTTAATGCCATCCTGATCAAAATACCAATGGCATTTTTCAAACTGCTAGAACAAACAATCCTAAAATTTGTATGGAACCAGAAAAGACCCCAAATCATGAAGGAAAAGTTGAGAAAGAAAAACAAAGCTGGGGGTATCATGCTGCCTGATTTCAAGCTATATTACAAAGCTGTGATCACCAAGACAACATGGTACTGGCACAAAAACAGACTCAGAGATCAATGGAACAGAGTAGAGTCCAGATATGGACCCTCAACTCTATAGTCATATAATCTGCAACAAAGCAGGAAAAGATATCAAATGGAAAAAAGAGTCTCATCAATAAATGATGCTGGGAAAACTGGAAAGCTATACACAGAAGAATGAAACTCAACCATTCTCTTACATTCTCATACATGAAGATAAACTCTAAGTGGATGAATGACTTCAATGTGAGACAGGAATCCATCAAAATCCTAGAGGAGAATATAGGCAGTAACCTCTTTGGCATCAGCCACAAAAACTTATTTTAAGACACATCTCCAAAGGCAAGAGAAACAAAGGCAAAAATGATTTTTGGGACTTCATCAAGATAAAAAACTTCTGCACAACAAAGGGAACAGTCAACAAAACAAAGAGGCAACCCACAAAATGGGATAAGATATTTGCAAATGACACTAGAGATAAAGAGCTTATGTCCAAGATCTATAAAGAACTTCTCAAACTCAATACCCAAAAAACAAATAATCGGCAAAAAATAGGCAAAAAACATGAACAGACACTTCTCCAAAGAAGACATACAAATGACCAAAAGATAGGTGAAAAAATGTTCATCATCATCAGCCATCAGGGAATTTAAAATCAAAACCACATTGAGGTACCACCTTACACCAGTTAGAATGGCAAAAATTGGCAAGACAAGAAACAACAAATATTGGACAGGTTGTGGAGAAAGGGGAACCCTCTTACACTGTTGATCTGAAGGCAAGTTGGTACAGCCACTTTGGAAAACACTGTGGAGGTTCCTCAAAAAGTTAAAAATAGAGCTACTCCATGACCCAGCAATTGCACTACTGGGTATTTACCCCAAACTTACAGATTTAGTGAAAATAAGGGTCACATGCCACCCAATGTTCATGGCAGCAATATCCACAATAGCCAAACTGTGGAAAGAGCGAAGATGCCCTTCAACAGATGAATGGGTAAAGACGTGGTCTATATATACAATGGAATATTACTCAGCCATCAGAAAGGATGAATACCCAACATCTGCATCAACATGAATGGAACTGGAGGATATTATTCTAAGTGAGATAAATCAAGAAAAGAAATTCAATTATCATATAGTTTCACTTATTTGTGGAACATAAGGAATAGCATGGAAGACATTAGGAGAAGGATGGGAAAAATGAAGGGGGGAAATCAAAGAAGGAGATGAATCATGAGAGACTATAGACTCTGGGAAACAACTGAGGGTTTTAGAGAGGAGGGGAATGGGTGACGGGCTAACCTGGTGATGGGTATTAAGGAGGGCATGTATTGCATGGAGCACTGGCTGTTACACACAAACCTCAAAAACTAATGATGTATTGTATGGTGACTACATAACAATAAAAAAAAAAGAAGAAGAAGAAACACAGACATTAAAAATCAGCATGGGCTTTTTAAGATTCTAGCTTGTGAATAACAATAGCACAGTAATTATAGATAACAAGATATACATCACATTCTCTGAGTTAAAATATCTGTCGATTAATAGAATTAGGTATGTAAAGGAAAATATCGTGAGGATGAGCTTCATAGTAAAGATAGAAAAGCATGACAAAAGCAGATCATGGTGAAAAGTGTAAGATTTTATACAAATGTTAGATTAGCTGTTGAATAGAAGTGACTTTTTTAGTGTGATATTTTTGGCATTTTATAATAGATTATCTTATATAAGAAGGTGAAGGTGAGCACATTGTGTATGCACTTTTTAAAAAATAAATATTTTTAGTATACCAGAAATTATTGGCTTCATATATCTGACATGGGGACTGTATATGCCTAAATTGAAGGAGTATATTAAGAAATGTAGAATCTGGGATGCTTGGGTGGCTCAGTTAGTTTAGTGTCTGCCTTCCACTCAGGTTCATATCATGATCCCAGGGTCCTGGGATCAAGTCCTATGTTGTCACAGTCAGGCTTCCTGCTGAGCGGGGAGTCTGTTTTTCTCTCTGTCCCTCCCCTGGGCTTGTGCTCTCTCTAGCTCTCTGTCTGAAATCAATCAATCAATTAAAAAGTGTAGAATCTTGTCTGAAAATGTATTAGGAAAGAGATCTACTATGAGTAAGTAACTGTTTTATAGGTGATCATAAAGGTAGACAATTTTAAATGTACTCTATATGTATTTATTATTAAGTTAAATATACATATTTAAAAACAGATATGATTACATAAAGCAAAGTAATATTAAATATATTTGCTTTGGTAAAAAAATATTAGAAATCATATTTTTTCTTCTTCCATTGAAATAGCATGATTTATTTGTCTTGTAAAATTCAAAGCTTGAGAAAAGTCAAGGGTTTTGAAGCTAATAAGAAAAGTTGTAAATGTGTCTGCAGAGGGTCTGTGGTGGGTCTGGAAGCATCATCAGTTAATTCAACACAAGAATCTTGAGGGGGATTTTCCAAGTGAACCAAATGTTAGGGCAAGAGAAAGACTGTTACTGGAGTAAGAATTTTACATGCCAAGGATTACCAGAGCAAGGGAAACAATAAAGAGTGCCAAGAGTAAAGTGTCATTCTCTTGGCACTTTTCTGGGGATGGAGAAACCAAATAGAAACATAGATTAGGATCTTAGAAAAAGTAAACATAAGCATAATCCATGTATTTTACTCCAAATATTTACTCTAAAACATAGAGCTCATTGTACTTTTAACTAGGTAGGTCCCTCACTATATTCAGTATGTAGGAGGCTTGGACACAACTGTCAAAATGAGAAATAAAATTAAATATATGAAACATGTATTAAAGACATTGAGATGAAAAACTTACTCTCCAAGAAAATATGGAACCTGGGATTGCTGATATTGAAATTTCCTCCAGTTTTCAAGATAGCAGGCTCCTTTCACATGATGACTTAGCATCCATAGGCATTTTCTTCCCTTTCAAAATATGGGAATTATAATGCCACAATTACTCATTTGCTATTTTGAATGTGTGTGTCCTCTCAAAATTCATATGTTGAAATCTTAAGGCCCAATGTGAGAGTATTGGGAAGTGGGGATTTTGAGAAGTAATAGAGAGTAATGCCTCACAAAGAAGGCTCTAGAGAGCATTCTTGCTCCTTCACCATGTGAGGACAGAGCAGGAAGTCATCAGTCTACAACTGGAACAGGGCCTTTCCAGAACCCAACCATACTGGCACTCTGATCTTGGAACTTCCAGTCTCCAGAAGTTTCTAGAAATGTTTTGTTACTTATTAGCTAGACAGTCCATGATATTTTGTTACAGTAGCCTGGATAGATTAAGACATATCCTCCTAAGCTACTGCTGTTTCTTAAGCTTATAAGACATAAACCTCAACAAAATTAAAATGTTTGTATGTTTAAAAAATGAAGACAATTTTTTTCATTTCTTTTTTTGAAATTTACTTGGGAACACCACCATAAGGATTGGGAATCTGCTTGTGTAGAATGTATTATATAGGTAAGTTGGTCTTATGATTTTTTTCTTTTAAACTTTTGTCAAATGTGGTTCTGTGAGTTTGGTTTTTTGTTTGTTTGTTTTGTTTTTGTAAAGTAGGACACATATATGGTTGTATTCCAAGTAAATTTTTTTGAAACCCAGTAATATTTAAATATCAGATAAACAACAAATAATTTTTAATATAAATATGTCTCAGGCAATTGCAATTTTTATATTAAAAGTAATTTTGCTGTTTATCTGAAATTCAAATTTACCTGGTTGGTCTTTTATATCTTTATTTGTTAAATCTGGCAACATTAGACACGTTTGAAAAGTGGCTCTTTTGGTTAAACTATGGGTTATTACACTGTAGCAGTGCTATTTCCAGTAGGAGATAACAACTTGATAGTAAATAATTACTGTGTTTTTTAAAATTTCCCATTGGAAAATCAACTGGTGTATATTATTTCTCTGGAAATTTACTATTTGGAGGTATATGCCTTATTTGTTTTTAATTTGGATCTTTTTGTTTTAAGAAGACCACATAATTTAGGTAATTTTTATTTTGGCATATGAGACTCATTACAAAACAAGATAGAGCTCTGTTTCAAGGATGATCAGTCAGAAATTTTATCTATTAATATGGTAGGAAGCTCCACCAACTTGTGCAATAAAACTACCCAAATCAGGTATAATACCTGATCATTGTCCAGGTCCAGCGTATGTTCTCTATTTTTCAAGTATTTGAAAGGATAAACAAGAGCATTAACACCTCCCCCCCCCCGCCCCTACATAAAGAAAGGAAAAGGGAAAGGAAACTGAAACAGGATTAGGGTGTAGGAAAAACCTTAAAAGAAATAGGAAATACTAGATTTTGTTTAAATGATGTAAGAAACAAAAAGACGTGTAAGGGGCGCCTGGGTGGCTCAGTTGGTTAAGCGGCTGCCTTCAGCTCGGGTAATGATTCCAGGGTCCTAGGATCAAGCCCCACATCAGGCTCCCTGCCCAGCAGAGAGCCTGCTTCTCTCTCTCCCCCTCTCCCTTACGCTCTGCTTACTTGTGCTCTCTCTCTCTGTCAAATAAACAAATAAAATATTAAAAAAAAAAAAGACGTGTAAATGAAAGGATCCCTCTGATAACCTCTGTTTGCTATGTAGTAGGAAATGTGATGTGATGCTCTAAGGAAGTCTTAAGGAGCACAGAGAAGGTTTAGAAAAGAAATTGTGATGAAAAGAGCTGCTAATTTGAAAAAAAAATGATTTGCAGCTAATGAGTAAAGTGCAAATGAAGTTAGAGACTGTGAACTTATTGTTATTTCATTCTTCAAATTTGTGAAATTATCTTCTATCTTTAGTAGAGGCAGAAAGAAGATTAATTGAATTAATTTGAGACTTCAACATAAACTTCGCTTAGCAAGCATTAAGATTGATACTGTTGCCATGGAAAACATCGATTTACAGAGCATGGAATATATACTAGATGGACACAAATGTAAAGCCTACAGAAAGGTGAAAAGATGAATATCAAGTAAAACAATAATTACATCTGAGGGATCTTTATAAGGTCAAATAACAAACATAATGATGATAAGCTGATCAAATGAAATACTAAGATTTATAAAGAAAAAGTAAAATAACTGGTTATGTAATAGTCTGTGTGAACACAATTGCTAGAGCATGACTGTAGCAGTAGGTGACCTTCGAGGAGAAGTACCAACCAGGGATTAGACACCTTTTAAAGATTTATAGAATTATTTTGTCCTAACACTTTCCCCAGAAGGATATGACAAATGAAAATTTTATAGTCATCTGGGTTTTAATGCCTCCATTTTTGTAGTATTCTTATTTCAATTTTTTAAACTTCAACTTTTACATGCACAACTCTTGCTATGATAAATACATTCTGAATGCTGGTTGCGGTTTCAACTGTCTTTAATGCAGGTAAATGCAGGTGAGTATTCCAGACATATTTCTGCTAAAAGATATGTACCTGTTTGTTGTTGTTATTGTTGTTGGCCTTCGGTTTTGTGTAACGATTAATCACTACATGAGAATACAATAGTTCTCTATAGCAGGGTTTGCTAAATGCCTTTAATTGCCACTCTCTGCGGTCTAATTAAGAAGATTAAGGATAATTCTGCCTGGGTCATCTCCACTTCGTTCAACTGTCAATATATCTTTCATGAGGGTGATCTTGGGTCATCTTTTATGACTTACTAAATCTGGTCTCATTTTTACAGGTGCAAGATTCTACATCCTAACTGCAACAATGTCATGGCTTTCCAGTTGCATGTCTTTTCTGTTTGAGATATTGAGATAGGATTGTGGTTTACAGAGAATATTTATTATTTTTGCTTATGTGAGCAGTTGACAGAATTCCTTCTAGTCATTTTGTAAATTATCAAAACCATCAAAAATAGCATGATGACAAATTATTTCCTAATATCATCCATATGTCCAGGGTTACCTCAAAAACAACATGAACATAAATTGTGTCAGCTCTAGCATAACACTGAGCAAGCTGAATCATACCCACTGATATACTGGCAATGCCTAGAAATGTTCCTGATACAAAGTAATGGATTAATAAATATCTTGGAATAGATTAATAATTTTAATATCACATAAATTATCCATGACATTTAATTAACAATTCTTTATACATATCTGGTGATGTTTTATATCATTGTCTTATATTTCACTTTTAATATATTTTTGTAAGTATGTTTATTTTTTGTATAACATATTTAAGAGAAAAGATAAAAATCTTTAATAGAATAATATTCAAAAGCACAGTTACATAAACAATATAATTACTAAGATTTATTTATAAAATTCTGTACAAAATAAGCCAATGTTCTCTATGATATATAAATTACGAATAAGTCATTTGATTAGGAAAATCAATTTGGAGCCACTATCAAAGGTCTCTGTAGACCAATTAAAATCCTAACTCATGAATGAATACAAAAACAAAATCCAACTATAAGCACCCAGCAAGAGACTTACTTTAGCTTTAAAGACACACATAGGTAGGGTGCCTGGGTGGCTCAATCCTTAAGCATTTCCCTTAGGCTCTGGTCATGATCCCCATGTTCTGGGATTTAGCCCCCTTGTCAGGGCTCCCTGCTTAACGGGAAGCCTGCTTCTCCCTGTCTCACTCCCCCTGCTTGTGTTCCCTCTTCTGTCTCTCTCTCTCTGTCAAATAAATAAATAAAATCTTAAAAAATATATATACACATAGGCTCAGAGTGAAGGGACAGAAAAAGAACTTCATGCAAATGGAAACCAATACAGAGCAGAAGTAGTCATATTTACATCAGACAAAATTCAGTTTAAGTAAAAAATTCTAACAAGACATGAAGAAGGTCATAAAATTATAAGAGTCAATTCATCATAAGGATATGACAACAACTAACATCTAAGCACCCAACATTGGTGCACCTAAATAATAGCAAAGATTAACAGAACTGATGGGAGAAACAAACAGTAACCCATTAATAGTAGGGGACTTTAATACCCCACTTTAATAATCATCCAGACACAAAAATCAATGAGGAGATGTTAAAACTGAATTATAATCAGAAAGAAGTAAAATGGTCTCTCATTGTAAATAACATGATCTTAGATATTGAAAACCCTGAAGACTCAACCAAAAAACTATAAGAATAAACAAATTCAGTAAAGTTGCAGGATACAAAATCAGTTGTTTTTCCACACACTAACAAGAAATTATCTAAAACAAAAAATAGTAGAACAAGTTAATTTACAAAAGCACCACAAAATAAAATATTTAGAAATGAATTTAAATAAGTAAGAAAAGACCTGTACATTGAAAATTATGACACTGATGATAGAAATTGAAAAAGACACAAATAAATGGAAGGATAGGGCATGTTTATGGATGGAAGAATTCATATTGTTAAAATGTCCATACTGCCCAAGGAAACTACAGATAGAAATCCCATCAAAAGTCCAATGATATTCTTCAGAGAAATAGAAACACACACACACACATACTAAAATTTATGTGGAACCGCAAAAGACTACAAATACCCAAAGCAATCTTGAGGAAGAAAAAGCTGGAGGCGTCATATTTCCTGATTCTAAACTATACCACAAAATTATAGAAACAATATAAGAATATAAGAAACAATATGGTACTCATGTAAAACTTAGCACATGGACCAACATAATAAAATAAGGAGCCCAGAAATAAAACCATGCATATTCAGTCAGCGAATCTTTGGCAAGGGCACCAAGTGCACACAAGGGAAATGGATAGTCTCTTCTATAAACAGTGTTGGGAAAACTGAATCCATGCAAAAAATGTATCACTGCATATACATACAAAAGAAGGAAACTGATTTCTGTCACACACCACTAAAAAAATTAACTCAAAATAAATGAAAGACTTAAATGTAAGACCTGAAACTATAAAACTTCTAGAAGAAAACATAGGGGAAAAAACCTTTTACATTGGTCTTGGCAATGATTTTTTGAATATGCCATTAAAAGCATAGACAACAAAAGCTAAAATAAATAAGTGGGATTACATCAAACTTACAAAAAGTAGAATGGGTTACCAGGGGCTGGGAGGCGGGGAAGTAAGTAGATGATAGTCAAAGGTACAAATTCATTTATAAAATGAATAATTTCTGGGTTCTAACATACAGCATGGTGACTATGTATTACTATGTATTATTAACCTTAAGTTTGCTAAGACAGTATATCTTAAAACTTTTTGCCACAAATAAAAAAAGGTGACTATGTGAGGTAACAGATGTTTAATTAAATTGATTACATTCATCATTTCACAATCTATGTGTATATCAATCATCATATTGTGTACCTCAAATAGTTCAATCTTATATATTAATTATATCCCCAATAACACTGGGGAAAATAAAAATAAAATAAAATCCAAGCCCAAGTGGATTCTCAGTTAGAAAGAATAAGGAAAAATATAATTGATTTCTTTGTCAGATATATTATCAGTTTTAAATATCATCTATGTTATATGTATTAACTCATTTCCTCAGGCTCTGTACTTTATTATTATTATTTTTTATGATGTGCAAGGTTTGTCTTCTTGTTTTCTGATACTAAAAAGGTTGATGGTATGCATCTTTTCTTTTCACGTTTTTTTTTTCTGAGTCCAAGAAGGGCTATAGTTTGTGATGTTCTTCCTTCTACTTTTTGCATAACTACTAAGTATCAGACAATTTTCAAAGTACTTTAAATATTGCCTTTATTCCATATTATAGTTATCTTAAACCATGGGAATATCCACCGAGGTTCAAAATTCACAATAAAAATTCATGAATAAGGTTTTATCTATAAGAGATTCATTTTACATTTAATCTACAGGAGATAATTAATCAAAATTAGAGTTTTCCTTTCTTTAGTCCTGAGGGAAAGAATGTGGAAGAGGGAGTAAAATTTGTTCTAAAGAGATTAATGACTAAGATTCTTGTTCTGGCACAGTGCGTGTGTGTGTGTGTGTGTGTGTGTGTGTGTGTGTGTGTGTCAAGAGTTCTTTATCAGTCTTAGTTATTTAAAAAATTATTTACTTGGTTCTAAATGCTATGTCACTTTCCTCAAAAGGTTAGAAAATCTACCAAAGTACTTGAAGCACCCTCGTCATCTCAGAAATGTGTGCTGCACATGGATAAGTTGTCACCTCTAAGTATTTTATTTTCTTTTCCTTCCTCTTATTTGTCTGTTTCTTATACTAAAAGTAAATTCACTAGTTACAAAAAGAAGTGTCCTTTCCACCAATGTGGAGTTTAGAACAATTTTTTTGTGGGTCAAATGTTTCTCTTGAGTGTGTTTTTGTTTTGTTTTGTTTTGTTTTTTTGCCTAAGCCCCTATTGAGCAAAAACATTCATTTCTCATAAATTATATTTATATATACTCAAAAGATAATATAAAAAACTTACACATTAAAGAAATATATTATTTACTTTTTAAATATTTTATTTATTTATTTAGAGAGTGCATGTGTGAGTGGGGGGAGGGGCAGTGGGAGAGGGAGAGAATCTTTAGCAGGTTCCATGCCAGCAAGAGCCTGATGTAGACTGCAGGGCTCAATCTCACAACCCTGAGATCATGACCTGAACTGAAATCAGGACTTGGATTCTTAATCAACTGAGCCACCCAGGTTTCCCAGAAGTCTACTATTTACCTACCAGGTATCAAGAGATGAAGACATATACATGCCTAACATTTATCCAGCTTAATTGCTTAAGTCTTTTCTCTGTTGAGACCAACAAATTATTACTTTGCTAAACAAGTATATATAATATGACTTTGCTAACTTTTGAGGACAAAAGCTTCATTTTATGATATTTTCTGCAAATTTTTATGCAAATTTCTTCATATATATTAGATAAAATATTTTATGATTTTATATGTCATGGGAAAAGTGCTTTCCCAGACTTCATATTGTAAATATATTATACTGCAATGAGTAACTCAGAATTCTATATTATGTTGTGGATTTACTTCAAACACATAACTGATATACAGAAATTCTCTGGTGTACTTCAATTAGTAGTCCAGGAACTGAGGTGATTTTTTGTTAAACGTAGTTTGTTTTTTTTTTTAAGTGTATCTAAAGACTTATTTGAAAGCTGCTAAGAGAGTAGATTTTAAAAGTTATCACCACACATACACAAATTTTGAATTATATAGGGTGATGGATATGTTAGCTAACTTTATTGTGGTGATCATTTATGGTACATACATATTTAAAATCACTGTGTTCTACATCTTAAATGTATGGAATGTTATATGTCAATTGTATCCCTATAAAGCTGGAAAAAAAGAGCACTCAATAATGACTAAGTGAAAACAAAACAAACACTTTTAATTTTTTCTTAATTGACCTAACAGATAACAGTTTAAAATAATAACAGCAACAGTGTATTCAGTTATGCATGGTTAGGTATATATTTATGTATTATGTTATATATGCTTATGTATGAATGAAATGAGTGACAACAATGATATGAGGCATGGGAGGGAGGAATTAAAAATATTTTGTCATAGGTATGTATATTACTCATTGAGTGGCACAGTGCTATTTGAGGTGGACTTGGGTTAATTGAAAATACATATTTCAAACTTTAGGCCAACACTAACAAAAGTTTAAAAAAGTGTAATTATATCGCTAAGAAAGGAGAGAAATAAATATTGATAATTTGGTGGTGGAAGGAAAGGTAAAATCTAATATAATACTGTGATTATCAAATACCAATTCTTCTTCAGGTTTAAACCTGGTTGTATTACCATCAATTCTGAGTATTCAAAAAATACTTAATGTCTACATCCCTATCTCCTGCTAGAAGATCGGACTAGTTATCTTTATTAAAGTAAAAACAAAATCTTCCCCAGTTCTTTTCTTAATACATAGCTCCCTAGAAAGTGCACACTCATGCCTATTATTTTCTAAAGTAGAACTAAGTTCTGAGAAACACACAAGCTATCTTCCTCCCAAAATCTTTACTAATGCTCTGTGTAACTTGTGTAATTCCTATCACTCCCTAAGGCCACAGCTGAAATTTCACTTAATCAAAATACTACATGACATGAAAAAATACATCTGAAAATACTACATTACATCAAAATAACAGCTCTTTTAAAGAAATGTATAGAGAAATATTCTCTAAGCAAAAGATTAATGCTAATGTCCCTATTCCCAACTAATGTTGCCATTTATTAGATTCACCTCTTATACATAAATCCCTAAAATAAGGCACTAGTATCTATAGTTCTCTGCTTTCAGAGAAAGTTTAAACAGCTTGCTAGTGTGGGGAAATAATTTTGTTCAGTGAGTATGGGAAAATGGAAAGGAAGCCTGGACAGAAAATGTGGTTATTGAGGGAGAAATGCAATGAGAAAACTTCATGGAAGGCTGCAAGGTGGTGAGTACAGGTGTTTGGAAACCTACATAAATAAAATGGATATATTCCATTTAAAGGCTGCTTTCCTTGGAGTGTTTTCTGGACTAGCAGCTGTAGTTATGTAGAAAGAAAACTAACAGAGCCAGAAGGACTAGATTCAATTTTAAACTCTGCCAATTTCTAGATGTGTCATCTATGAAAAGTCACAAAACTTTTCACATCTTAGTTCTTGTATTTTCAAAACAAAATCATAATATCTCAGAGTTTTCGGGATGGAAAACAGGATAACACACTACTTTCAATTATTATTATTTTGTTATTATTGTTATCACTACTACAACACCTTGGATGACTGATGTGCAATATTTACCCACATATAATTCATTGGATCAGTTCTCTGGATTACATTTTTAGTTTAGAAAGCAAAAAATAGCAAGCCACAGTGGAGTATTTGGAACACATTAGAGAAATCAAAAAGGAAATGGCATTTTAACTATTATTACATCATTAGATGTAATTACATCATTAGAAATAATAATCTGGCACGTGATGGGGAAGGGTTTGATAAATAAGAAGGGCTTTTGGAACTGAGGTAGAAAAAGAGTCAACATTAACTTTTGCCAACAGATCAAAAGGAAGAGAAGGAATTAAATGAAAGAAAAAAAACTCAACTAAGAGCTACCATTTAAAGAAGCATGCAATTACAGGGTTAGTGAGCACTTGACCCATGAACAATTATGACTTTTTAGATAATGGTTTCCTAGCTAATATTCATCAGTGCCATACTTCAGGGAATTTAAAGTATTACAATTCTAACACTGCTTCATATTTAACTTCTGGTTTTCAATATTCAGGAATGTCTATGAGCATAGAGTGGACATTTAAATTCCCTGATTCTTCATATAATCCTCTGACTTAAAGAATAGTATCTTTTAATAGCACACTCAAGGACTCAGTGGATTTCCCATATTTAATTAAAACTTTCCCCATAATCTTTTGTCAGAATATCATTAAAATCTATTAATCCCCATGACTTTTCACAAAAAAATAGAGATAAAAAATTTAAAGGAGCAAATAAATGTGAATTCCAACACAGATATGAATTTAGAGTAACTATGCTTAATCTATTTGGATATGCAAACATTAATGTTGTTGAAAAATATAAAACTTAAAAACAAAAAGTAAATTTTTGATCCCCAATAAAATAAAGATTTAAGTGGTTTAAACAATTGTGTTCAACTTTATGAAATTAATTTAGAAAGCAATGTTTTGACACCACGATGATTTTTATTTATTTATTAACATAAAATGTATTATTTGCTTCAGGGGTACAGGTCTATGAATCATCAGTCTTACACAATTAACAGTGCTCACCATAGCAAATACCCTCCCCAATGTCCATCACCCAGCCACCCTATCCCTCTCACCCCACATTCCCTCCAGCAACCCTCAGTTTGTTTCCTAAGATTAAGAGTCTCTTATGGTTTGTCTCCCTCTCTGGTTTTGTCTTGTTTCATTTTCTCCTCCCTTCTCCTATGATCCTCTGTCTTGTTTCTCAAATTCCTCATATCATTGAGATATGATAATTGTCTTTCTCTGACTTATTTTGCTTGGCATAATAGCCTCTAGTTCCATCCATGTCATTGCAAATGGCAAGATTTCAACTTTTTTGATGGGTGCATAATACTCCATTACACACACACACACACACACACACACACACACACACACACATCCATTCATCTGTTGATGGACATCTAGGCTCTTTCCATAGTTTGGCTATTTTGGACATTGCTGCTATAAACATTGGGGTACAGGAGCCCCTTCAGATCACTACATTTCTATCTTTGGGGTAAATACCCAGTAGTGTGATTGCTGGGTCATCGGGCAGCTCTATTTTCAACTTTTTGAGGAAATTCCATACTTTTTTCCAGAATAGCTGCACCAGCTTGCATTCCCACCAACCGTGTATGAAGGTTCCCCTTTCTCTGCATCCTCGCCAACATCTGTCATTTCCTGATTTGTTAATTTTAGCCATTCTGACTGGTGTGAGGTGATATCTCATTGAGGTTCTGATTTGTATTTCCCTTATGCTGAGTGATGGTAAGTACATTTTCATGTGTCTTTTGGCCATTTGGATGTCTTCTTTGCAGGAATGTATGTTCATGCCTTCTGCCCATTTCTTGATTGGACTATTTGTTCTTTGGGTGTTGAGTTTGATAAGTCCTTTATAGATTTTGGATACTAGCCCTTTATCTGATATGGAATTTGCAGATACCAGGATGACTTTTAATAATACAAGATGAGGCACTTGATCCTGGTATTCCAACTTATCTTCTTTTATTCTTTCCTAGTACTTCTTTTTCCATACCTGATTTTTTTGAAAAATGCCTTAGTATCCCAAAAGGTGGATGTTGGTAATTTCAGTATTTATTCCTGACTATAAATGTATGCTTTGATGAATTTCTAAAGGCTGCAAAACCTGGATCCCTAATGTAGATGGATGATACTTGCTATTATGATGAAATAGTATGCATAAGAAACAATAATGGAAGTTCTATGGATTGTGCCAATATGAACATCATTAAATCATAATTTCAAGCTATAATCCCCAAGTTAAAAATCTATAAAAAATTAAGGATAATGAATAATTCATATTCCTTAGGAATTTATAATATTGACTAGACTTTATGCCTCTGATAGTAAACAGTAACAAAGATAAATTCATTTTCCACTATTCATTATAGTACATCTCACTGGACATTACAGGTCTTAAAAACCTGAAGATAAATCCAAGGGTGAAGAGATAACAAATGACAGCATATACATGCTTTTATTATTATGACTTGTAATTGATAACTTAAGTTGCTGAACTATGGAGTGGTTTGTTAATTACTTTCCATGTTAACAATGTAACAGAGACCTGGAATACAAAGTCCTTTCATCATTTAGAAAAATGAAATCTAGAAATTGACTTTCAAAAGCCCTGGTTTTCCTGTCAAGACAGAGGGGATTGGTTTGGAGGTGGTGATTCGCACCAGGATTCTAAGAACCAAACCTGTTATAACTAAGGTACCATTTCTCCCCTTCAGAAACTGTTGAAGTTATCTTCTGTTTTATTTTTTAAATGAATTTATTTAACATAAGAGCATGAGCTTCCTAAGCACTGGAGCAAAGAGAGGATAATCACCAAATCAAAAACTAAAATGCCTTTTCTTCGATATCCTTCCCGTGTTTTAATGACTTGATTTTCCCCTTTGAATCTTGTTGCAGATTAATCCTTCTAACTGTTTTTCTCCAATGTTAATTCTTCCATCTACGGGAAGAACACATTCCCATGGGTTCTCTGGATTTTGCTTTTACTAACCTTCCTTTTTCTTTCCTCTGACTCTCTGTTCTTCCTTCTCATATTTCCAAGCTCTCGCTTGCTATTTGATTTTTTTTTTTTTTTGCAAAATCAAATCTAATCATCTTTTTACTTTTTCCTTCTAAGAATACATTCTCCCAATAAATTTCTCTTTATGACTATTAATAGGCCGGCAGTATTTTTGCTGTTGTTAATTTTTTCTTGGCATTGTTTTTTCTTTCCGTTACTTTACTATGAAGTTCCCTATGTATTAGTTTAATGCAAGCCTCTTTTAAACAACTTGTAGCTGAGGGCTTTTCTTACAGTAATACAATCTCTTATCCGTTTTGTCTTATGCTGTGTGTCCTTACTTATGTCCTCCTCATTTCTTTTTTTTTTTTTAAATAACTTTGAATTGATTATGGTAATTTTTAATTCCCCTTTTCTTAATTCCCCTTAATTCCCCTTTTCTTAATTCTGAAGTAATCGAATTTTAATCTTCTAGATTTTAAACCAGATAGCATGTAAAGTTATGCTTTAGATTTAAGACTTATCTCAACAATGAATTTAAGCATTCTGAATCCCTTCTTTCCCTTTACAAATTCTAGAAAATCTTCAATATCTTCTATATCCATTTCCTGATTTCATATATTTTATAAAGGCAAATTGAACTCATATTCACTTATAATTTTACTAATTCTATATTTTAAGATTTTTTTTGTACCTCAGAGCTACCTTTTGAAATTATTTTTCTTCTTTCTAAATTTTCAGTGTTTGTTTTAGTAATTCTTCCCAATTTTCTATCTGTGTTCTATTCTAGATTGACAGATAACTAGGAATACAATTCAAGGTGACATGATTTTTTTTTTTTAACGTTTTAAAAACAACATTCCCTGTCTTTCCAAGTCCATGGTTAGCTTCTGAAGAGCCTATGGCTGAACTTATTACCACGTAGGCTATCAGCTTTTCAAGGTCATGGGAAACAGCACAATCAGATTCATGTTTTAGATAAGTTCCCTGGAGGCATTATGAAGACTGAAATGAAATGGGAAAGAGTCCGGTGTCAGGAGAAAAAATATTTTTTGGCTCTCAGATTCCAAACAGGAATTTAGGGTTTTAAAAAAGTCGAGGAGAGTAGGAATACGAAAAGACAATGATACTTCTGAGGGTGGAATTTTTTTTTTTTTTTCATAAAGCCAGTAAAACTAGTGCACATGAGAAAGAGTAGGGAGTGAACTGGATGTTTCCCATTTGGGTGATTGGGAAAAGAGTAAAACATTTATTTAATACAAGATTTTATACTAGCCTTGAAGAATCCCATAGTACTGAGAGGGAGACAAACAGTAGAGCCTATTGGTTCAAACAATAACTATTACAGCCAGACTATCTATCTGGTTCAAACCCTAGGTCTAACACATATAAACATTGCTCAAATTATTTTATCTCTTTGTGCTTCTACTTCTTCATCAATAACAATAATAATTATACCAACTCACAGGGTATTGTGAGGATTAAATAACAAATATCACACATACACATCTGCTTTAATCCTGGAAGTGATTTTTTGTTCACTGAAAGAGCTCAGGGGAAAGAACTCTAATATTTTGAACTCAGGCCTATCTTACAGTAAACTAAGTAGGATGCTGGGAAATGCACTTCCTTCAAAGAACCATTCTGAAAAATTTCAGGCTGTGGAGGTAGACTGAGCAGTCTCAATCACTAACTCCAGACATGAACTGATTATTAGAGCCATATTATTCACTGTATGTAATGCTTTAAGTTTTTTATAGAAGATCATAAAGAATGGATCAAATTCACACTCCACATGCCTATCTTTTTGCTTTTGAATAAAGACCCATATTTCCAAACCATGTCGTGGCATCAAATATAATTTTTGCATCCTACAGCACTGGAATAGCACAGCCAAAGTTTCAGTTCATAAATTAGATCCACAAAGGGCAGTATTCTTCTATGCACCCTGAGTCCACCAGGTTTAGAAAATTAAAAATACAGGAAAGCCACTTAATTCTGAATTTCAGATTTACAAAGATATTTTTTAGTATAAGTATATCCTGTGCAATAGTTGGAATATATATCAAAATATATATATTGTTTATCTAAAATTCAAATTTAATTGAGCATCCTTAATGTCATCTGGCAAATCTAAGGATGTTGGCAGGCTTCTGTGCTTTACCACAATTGACCTAAACCAACTTCCAATCAACAGGGTTCCTTTACCTACCCCAGAAGGTATATTAAAAGAGAACTCAGATGAACTGGAATTTCCCCTAAAGGTATGTGGAAAATAAGGATACCCGTAAATATAAAGCTAAAAAATATAAATATTTTATATTTAATAATATAATAATTTTAATAAATTATTTATATTTATATAACATTTTATATTATATATAAATATAAATATAATATAAATATATATTTATATATTTATATTATATTTATATTTATATTTATACAATATAAATATTTATATTTATATTTATATAATAAATATAATAATTTATAATATAAATATATTTCTATTATAAATTATTTATAAATAATAAATATAAAATAATAAATATAAATATAAATAAAAATATAAATATAAATATAAAGGAGGTTTAAAGCTTTCAAATGAGACAGATTGGGTGACAAGGCCCACCTCATTTGTGTGTATGGGTAGGTGAGTTCTTGTAAGGACTTGGGGGTATGATGGCTTTAAGCACTAGCATGCCAGCATGCGGGGATATTTGGGGAGGTATTCATTGCATAAATAGTGGTTACATGTTTAATAATATAAGACAGACAAGGCATATAAACAAAAAATGAAAAAAAATAAGCCCACTAGTATGAAGAACCAAACCTTTAAGGGAATCAATGGAGGAATTCATAAATCTAGAAGAGGAAACATAAATTTAGCCTGAAATATTAGATATCAAAAAGGGGACAGCGTGCCAAAGCATAGGCAACGTTCAACGGCTTCTCTGTCAAATCTGAAACTTAAAGTTAGCCTCAGAAAGGTCGTCTTCACTGTAGGTTGTAGAAGAACAAGGAGTAACTACATAATTGAAAATACACAGAAAAGAAAAAAAAAATCAACCAACCAACCAAACAAAAATATATAGAAGAGTAAACTGCTATAGTTAAGGAAGACATAAAGTTTCCATCTCAACACTTCTATTAAAAGCCCATTGGTAATATAATTAAATGCATAAAATTCCAAATTTGTAATATGAAGTGACTCAGATAAAGTATTTTATTTTCCAAATATTTAACGAATACAAAATGTCCCAAAAGATTTAAATTTGTTTCACTAGCCTAACCAAATAAGAGCTTATTTTAGCTGCCCTAATATAACTAATTATTCATAGTTTACACCACTGCCTACAGCCTTTTTGACACTAAAAATAGATTGTATGTGAAGTTACCATATGAATCTCTGAATTAAAAATACATATATGCATTCCATATATCTATATGATTAATGTTTTTTAGATTATGTTACCATGGTTCTTAAAATGCTTTTATAGGATTATTTTAAAATTTTAAAAGTATAGTAGATATTTTACTTTTGTATATTCCCTAAATATCTAAAATTATTATGTGTGTGAGTACGTGTAGGTGTGCATGGCATGTATGTAGGATGTTAATGAGGGGGTATGTTAACCATGTATAAAGAAAGAGAATATGGAAAGTAGGTCTCAGCTATTTGCTGAGTCACTGTGAAAAAACAGTAACTGAAAACTTTTAATTATTTACATAATGAATTCCAAACATCTTATTCCACAATAGTGCATATATTCCAAGATTTACAAGAAGTTTAACTGAAGTGGTATTCCCTAATAATTTATTGAATTTTGTTAAAGAGACATCTAAATACAATAGATTCTGTTTGGGGAGGAGGGTACTTGGAATTTATATGCCATTTACTATTCAGACTATTTTTTTTGCCATTTCTCATTATAGAAAGGCTCAAAATTGATTATGAAATTCAAATTTGTATAGAGGTTGTAATAATATCCATTTATATTAATAAAATCCATGATTGTGAGTTATATTTGCAAATTATAGAGCAAGATTTTAAGATAAATTTCCTATATTTACTGAGTACCTGTGCTATTTTTCAGTTTGGCCATAGTTCATAGACATATCAGATGATTTGGTCCCCTAGAGAGTATATCATGGAAAAACAGACTCAATCTAAGAAAACGATCTGAGAAATAGGATAGCATAATGGTTGAAAGCTCAGCCTGTCTTACCAAGCTGCATGAATTCAAATCCTACCTGTATCACTAACTGTATGACAGGAGGGGCTTTACTTAATCTTCTTTGCTTTCTTTTCATTGTCTGAAATATGGGAGGAAGAAATATGGGAGGAAGAAACACTTCCAGTGTTTCAAATCTTAAGATTTCAGAAGGGTATCATGATATTGTAGTTAAGAGTATAGAATCTAGAACCAAATAATTTGGATTCAAGTCACAATACTGCAGTTTATCAGTTGTTTAGCTTTGGGAAAAAATGACCTTCCCTGCATCAGTTTTGAACTTTGTAAAATTATAAAATAACAGTTTTAAAATTATCTCATACACTTATTTTGAAGATTATGTGAGTTTATTCATGTGAAATGCTTAGAACGATACCTGCTTTAGGTTAAGTTATGTTATAAATATAAATTATTCCCTAATCTTACAAAAACTGAATGACTGAACAAAAGAAAAGAAAGCCCTAAAGGAATGCCTAGAAAAGAGAAGTGTTCAATTGATTTTACCCATTGAGTTAGTTTCTATTAGCTGCCATAACAAATGCCCACAAATCTGTGGCTTAAAACAACAGACATTTACTATCATAGAGTTCTAGAGTTCAGACGTTTGAAAACAAGTCATCAGCAGAGCCACTCTCCCTCTGGAGATCATAGGAGGAAACCTGTTCCTTGCCTCTTTAAACTCTTGGTGGCTGTAAGGGTGCCTGAGCAGAGGGACACATCTCTCTCTCTTTCTTTCCATATTGCTTCTCTTTTGGATGTGCAGCAGTGATCTAATCTCCCTCTGCCTCTTTTCTGAAGATATTTGTGATGACATTTAAAGTTCTCCCATATAATACAGAATGATATACTTATTCCAAGGCCCTTACCTTAATCATATCTGCACAGATTATTTTCTTCCAAATGAGGTAATATATATAGGTTCTAAGGATTAGGACATAGATATAAATTTTGGAGCTGTTATTAACCTAACTAACATAGTTATTGAGATTTATTTGCTACTACTTGAAGTTTTTCATTATACTGTATATTGTATTTTGTATAACATTATTTTTTAAAGTACTTTGATGACTTAGCACAAGGTGATAAAACATTTTAGAATATAGCATGTAAGGAACTAGGAAAAATGGCATTTATTGAATTTAAAGTTTTGAATTAATTTCTAATATCAAATTATCTGTGTATTTGATTTTATATTTATGAAATTCAGTTTGTATCCTGGATTATTTTTCTCCAAACGGAATTAGAAACAAAATAATGAACTTTGAAAATAAAACTGTTTAGACACTTTGCACCATATATATATATATTCTCCATTTTTTAAAAACATAGATATTCCATTAATGAAAAATATACAGTAATACTAGGGTATTGGTAATTTTTTAGTACATGGCACTTTATTAATTAAAGTAATATATGTGGAATAATAATGAAAATGAGTCATTTTCCTTCCTCTGGTCTTAATATGCAATTTTATTCAGCTATAACATTTGCTTAATATTTAATTTTTCCAGTCACTTACTTTCTACTAAATTATAAAGTAACTCATGAGACTTAATGCAGTTTTAAATGTAAGAGGTGTAATGAATGCTGACTATCATATATAAATTAACCTGTAGGTTGACTTAAACTTCAATTTTAATATTTTCTAAGGACTGGTTATTAATTTGGAGCCCATGAATCTCTGAAGTTGTATGTTTAATTTTACTCAGAAGTACATGTTTTCTGGGAAAAACTACAAAATATTCATCTGTCTTTCAACATTGTCAATGATCCAAACATTTTTAAAACCACAGCTCTAAGGCATAATGTGATTTTTATGGTGGCATTATCTAAATATAATCATCTTATTCATTGAACAAATTATGTTCCTTATTAGATAAAAACCTATGCAAGCAACTGGGATTTTAGGAAATCAATAACTAAGTGTCTCCTTTCCCCATCTGAGTTGAATAATTGAGAGAGATCTAAGAGTCAAGCAGATGCAAATCAATATATCATTTATATTTCTGATAAAGCTATCTGGAAGATGTGACCTTATTCTGTGCCAGAGTGAGTTTGCTAATAACCCTCTGAATGTAACCATTTCCCCTCAACCCAGTGTCTCTTCTCTGGCCACAGAGTCAAGCCTTCTACATACCCTTAGGCAAGGAGGACCACTGGCAAAGGCTGACCTAACACCTGAGCTCGTTCTCCCCACCTACGCGGTGAGATAACGAACTCCTCCAGCAGAACGGAAGAAACAGAAGAAACGACAAACAGAGATTCTGTCAGAGGTGCGTCTTTAAGGAAAGTCTTACACATGGCTGACTGAGGTAAGAAGTTTCAGTGCTTTCTGTCACAAATCTCCACCTTTTTTTCCCCTTGTGTTTAGCTTTAAAACTGAAATCTATGAGGAAGAGATTATCAATTCATGGTAACAGTCCTGCTTCCTCTTACTTAATTTTCCTCTCACAGCTTCCAATTCTGAAAGCTTTCTTGGCTGCTTTTATAGAATGACCAATGGGTCAGTTTCCTTTTGTGCCTACAATATTTCAAAATGGGCCACAAAAGTTCACTGTTTAAGCTAACTTAACAACCTTGTTATATCTAAGACAAAAATTAACTTGTTATTTTACATTCTAAAGAAAAATTGCCCCCCTCATTTTATCTCATCAAACCCATCAGAAGTACTTCAGCAAAATTAAATAGCATTGTAAACTAACACCAATAATATAACTGTGATAACACAGAGATGCCATAAACTTGAATAAAGTGCTTTTCATATATTAAAAATTTTAATGGATATTGAAGCTTAAATATTAAATCTGTTTGCAAGTTCAAGTCTCTGCAAATTAAAATCCTGAGGAATTATAATAAAAATCAATTTCTACTGCACTAATGAGTTAAGATTCAAAGTAATTAAAACCCAGAATTCACATGTCCCAATTTTTTATTCTGACTATAATAAGATGGATATTTCCCCCAATAACTTGATAACAGTATGATTTCTTGGACTGCTACAAAGTATGCTATCTTATACTAGAATGAAAGTAGTGTCCTCAGGTTTTTTAAAGAGAATTTTTCCGTGTATTTCATTTAAACAGTCCAAATAAATAAAAAGCACACACAAGATATACACAACACTTACCTTGACTACCCCCAAAACACACACCCACAGATGCACTTGTATGTGCACATTCCAAAACAGAAAATACAAAATGCCTTGCATCTAGAGCAGTTACACCAAGAAAAACGATATCCACAGTACACAAAGCTGTAGGAAGTTCAGATACATTTGAGAAGATCCATAAATCTTGGGTTCAGTTTTCCCAGTCATTCTATGGGAACATAGCCCAAAACCGGGGCTTTACATAACATTGAAATAAATTCTTCAATATATAGCTAATTAAGTAATTAGGTTTACTATGCAGGGAGACATTTCATTGTGAATACTTTCCCAAGGAGTGGCACTTTTAATAAAATTAAAATTTGTGTTTTCCATATTGGGCATATTAATTCCTCTTAATTTAGATTTAGCCTTGAGTGAGTTGTTTCTGGTATTGAAATTCTGAATTATTACTCACTAGTGATCTCCAATCTGCAGGCTTTCATGGCAGGCCTCTGACACTTGGCCACACTGGCTTCCTCCACTATTTTTGTTGTGAAATCTCTTAAACAATTTCTCTCTTAAGGAAGCTTTCTCTTTTCTTGCAATTTTATTATTTATTTATTTTTCAATCTGTCAGAAAAAGAAGTAGAAGCAGAAGGAGAAAGAGGAGAGGGAGGAATGGAAGAAGGAGGAGGAGGAGCAGAAGAGGAGTAGTTATCCTCGGGATATTTCTGAACTGAAGCTTTGTTTGTTATTTCTGAATTTCAGACTATGGATTCTTAGAGATGACTAAATCTGTGCACATGGTTTCTCACAGTGCCCATTTCATTCCCTAAATCTCAAATGTCCCAAACATTGAGTTATCGTTATTTTGGTTTCATCTACTCCTTCCCCAGTAAGATATGCTTGTAGTATTCATTTTCACTTGCTGTTACTTACTCCTTTTTGGAGCCTTAACCTAATTTGTGATAGTTCAACATACCACTTAAGTAGATCCTTTTTATTTTGTACATCGTGTAAGCCTACCAATACTTGCTAAATTTGAATTAATGTATCTCTTCCCCTACAATCATTTGTTTTTGGTCCATACATAGGTTTATTCAATAATTTTCCAATGTCTTGTCCTTCTTTTCCTGTTAAAATTCTTTGTGCCTCTATCAGTTGTTAAGATCTAATGACAAGTAAAATATCTAGTTCATTTCTAATATCCTCTGTTAGACAAGTTAAAATATGGCTTTCTAAAATTTATATTTGTACGTCCTGGCCTTCAAGATTCCACTTTCCTTTTCATGTCACTCTGGTCTTTTATCTAATAGGCTACTTTTCTCCCAAAGAAACCTCCAACTTGGGGTGCCATTAAGCTTCTGCCATGATCTGTCATGACCCCAGGACCCTGGAATGGAGCCCCACATTCAGCTCCTTGCTCAGTGGGAAACCTGCTCCTCCCTCTCTTGTCGCCCCTGATTGTGTTCGCTCTCTCACTGTGTCTCTCTCTGTCAAATAAATAAATAAAATATTAAAAAAAAATAAAAAAATAAAGAAACCTCTGTCTTTTGGCTTAGCTAAGTATGCTACAACTTCTATCGTGATAGATTACAGCATGATATTCCAAGTGACTATATCGCTATTGCTTCCTGTTCTTCTGTTGTTGTTGCATTGTTTTTGCTGCTATTTGTTTGCCAAATGAATTTTCAGGAGTAATTTTTGGTCATTTGCCCGAGTTTTTCTTTTCAGAGCAGTTTTAAGTTTGCAATAAAATTAAGAGGAAGGTACAAAGATTTCCTATAAAATACCTTGCCCCACAACATACATATCCTTTCCTATTATCAACATCATTCATCAGAATACTAGTAGAGATATTACCAAGGATGAACTTATATTGACATCATAATCACCTAATATCCATAATTTATCCTAGGGTTTACTTTTGGTAATGTACATTCTATGAATTTAGACAAATGTGTAATGATATATATTTATCAGTTTAATATACAGAATACTTTCAATGCCTTAAAAATTTTCTGTGTTCTTCTTATTCATCTGTCATTCCCTTCTCAACTTTGGTAACCACTGATCTTTTTATTTATTTTTCCATAGTTTTGCTTTTCAGTTACTAATCTTTGAAGTCTGTATTTATTGCCATGTATGACCATGTATGACCACTGATAACTCTGCTCAGTTAGCTTCCAGGGCTGCTAATGATTTGTTAGATTTTTTTTTTTTTAACATCTTGAACCATAAGTTCTCTGCCTATTGCCAGAAGGACTGTGTCTATGTTTGGACATGACTTTAAGGATCATGTAGTTTATAGTTTTGCCTTATCCTTCCAATGCCTGCTCACACAGGACCTCAAGGTCAACAAGAAGTGAGAGTTTGGACTTTTTTCCATCTTTGGGGTTCTGAACACATCTTTGCATTTGTATAGCCTTTAGGTCTCCTGAAATATTTCAGAATTCTACAAAGTCCCTGATGAACATCTCATTTCCTAGATCTTTCTTTAAAATTTTTGGCCAGCACTTCTTTGCTCTAACAAGTTTCACAGCTTTAGGCTGCTGATATCCACTGGACACAATTTTGAAAGAGGAAATAAATGAAAACCACAACCTGAGTTTCTAAGTATTACATTTCTGTAATAGATATAGTACCATCCCAGTGACACTCGAGAAAGCTATTTTTGCTATAGATGAATGAAAGTGGAGATAGACTGAAGCTTGAAGACTGGCTAGAATTTGTAAATTTATAGGTGGGGAGGTGATATTTCTCTCCTAAGAGGGGAATTTGGTAATTTCCCTTAAATTTAGTTGGGAGATAAAGTTTGTGCAGGTCTATTTGTGGCATCTGTATGTCTATGTTTTATCATTATCAACAATTCTTCAGAACCAAGATTAGGTAAGAGGATGCTCCATTAAACATTCCACATCCTGTTTTTTTTTTTTTTTTAAGTATTATTTTGCTATTTTATAATGTCAGACCAATTATATTTACCAAAAATGTCAACTGGTCAGGAGATATAGCAATGTATTTAGATTCACATTAATATATCATAAAAATGTTAACAATTACAATAAAGTATTTGGCATTTGTGGAGTACCTATTACACATGAGGAAATAGTTTAAGCATGTTAACATCTTATAGAACTTTCAGGATAAGGAAAATGGTTATTTCCTCCATTCTACTTAGGAATAAATTGCATCAGAGAGCATAAGAATTATCTTCTAGGTTCAAATAGCTAATATATGGTAGAGTCAGAGGAACTTTGATTCCAGAGTGATCTTAGCCATACATAAAACAGCGGGGTAGAAGGAAACAGTATACTTATTCAAGTTTTTGAGCTGTTGTTTGGTTTTAAATTCTAGGGCATCTCTTGTTCTGATTCAGTGCAAAGCAGAATACAGCTCTGGACTCATACAGGAATAAATCTTGATTCTATCCACTCTTAAACAGTTGGAGCAAGTTATGTAAACTTCCAGAACCTGCACTAACTTGAAAACAACATACAAATATAAACACTGGTCACCTAGATTTCTAATGAGGATCCCATGAGATAATGAATGTATACAACTTAACTGACTGGTTAGCAAATGATGAACACTTAGGAAAAAGGCATCTGTGGATTTGTGTGTGTGTGTGTGTGTGTGTGTGTGTGAGAGAGAGAGATAGAGAGAGAGAGAGAGAGAAAGCATGCATGCTAATATTTTAGCTCCATGTGGTGTGTGTACTTATTTTTGGCACCCTTTAATGCTATGGAGATGTGTAATGGTATCAGCCTAGAGTAGATTTCTGTTTACATTAAATAAATGCATTGGATGCTGGCTGTCAAAAGTGTTTCTTATTTATCTATTCACTGATACTGCGTAATTCCTCATGCATCTCACAGGTAGCCACAGTTGACAATCCAGGGTACTTTTATAATCAGAATACATAATAGCACAGCTTAATGCCATAATTTCTTTCATTTGGGCCTTGGTGTGCTGTGATCCTTTTCTGTATCCCTAACTTCTATCTATTCTTCAAGGCCCAGAATAAGAGTCACTTACTTAATGCCATGTTTGGTTTTCCTCTATCAAAATTATTTTTTAACCCATTAAGTACCATTTAAATATGAATTATTTAAATTATATATTCTTATAATCAATGAAATGGTTACTATATCTGGTTTCAACTGGATTAAATGATTCTTATAACAAGATAAAGGTCCTACCAATTTTCTACCAGTGCTGAGACCAAATCCTCACTATCATGATGATTTGCATTAAGTAAATGCTGAATAGATTTGTCTGTTAAAATACAGATTGAGGCCTGATTGCAAAGAATTTATGGAAGATGTTGAAGCATATAATTTTTATACTCAATATCCCTTTGTGAAAATGACTTCTTTTGTTTTTGGATATCCAGCATGTAGGAAAATGAAAGAATACTAGAGGGGAAAATCATATTGTACAAAGACTGCTTTAAGCATTTCTAATACCTAACTTATTGCCCTACATGGAGTTATGCATGTGCATATTTGTGAGGAGATATGCTTATAAATCTTTGTACTGACAGTAAAATAGAGAGCTCTAAATACATTTTGGTGCATACCTAGCATTTTCTTTCTGAACTCAATAAGAATGTAAATGAAATTGCACAGCCTGTGTGTAAATATGCTGTATACATAGACTTGGAATACATATACTGAAGCCATCAAAGAAAGAAAGAAAGAGGAGAAAAATAAAGAAACCTAGTAAATAAATTCATTTTTGACTCAGACCTGTGGAAATGTCTGACAGTGCAAAATGTCATCTTTAATGTGGTATACACTGGCTCTGTGGTATCCAAAGATGAATGTCAACTCATGGGAGAATGAAAGAGGCACTGAAAAGGAGGATAATATCTTCACTCAAACATACTTATATTCCAGTTATGACTGAAAATGGAACTCTGCTGAAAAGATTGAAAAAATAATAGTGTGACTATAATACTTTTGTCTTCTTATTGCTCTGAAATAACAATTTCCTACTGTTACTATTAAATACAATTTTCACATATATTTATAAAAAGGAACACAAGAACAGAAATGGTATCAAAGTGGAAGAGAAGTAAAGAAAGAGATTTTTTTCAACTCCAATCTCATTTAATCCTTGGTGACTTTTCAATCTCAGAGTGGATTACTTTTTATGCTTTACCAGATAATCCAGGAAGAGCTTCTGTAAATCTTAGCTGTGTCTAACTCCTTAAAATCCATGTGGAATCCAAGTCTATTTTAAGTAAATATTTCATTCAAATATTTGAACTGTATTTTTAAAAGTGATGTGTGGGATAATGTAAAATTTGAATATCTGACTAATATTATGAGGAAAACAATGATGACCTCAAATTCTTAAAGACTCATAAAAATTATAGAAGAGCCTCAATGCCATCATCCTCTCACCTGAACCAGAACTTTACACAAATCCTCTCACTCATTTGGAATAAATTATGCCTTTGCAAATCTAATAGAGGAAACAGGGAACAGATTAAAGACTCAAGGGGACATATATTCTCACTGATCTCATAAATGTACTTTCTAAAATTTGATTTTAACCACATTTTACATCTTTTTTTCCTGACTTTCCTTCACTTTTGGCACATTATTTATCCCCAAATCTTGGAAAAAGCTAGAAAAACTTCTCTTTCCATTTACAGAATCAGCAAATGTTTTATACCGAAGTAATTGCAGAGTGACTGTGTTCCTGTAACTCGGTACAGTATGCATAAAGTTCTGAATTATGTTTCATATTTAATTCTACTACATTGTGAGATCTTGAAACAAAATATCTAAATAGTTGATAAATTTGTCAGCTGTCATCATATACCGTAAAGCATTTTTTTTTAAGATTTTATTTATTTATTTGACAGACAGAGATCACAAGTAGGCAGAGAGGCAGGCAGAGAGGAGGAAACAGGCTCTTTGCTGAGCAGAGAGCCCGATGTGGGGCTCGATCCCAGGATCCTGGGATCATGACCTGAGCCGAAGGCAGAGGCTTTAACCCACTGAGCCACCCAGGCGCCCCCAATTTTTAATTTTTTAAAAAATTTATTTATTTGACAGAGAGAAATCACAAGTAGGCAGAGAGTCAGGCAGAGAGAGAGAGAGGAGGAAACAGGCTCCCTGCCAAGCAGAGAGCCTGATGCGGGACTTGATCCCAGGACCCTGAGATCATGACCTGGGCCCAAGGCAGAGGCTTGACCCACTGAGCCGCCCAGGCGCCCACCGTAAAGCATTTTAAAGAAAATGATTTGATATTTTGAATGGCTTGGAGTGAGAGGTCAAATGAGATAGAGAGATCATTTTTTTTTTTAAATCTCTTTTCCTATTATGTTTTTATCTGGAGTTCTTAACATTCATTGGTCATTTTCTCATGCTATTTCATTAGAGAGTCAATGTTCTTTTAAATTTTTTTTTTCATATAGCATATTCCAGATATTTTATACTAGTCTGCCAGTGCTAGATTTGGAGGGTTGGTGGTAAAAATTTTAAACTAGTGGAAATGAAGTTTTCTTTTTCAGAAAACAAAAATTATTCTCCTCCAAAGTGAGAGGAGGGAAGCTTTGTAAGCTGTAATATATCTGGGTATGTGATCATTATATAATTACAGTCTTAAGTATTCAGAGTTGCAGCCAATAAATAGAGATAGGCTGCTAGATACAGAAATAGAGATAGAGATAGATGATAGATAAGAGAGACACAGAGATATTTTATTTTTGAAAAGCACAACTATTTGGTCTTGGCTTATTCCATTAAAAATCAAACAAACACTGCTCTTTTAAAAGATTATATGTGGCCTGAGAGTGGGATATGGAGAAACAGGATTCAGTATCATTTCCCAAGTGGAAGTCAAGTCTTCATCTATTCAATTACTGTTGAATAAAACTGAGGACAAAGAGTTAGTCAAGTACACAAAGAGGATGTGTATGTGTATTTTTAAACATACATGGGTTTACATTTATAGAAATTTAAGAACTACTGATATAGTGGAATGAAGAAAGAAATTAGTAAAATTTATGACTACGCCATCATAGGATCTTTACACTCCCTATACCTCAACTTGCTTAACATTTGATAAATATTAATATTTCTCATCCATGGAAACAGAAAATATAAAATTAAAATTTTATTTTATTTTATTCTCATTTTTTTTCTAAATTAAAAAAAATATGACTCAGAGTCACCTCTGACATGGAAAGAGACTGGAAATGGTCACTCACATTCTTAAATAACAAGAAAAAAGATGTTGAACATACTGAATATTAGTGATTCTCCTTGGACCCATTAGAGAAGTGAAGTCTCAGAGTCAACCACTACCACAAAATCCACAGACACAGATGAATCCAGAGAGTCACAGCTAAGATATGCTTATTTGAAACAATATCCTGGGCTAGAAACTCCAGTGGGTATGGAAGGTGAGACATCAAGCCAAGATTATCCTTAAGCCTTAAGAGTTATTGGAATTTGCCTTGTTAGATTCTAGCTGTGCTTGAAACCCTTCATCTCCTTCATCTCCCAATTTCTCCCACTTGGAAAGAGGACATCTAGTCAATGCCTGCCCCATCATTGTATTTTGAAAGCATATAACTTGTCTGGTTTCACAGGTTCACAGCTGGAGAGGAGTTTTTCCTCATGATGAATTGTACCCTAAGTCTCAACCATCTGTGGTTTTTAGGTAGATTTTGATCTTTAGACCTGATAGTTGATGCTGTAATGAGTTAAGACTTTTGGAGCTATTGAGAAGGAATTAATGCATTTTTCATGTGAGAACATGAATTTCAAGGCAGCAGGGGCAGAATATTATGGATTGAATGTCTTTTCCCAGAATTCATAGGTTGAAGCATTAACCTTCAGTATGGCTGTTTCATACAACAGATTATTATTCTGTAATAAGAAGAAATGAACTATCAAACTACACATACATACACACAAAAATATGTATTAAATATATATTGTTAACTGAAAGCAGTCTAAAAAGACTGCACATAGTACGTCCGATTATAAAACATTCTAGAAAGGCAATACTACAGAGGTCGATATTACAATACAAAGATCAATAGTTTTCAAGAAAGAAAGGGAAGATAAATTGGTGAGACATGGAATATTTTGGAGTATTGAAACTATTCTGTATGATACCAGAAGTGGACACATAAGAGTATGTACTTATCAAGATCTACAGAGCTTTAAGGCACAAAGAGTAGATATTAATGTACACAAATAAAATTATCCAAATGAAACTGGGAT
The DNA here is from genome assembly GCF_002288905.1 of Enhydra lutris kenyoni. Taxonomy (NCBI): domain Eukaryota; kingdom Metazoa; phylum Chordata; class Mammalia; order Carnivora; family Mustelidae; genus Enhydra; species Enhydra lutris. The sequence goes on along the minus strand of NW_019154099.1, from coordinate 37,262,623 downwards.
CCCAGAATGTTATGCCACATGTGGTAACACAAGCTAACTGCATTAAAAATATCTTACTCTATCTCTCTGACGTGGCTAGGAGAAAATTAATGACCTAAGTAAATTTGGAAAAGTACGGAGTTTATAAGACTAAAAGAAAAAAAAAAAAACAAACCTGTTAGCGTTTATAAAGTTTCTTATATGTTAACAGTGCTATTACTGCTATACATCAATTCTGAAATTGAATAGTTAAGTTTATGTGTAACAATTTCCAAATTTTGGGCTATTGAAATAGTTTACAAATAAGCAAGTTGAGGAAAGTGGAAACAGTTTGTTACAGTTCTAAGAACTGGAAACAGTTGTAAGAACTCTTGGTTACCATAATAAAAGAATAAATTGTTGCACATAGGAATATTTATAGATATGTGTATATCCACAGGCTATTATGTACATATTCCTTTGCTTCCTCTTTGAGATGCGAAACACTAGCAGCAAAAACACTCCACTATCAATAAGATAAGCACATCCAGAGAACCTTTACCTTAGTTTCTAATACCATTCTCCAACAAAAGGAATTGGGTTTTTTTAGAGATGGACTTATTCTAGGACGGGGTCAGGGAATGTACAAGATGAATCTGGAAAATCCCTAAGTACCAGAAAGTAAGGAAGTCTTCCAAAGAACTGTAATGCTATAGAGCTTCTCATGTATAAAAAGCCATTGGTCTACAGTAGAGAGCAGATAGGTTTTGGAGTTAGCTTGCCTGGACTTTACTCTCAGTCTCTTTCTCTACCTAAATTGTTATGCTAGAAAGTTTACTCAAATGCTCTGAGCTTCATTTTATTTGCATAATTGAAATAATAATAATGATTTTACCTCAAGGATTAATTTGAGAATTAATGTTGATGATTTTTATTCTTAGTGCAATACCTTTCTCAGATATTTCTTAATTAACACTCTGAATACTATCTATGCTATTTGTTTTATAATTATGGTTCATACTACAGAGTGTTCTCTAATCTTTTTTCAAGTTAATACTATGAAATAAATACTAAGATATTTATAGTATATTAAATATGAAGGGAAGCCCACAAAATCATTTATGTCTTCCTTTCAATAATTCTTATTCTTATAACTACTTTCCATATGTAAGAGGAAACCATTTTTTCCTCTGATTTTTTTCAGCCATCAAATCTACTATAAGGTATAAGGGCAGAGAATGAAATCTCATTTCATGTCTTTCCTAATAGGTACATTTAGTAAAAGTGGAATATTAAGTTTATTATTTCCAAGGATCTTGGTCCAAAGCCTATTTAATTTCTGTTTGTAGAATTAAGTTACCATTGTTGTGCTGAGACTAACAGAATAGCCTGGAGGAAACTGCCAGGAGGTTAATTACCAAGTTCTCTTGAAAGTCAATAGATTTTTTTCAGCAGTCTTTTCTACTAAGAAGTCCCTAGGGTATTTAATGCCTGAAGAACATTACTATTAGCAAATTTCACTTTGTCTGAAGAGCTCCATATTCCAAGTGAAATTTACTACTTACAAGAGAAAGTCAAACATATTTATAAATTGCAATGAAGCACTTCTAAAATAACACTTTCAGGGGCACCTGGGTGGCTCAGTTGTTAAGTGTCTGCCTTCAGCTCAGGTCATAATCCCACGGTCCTCAGAGGGAGGCCCACATTGGGCTCTCTGCTCAGCGGGAAGCCTGCTTCTCCTCTCCCACTCCCCCCGCTTGTGTTCCCTCTAGCTGTGTCTCTCTCTGTCAAATAAATAAATAAAATCTTAAAAATAAAATAAAATAATACTTTCAGTTCAGATACACTTATATATCTAAATATGTTGTAAATTTAGCACTAAAGCTATCATTGCTTGTTTCAAAGGAAAACGCAACATTGCATGCTTTAAATACAATCTCTATGGGTTCATCTTGATGCAATAACCACAGTTATGTAATATAGCATTTAGATTAATTTAAACAGAACAAGAAAGTTCACTTGGTTTTGTGGTAACTCCTAGCAGTTCTTCAGGGCATTTGTTCAGGTCTATTGCTCTTATTTAAATGACAATATATGTAATGAGCAATAATATTATAAGTAACTTGTAATGATTTGTCCTATGATGGATCAGCATTTTGAGGCCATATAAAAGAGATTACTTACTACAATTATAGAATTTAAATTAGATCTAAAGTTCTTTTAAATGTGTTGTCCTCTCACTACTATTCTTCTCAAGAACATTATTAGTTATTAATCCTAGCACTCTCACTGAGAACATTATGGATTTGGCTTCTTGAGGCTTCTCAACAGACCTGCAGGCAGCCACGTTGAATGAATTATGCTTAGGAGTCAGGATGAACTTTATTTTTCATTCTGTATTTCATCCAATTCTCTCTGTGTCAGATATACCTCTGAGGATATAATCTTGTTTCTGTTTGAAAACTTCCAAGAATGAAGAACTTGTTACATGATGAGACACCACCATTCTTTTTAGAAAAGTTATACATATTGAAGTGTCATTTGCTAGTTTAAACCAAAAGGGACTGAACCATTATTTCCAGCCATTGACCCAAATTCCGTTTCTACAGATCATTATAACAAAAGCTGAATTTCTTTCCAACTAGAGGAATCTTGAAATAATTTTGGTGCCAAAAAAGCCTGGAAATTTTGCAGCAGCGTTGACATAGGAAGTAAACTGAAACGGCTCGATAAGCTTGGTGATCGTGGCAGATTGTGGCTGCTTCTTGACAGACAAGAGTACACTACACTGTCAAGTCATTCACCCCACGAATTTATACAACATACAACATTGAAATAGGAATAATATAATTGCAAAAATGATGCCCTTCAAAAAGATTTGAAAGAACATGAGAATCACTGGTCCACAGTAATTCTGAATTTTAGGCAAGCAATGAATTGTTGCCAGGTTTTCCTCCTCTTGGGAGTGAAAATATTCATTGATGAGGACCTAGTTTCGCTCCATGAGAGCAGTTCCCAAGTTCATCATGTATTGTACTTGTCCAAATTTTCTTTGATCCAGGTTCTTTCCACTAAGAAAAAAATTCCTTTTTCTTAAGAAACTGTCCATATTTGATTTTCCAGCCTGGTTCTCAACAGCAGAAAGTTCGAAGCCCAGTGTTTTTTGTTTGTTTGTGTGTTTTTGTTTTTAATTTTAATTTGTCTTCTCATTTTTTTGCCTTATGCAGGTAGTGCTTTTGCCAGAATAGCCTCCTTTAAAGTTTATGGGTTTCTTAAACATCTGATGTGGTGGTTTTTCTCCATGTGTTAAAAGCTATATCCATAATGTATCTTCTTATTTAGATCTGTTTGTCAGGCTGCTGACAACACTTTTAAAATTCTTAGAAGCCCTTGTGTTAAGCTGTGAATGTCTACTAGGCACTTCTTTTAAAACTTTCACAGGTCTTAATGAGGATTCATTATATCTTTAGCTCATTCTTTATGAGCTAAAACCTTGATTTGATTTTTAATGCCAGAACTCATTTTAGTTTGTGAATCATTATAAACAGAGAAGACTGAAGATGATTACTCAGCAATACCTGGGTCTTCCCTGTTTCCTCTAAATCCTAAACAATTTCTTCCTTAGGTCATCATCTCCCTCTTCCCTTATCACAGATTACTAGAGCCATCCAACTGGCATTTACAGCTTTTCACCTGATGACATTAGTCAGTGCTCAACTCCATTAAATATATTTTTATCTCCCGCATTACTGCAGACAATAATTTTGCTAATTGTTTTTTCACTACTCTAATAGTTGAGTTTCTCCAAATATGTTTCCACTGTTTTTCTATCACTATAAAAATTTTCAGCATCATCTTCCTGACCTTTGCTGTTACCTTGCCACATTTCCAGCCTTGGTGTGGTTGGGTCAATGCCAGAGGGTTTCGATTCTTATTCATATGCAATTCTGTGCCAGTTTGATCTTGCTTCATGGCAAATCATCTTAAAATGTACTGGCTTAAAATAAGAATTATGGGGGCGCCTGGGTGGCTCAGTGGTTAAAGCCTCTGCCTTCAGCTCAGGTCATGATCTCAGGGTCCTGGGATCGAGTCCCGCATCGGGCTCTCTGCTCAGCAGGGAGCCTGCCTCCTCCTCTCTCTCTGCCTGCCTCTCTGCCTACTCGTGACCTGTCTGTCAAATAAATTAAAAAAAAAAAATAAGAATTATGTATTCTTACAGTGCTATGGCTTCACAGGGCAGATTTTGCTGATATGGTCAGGTTCAGCTGAGTCTAGTCTCAAGTGTTTTCATTCAACTTTCTAGGGGTTAACCAGGTTTATTGGATAAAAGAAAAACTGGATTTATATACCTTGTGATTAACTCTGTGTCAACTGGAACAATGGCTAAATATGTCTCATTATCCACCCAGGAGGCTATCTCAGGCTTTCTCACCAGCTTAAAAAGCACTGCTAGTAGCAAAATAAGCAAGTGTGTTGGAACTTGCTTCTCTTATAAGACTTATCTGCTTCTGTCTAGCCTCTGATGTCAGCCTCTCCAACTGTTAAACAACTACCGAGTGAATGGCATATATTTTGCTATGTTTGTTTGACAACACCCAAATTTTATTTACCATATTATTAAGTTAGGGTAAATGTAGTAACAATCAAATACAAAATCTCAAGGGCTTTTATAGAATGAAGTTTATTTTTCCCTCAAATCACATTCTAGGTGGGACAAGTGGGAAAGGAAGTGAGGATCTTTGCTCCAAGCTATGTTTCAAGGACAAAACACATTCTGTCAATCCTAGTACTCAAATATTTGGGATTTTGAAGCTGTGTCATCTGCATCATCTGGATGACCACAAGAAAGACAGTGTCCATGCAGAAGACATATACACTGTTAGCCACTTCAAGCTGGAGGGGACGTATACCATTTTTACTTATATTCCCCTGGTGAAAACCAGGCATGTGACTCCCCATTGAGGCAAGTGGGCTGGAAAATATAATCTAATAGTGTTCCAAGGAAGATGAGGTTTTATTATTGATGAACGCTCACCTAGTTTTTGCCATAGCACTCTTAATAACCCAACACTGTTTTTAATTAAATGCACATTTATTTTGTATTTTCAAAATTTTAATATATCTAATATATTCCCATATCTATTTTAAAAATGTCTCATTATAGATAAAGTTTATATATTTTTAAACATTTAATATGTGCTTAAAAATATTGCTCCTTCTCCATAAAGAAGATGTGGTATATATATATACAATGGAAAACTATGCAGCCATCAAAAAACATGAAATCTTGCCATTTGCAATGACATGGATAGAACTACAGGGTATTATGCTAAGCAAAGTAAGTCAATCAGAGAAAGACAATTATCATATGGTCTCTCTGATATGAGGAATTTGAGAGGCAGGGTGGGGGTTAGTGGGGAAGAGAGGGAAAAATGAGACAAGATGGGACTGGGGAGGGAGACAAACCATAAGAGACTCTTAATCTTAGGAAACAAACTGAGGGCTGCTGGGGTGGGGAAGGGATAGGGGGTTGGGTGATAGACATTGGGGAGGGTATGTGCTACAGTGAATGCTGTAAATTGTATAAGACTGATGATTCACAGACCTGTACCCTGAAACAAATAATACATTATATGTTAAAATTACATATATATATATATATATATATATATATATATACATATATGTATATATATATACACACACACATATATATTTTAAAATATATATTGATCCTTCTCTTTATACAGATAGCTATTTTGAAAGGAAGATGCCAGGTAAAACATACAAATTCTAAGTTAGTCATAGTAAAATACCTGAATACTCTGCTTTATTCAAACAATTTCATTTTTTCTCTTTATCTAAAAGCCCCAAAAGTTATCAATATATTGATAGGAGGAGAGTAAGAGAGTACAATAGGAGGTCATTTCCCTAGCGCATTATGTGTAATTATAGTGTTCACAGGAAGTGAGTCTTATGGAAAACAAGTGGTCTGAGTATCCAGGGATTATTCTAAAAGCTACTAACAGATGGAGAAGGAGAGAGCCATGGCAGAACTATTTAGGTATTTAAGACATTTAGTTCATCTCCTCTGAGGGGTGATTTGAATTTGATTTGTAGACTTTATTATTCTCCAGCCTGTATGACTGAATGATATTGCTCTAACTTAATGGCTAGATTTGTCTGATTCCTGATATTGCTAAAACTTGATTCTGTTTTTTTAGGTTCCTAATTTTTCTTTGTATTGTGTGATAGGTACTTTTTGAGAGAGAGAGAAAGAGAATCCCAAGCAGGCTTCATGCGCAGTGAGGAGGCTGACTGACTCAGGGCTCAATCTCACAATGCTGAGATCATGACCAGAGCTGAAATCAAAAGTTAGAAGCTTAACCAATCGAGCCACCCTGGTGTTTCTGATGATACTTTTTAAGGGTCTATGTATTTCCTGTTTTTAGCCATGATTTATTTTCGGACTCCAAATTATGGTTGCTTCCTTAATCAGATAATTATTGAAGCTGCATTTTTACCCTTGACTTTTCTTGCAAAACTGTTTCAATAAGAAAGAGTTTTAGCTTTATTGTTACATAAATATATAGATAATACAAAATAATAGACAAATTTGTCATCAGAAACTGGTAAGAATTAAGGTAACTAAAAATTTTCCTTAACTATGGGTGAAGATGTTGCTTTACTATCCTGAATTAACAACAATACTTCAAATGGATATCCTTATATGAAAAGTTTAGTATGGTGATCAAATCCCTCATGTTCTACAGAACTTTGATACTAATGATTATGCTATTTAAAAGGCACAGTTATCACATATTTGAAGATAGGGTTTGTTAGTTCAATTTTAAAGCTGCATGTACTCCCAGAGAACTGTTTTTACAAATGTTAAAGGGATATTGAGATGAAGGTTCTGGGTTTCCAAACATATAAGATTTCTAACAATTAAGACATACTCTCTTTTTAAAAAATTAAATTACTACAAATTCAGTAATATTACTTGGTCAATCATTTTGGATCACTGATACTCTGTAAGCAAATGTCTAGAATCCAGTTTGCTTGAATTTAATTTAAAATGCATTTATTTGAGAAAGTATTTGTTTTCTTCTTGTATTAAACTTGTTGCTAGATTTTGGGGAATACTTAACATAAAAGCACAATATAATTATTATGGAACTTTAAAAAAAACTTTGCGCATTAAAAAAGTATACCTAAAAAGCAAAAATTAAATGTTCTAGCTTTTAATAGGTAGCTAAATGTGGTAATGTACAATTGTGCATAGAAATAGGAATAGGGGCTGATCCTGGTGGTTTGAAACTGTCTCACTTGTATCAATAAACAGACATATGTTCCACTAAATTATACCCCGCCCATTGTTTATTTCTTACTCACTAATAACATCACAGGAAAAGAACAGAGCTATTAAAAGATGAACAGTGAATGTGATATAAAGAACTATAAAACTTTGGTATAATGCAAATGCCTTGTTAATCCATATACTCTCCTACATCCAAGTCACATATATTTGTATACATCGCACTTTGGTAAATTTTTATTTTTGAAAGTGAATTCATGCTGAGTATGCCCAGCTGAAAAAAAAAATCACAAGATATATAGGGATTTGATTTTAACATGTCACTTTAAGTATAGTACTGAAGAAGGTAATGAAACACAAAATTCAAAGGAGTTTAACTTCCTCACCTGATTTTTAACATTTATGAGTGATATGGAATAAAATCTGGTGATATTTTTAAAAATATATGAGAGTCCTTGAGAGTTAAAACAAAATTATAAATAACCTGATTTTATGAATTAAACCATTATAACAATTTGGTGTAAGAATCATACACATATACACTTACACACAATGACAAAGTGACCACTTTTCATTCTGCCTTATAAGAGTAGAAAATTTGTGTTACTCTGTTTTTGACCCATGTAAGGTTTGTCTAGATTTCTTTTGTCAGCTTGCTTATGGTAAATATTTTTTATCTGGCACCACTGAGAGGAGATAATGTCTTACTAATCAAGTATTTCCAACTGTATGACCCTTTTTCTTCTAAAATATTGATTCAGACATCTTAATTGCAAATGTGGATACAATTCATTGGAGTCATTAGATAATTAATTCCATGAGATAACAGATATTGTAATTTACATGGTGGTGTAGTAACAATCTGCTTCATTCTTTTTGTAATTACCATCTGTTTGCACTGATGTGGTAGAATCTGCCACTGCTATATAAATTACAACTAGAAGATGCTTACAGTAAACAATACTGGTGATTAGTGACATGTCATACACATATGCAGGGTGGCTCTTAAAACTTGGACATTTCAATATTGAATATTATAAATATTCCATTTGGAAATTATGCTTAAGATTAAACTTTCAAAGCATTTTTTTCCTCTTTGAATTCTAATTTTGTTCTTTTATGATTCCATGTATGTAAAAAACACTAACATACTTTCAGTCCCAACATATCATATCTTAAAAATTGTGTCATTCATTCAATGGATATTTGTGGATTAAGTAGTGTATGGCCTTAGCTTATGCACTGGAAATTATAAAAAGGACAATATTAAGCATCTACTATCAAGAAGTTGGTGTCACTGTAGAATGCAAATGATAAGGACATAAAGTGAGTCTTAATACAGCTCTGAGGTACAAAATACAGGAAACTTCACTCTCCATAGGGTTGTGGTCAGGTACATCTTCTTTAAGATGTTGATAAGTAAATTAAACTTTGATTCCCATCATGGTTAATTTTATGTGTCAAGGTGGCTAGCCCATGGTATCTAGTTGTTTGGTCAAATACTAGTCTAGATATTGTGGTGAAGATATCTTGTAGATGGGATTAATCCTTATAATCATTAATATTCAATGATTAGGATATAATATAATCATATTATATCCTATCATATAATCATATCATATGATTATATCATGTATATATTATATATCATATATATGACTATATGTATCATATATGATATATATAAATCATATAGATTTATGTACATAAATGTATATATATGATTTATGATTTATGTACATAAATCATATACATGTACACATATATGTATATATACATATACATACATATATGTGATTATATATATGATTTTATACACACACACACACACACACACACATATGATTTATTTTGAGGAGTTGACTCACATGATTGTCTGAAATTTATAGGCCAAGGCAGAAGACTGGAAATTCAGACAGGATTCCTATGTTAATCTTCAGATAGAATTCCTTTCTTCTACAGGAAACCTCAGTTTACGCTCTTAAGACCTTCAACTGATTGGATGAGTCCTTCCCATATCATGGAGGATCATCTGCTGTTCTTAAATAGATGTATGTGTGTAAGTGTTTAGATATAGAAAGAAAAAATAGAGAAACAGAGTCAATAGGTTCTGTGATAAATATATATATATACATATATATATACACATATATATAAATATATGTGTGTATATATACATGTATGTGTGTATATATATTTATGATTTATAAATAAGTATTTTATTGATAGATATATATCATATATATGATATATGTAAAAACATATATTTGTATATATATTTATAAATCAGTGGGGATAACCCTGGCACAGTGAGACAAGATTCTAAATTGCCAGTACAACTAACCATAGAAGGAGTTCATAAGGAGTGATTATGTAGAGTGATCTATTTTGGCAATTAGAGGTGGGGCATTTGGTTTAGCAACTGAGGACAGAACAGGTGAGAATTGGGAAATTATTCAATGTAACGTAATTAACAATGTAACATATCATGGAGGATCATCTGTTGTTCTTAAAATAGATATATGTGTGTAAGTGTTTAGATAAAGAGAGAAAGAATAGAGAAACAGAATTAATAGGTTCCATGATAAATAAATAAATATGTATTTATATATATATATGTATGTGTGTGTATACATGTATATGTGTATATATATACTTATGACTTATAAATATATATGATATATATGATATATATCAATAAAATACTTATTTATAAATCAGTGGGGATAAACCTGGCACAGTGAGACAAGATTCTAATTTGCCAATATAACTAACCATAGAAGCAGTTTATAAGGAGTGATTATGTAGAGTGATCTATTTTGGCTAGTAGAGGTGGGACATTTGGTTTAGCAACTGAGGACAGAACAGGTGAGAATTGGGAAATTATTCAATGTAACAGTGCTAATTATTAGGCTACAAATAATGAGTTGTAGAAGAGAGTGTTTAAGTGCTATATGTTTTAGTTTTAATATATTTGGCACAGTAACTATGAAAAATGGCACATTTTGTATAATTTGATCTAAAAGATTTAAGTCCATATACAATGGTTTGGACCTTTAAAAATTCACTATTACTGTAATTCCCATGACATTGCAATATAGATGACTTGTAACTTCTTACCAAGCCATAAAATCTATAAGAAACAATTTTTAGACTCATAAAGGATTTTTTTGTTTTTAAACTTGTAATGAATTCAGTGACAATGACCTTTCTTGATACTTTATGTTTTCAGCTTTTTAGATTCTTACCCTATATGATCCTCTTTTTCAAAGGCCTAAAATTAAGTTATATTGTCAAAAAGAAATATTGCACTGACTGTGTTTTCTGAGTACTAAGGTTAAGCTTTAGGAAATTTATACCCCAGATCCTTTAGTATGTTGTCATATAATTAAACTGGATTTAACTATTCATTTCATGCTTGAGAGAAATTATTTTAGTGAAGAAAAAGTGAATAGGGATGGAAAGACCATGATTCTGTCTTTCAATATGCCAGTATGCAGCCCTGGTCCAGTTAATCTCAGACTTGGGCGTCAGCACCTTTTTATATAAAAGACAACATAGCAAATGTCTTAGTTTTTGCAGGCCACAGTGGCAAAGAGGCTATAGTTTGTTGAACCATTTTCTCAGAGCTTCAAATTCTTCAAGTGTAAATTTAAGAGAATGTTACAAAGATTAAATTACATTAATTCAAAAACATAATCATTGAGTGCCTATATGAAGATACTATAGTATATTATTACTGTATTGACTCAAGTGCTATACTTACTATACTTGGTGCTATATTTTCCTAATATATTTAGCAGTTATTCAATTTTATATTATTACAGAGAAAACTTCCTCAAAAATTGTGTCTTAAAACAACAAACATTTGATTATGTCTCATAATTCTGTGGGTCAGTAAATAGGAGAGGGCTGTGTTCCAGGCAAGGCTCAGCTGGACAATTTTTGTGCTTTATTTGGTGTTGACTGATATAAATTGGTGATGTTCAGCTCAAAGCCAAGCTGGCCTGGGGTGTTCATGATGGCTCCACTCACATGTATGTAACTTTGCCAGAATAGTTGGAAGACTGGGAATGTCCAGACCCTTCTCCCCCTCCTGGAGTCTCTGAGTTTCTCAGTGTGGCTGGCCTCTCTAGATGGGCACTTAGGATTCTCACATGGCAAGTGAGGGCTCCAAAAATAAAACTAATGCAGCAGTTGGCATTTTTCCTGAAAACCAAGATAGAAACTCTCATAATATCACTTCTTCCACACTCAACAGTAAAGCAAGGCAACGGGCCAGCACAGATGGAAAGAGGGTAGAATTAAATAAACATCCCAATGGGGAAAGGCTAGACAATCTGTGGTTATTTTTAATCCAACACTGCCTGTTGGCAGGTCAGAGATTCCTCAGAGTTTCACCCTCTCCATGCCTACAAAGTCTCCCCTTAGTATATCATCTTCTCCTACTTCAGGAAATTACATCCAAATCAAGTCTAAGTGTGGATCTTCTATATTGTATGGTTTCTGTCCATCTAAACTTGTGAACTAAAGAGACTCAAGAACTAAAGAAATCTATCTTTCATATACTCAGCACACAATGGTGAGTCAGTCATAGGAAAATTATAATAGATACTTCCATTAACAAAGCACTGGGCTAGGGGATGTTAGGCAATTAGTAGTCATTGATGGATTGTAAAGCTGAAATCCAGCTGGACATATTTTGTCCATTCCTTGGTTAGAGCTTGCTCCTTCCACTAGAGAAAGATTCTCTTCAGGTCTTGGCTTGATCCTCTGGGTCTTGTTTCTTCCTTATGAATCATCCATTACTTTTCAATAAGAAATAGCCTAACCTTGCAGGTGGACTATTTGGTCTACTCCTGTTTGTAGTATGTGTCAAGTCCAAAGCCTTCTCTTGATATTATACGGTCTCTGTATCTTTTAGTTCAAGATGTTAGAATACCTTAAAAAAAAGTCATGAGCTTCCTGTACTATATTTTACTTCAGAAGTCAAAAGCTATATCTGTAATTCTTTCTGAGACTGTAATTCTATTCATTGAGCTGATAGGGCATTCTGTAAAAATACCATTAATATCTTCAACATTTTGTCTTGTTTGTGTGATGTTAGAGATCCTTTTACATAGAAGAGAGGTTCCAAGTGTCGCATATTTTTTTTTTTTAAAGATTTTATTTATTTATTTGACAGACAGAGATCACAAGTAGGCAGAGAGGCAGGCAGAGAGAGAGGAAGGGAAGCAGGCTCCCTGCTGAGCAGAGAGCCCGATGCGGGACTCCATCCCAGGACCCTGAGATCATGACCTGAGCCGAAGGCAGCGGCTTAACCCACTGAGCCACCCAGGCGCCCCCAAGTGTCACATCTTAAGTAAGGCAAGGGTAAAGAAAATACTTCTATGCCTCAAACTCCTGGGGACACAACACAAGGATACTTTAATTTGGGGGGGGAGGAGGAGGAGTCCCCCACAGAAAATGAGGACATTGATGCAGCATTCTCAATTCCATAATTTTCCTTTAAAATATTCTTTCATATAAATTTTAAGCTGTTTATATGCAACTGGAGATGAGTAATAGATATTTCTAATCAAACAGCTGTATGACCAGTCGTACTAAGGAATCTAAGGGTGCTACTTGCATCAATATTGAAATTATGAGGGTGCTTTTTATTTATTGTCCTTGGCATTGGAGCTTTATCCAACCTGACTTTATAGGGTCATTGAAAATACCTGCTGTACATAGTTACATACTTGCATATATTCTTTTATTTCATCAAATATTATATATCATAAATGTGGTTACCCTAGTAGCAAAATAGATTGTGACATATCTAAATTTTTCCTCCAGTTGCAGAGAGAAGCTATCATTTGTTGAGGAAGTGCATCATGATACAAAAATGCATTATGCTTATGGGTCATGCATATACACAAACATAAAAACGCACTCCCAGAAGTTTTATTAGATATGTACTTTTATTTCTACTTTATAAATAAGAAAACTAAGTATTTGACAATGTTAAGTAATTACTCATGGTCACATAACTCCTGATACTAGAACTACGTTTTTTTTTCCTCTTTGATATATTAATTCCTACAATAGTAAATGAGAAGAAATAGGTTTCAAATCACATATTTTTATGTGATGAAATGTGGCTTAAAAACCTAGATCTTCTATTTCCAAAACAAAAATTCTCTGCATTATACCATGTGTATTTTCAGATGTGTGAATAGCTATGCAACTAGAAATTAGTTTCAGGGTATAGAGATGACAGAGATAGTAGCCAGCTGTGCAAAAAAGGAGCGATAATGACACAAAAGTGATGGCAATTTGCAGGATACTGGTTAAAGGATATTGGTTCTCTTCTATTATTGAATAGGAGCTCAATCCTAAGAGACATACATAGAGAGAGAACTAAAGTTTATCAAGAATTCAGTATGGCACAGACACTAAGCTAAGTGCTTCACATGTACTGAAGGAGGAAATTTCTTCATTCATCTCTTAGAGAATACATATTTTTTAACCATGAAAAACTACATGTTTCTTAAGCATGACTCAGATATTTATGATGATTCTATGTGCTAGTTCTTTTGAGAGGGGATTTAAAACACATGTTTTGCTGATTTTCACATGAAAATAGCGACAACATATGTTGGGAATTAAAATTGTGTTTCATTGATCATTTCAGTAAGAGTACAATAGAAGATATGGAAGACAAGTTTCATTTTTGTATATTTTGTGATATATTTCATATCAATATTTCTGATATGATCTATTTTGTGTGTCTTAGATGTGTGGGAAGCAAAGTAGAAAATATTCTATTGTTATTTAGAGCTAGTTAATCAGAAAGATACAAATCAAGGTATAGTTGAAATAAAAGTAAATATATTAATGAAAATATATCAAGGAAGTTAAAAGGTGAGAAGGGAAAAAAGCCCAATTGTATTCCATTAAGTCTGAAAAAGAAAAACAAGTACTATTGAAAGCTCATTCAGAGAGAGATTTAAAAGCTAAGAGTATCACCTGAGCAACCAGTGTGTCTCTGAACAAAGCACTGTCCATGGAAAGCATATCTATCCACAGATACTCTATCTGGCTAGGAAGTTGAGCTCTCCACTTGCTGAGGATAAAAGGAGAACTCTGCTGGAGGTATTTCTAAGAAATAATTAAAGGAAAATTATCCCCCCGCTTTTTAAAGATTCTTATTTTATTTATTTGACACACAGAGAGAGAGATCACAAGTAGGCAGAGAGGCAGGCAGAGAGAGAGAGGGGGAAGCAGGCTCCTCACTGAGCAGACAGCCCGATGCAGGGCTCGATCTCAGGACCCTGAAATCATGACCTGAGCCGAAGGCAGAGGCCTAACCCACTGAGCCACCCAGGTGCCCCTAAAGGAAAATTATTCTATTCAAACGATACACAGAATGTCCTACACAATCTTACAAATCAGAGTAAAGCAAATTTTCTTGTCTTTAACAATATAGATAACTAACTAGATATTGGAGTTTGCCATCCCTGCTCTAAAACTTTGACAGAAATAAGTTCTTCATGTTGCATTAGATTAAGATGAGGCACTGTCAAGAAATAAAAGAATATTTTGCAAAGGAGTTATCATTCAAGCAATGAAGAAATGTCTGTTCAGCCTAAAAATGGTGATAATGATAGGAAATGTAGGAGGTAGCATATAGTAATACTATACTGCCACTGGCCAAATATTCTTAATAAATAATGCAGTTACATCTATATAATAGTGGTAGTGAAGAAAGAAGAATATATTTAAGAATTTTAATTTTAATATTTCAGAAACCGTTTAGATCTAAGAATTATAAATTGATAAAAAAATAAATCACCAATGTTTGTAATTATTTCTGTAAACCTTGATTTAAAAACATGCAGAGAAATATGGATCTTTAGTGATCATGTATTATAGCAGAAATACTTTGGTTAAGGGAAAATAAACATATGTTAGAAAATCCAGGATAGATTCTGGCAGGTAAGTAAGTTGGAGAAGTAGTCTACTTGTATCCTTTTACATTTATTCCAAAATTACTTACTAATTATCTGCTCTGTATCAAGGTCTGTCTTAGGTAACTGTGAAGGATAATAATCATGCTGTTCAATGTAGGTAATAAGTCATTTATAGCACTTTTTACCTGAGGAGTTTCTTGAAAAATATTTTTATCATGCTTTGATTTCAGTTTATAAATTAACTAAATTTTCATCTTTTTAAGTGTTGTAAGAAACTCAAAATAAAGCAAGTCATTTTAATTGAATGACTATGTGCATTAACTATCTAGAAAAGATATTTTAAAAACTATCAATTGTATGTGTGTATCTCAAGAAATTATTATTAAAATGATGGCACAAAAGTATTTCATATATTTAACAAATAAAGTCTTAACTATTTTGGGTCCCTTACAGATGGCATTGGCCACTGAACTGGATTTCAAGAAAAGCTAATTAAGAGGTAGCATATTAAATACTTTAATGTGAATTTTATCATTTGAAATACTGACTTTAAGGTCCCTTATTTTTTATGGAAACATGTAGCATAAAATGCAAATGAAGTTTGACCAAAAATTTCAAGTACTTTCACTTACTTTGAAAATACATGAAATTGCATCCAAGAACTCCACACCCAATCATGTTTTCTGACCTTCTAACTTTTATTATAGAAACTATTATTTTAATTTGAATTGGATTTCTTCATTAGCCTCACATTATTAATATATAAATACCAAAAATAAAGGTGGGTTAGAAAAATCTTTAAACCAATGTTTTATCATTATTCTCTATTAAACTCTGTGTAACCAGGTAGTACTTATTTCTGTTAACAGAGATTAAAGTCTTTTGTTTAAATCTAGAATACTATATATTATTTTCATTATTAAGGAATTTATATATGAATGTATGAATTGGATTTTTGTATGTATGTGCTTATAGAAACTCTTCTTCCAAAATATTTAGTTTAACCCCATAATAAGTATTTTTTCTCTTCCTCCCCCTCCTCCTCCTCTCCCCCCTCCTACTTTTCTCCATTCTTTCATCTCTCTCTTTCTCCCCCTCCTTCTCTCCCACCTTCCCCCCTCTTTCTTTCTCTCAGACATAGTAACCCCCCAACACAAGATGTCCATGTTCTAATGGCTATGAGCCACTGACTACGTTTATAAACATAAAACAGGAAGTACCTTGCAGATATGATTAAGAATCTTGAGATAGGGAGATTGCTCTCCTTTATCCAAGTAAAACAAATCAAATCACATTAGACACTAAATCCGTGGCACCTTCCTGAGATCACAAAGATGAGAAAGAAGGGTCAGAAAGATGCAATATTGATGATTTTGAAAAATGAGTAAAAGAGCCAAGAGGCAGGGAATGTGTGTAGTCTCTAGAAGTTCCTCCTTACACTCCAGAAAGGAACACAGACTTAGCAACACCTTGATTTTTGCCAGGGGATAACCATGTGAAACCTTCTGACCTCATATTTGTGTTTTTTAAAACCACTAAATTTGAGGTAATTTGTTACAGGAACAATAGAAAACTAACTCATTCTCCCTCTTTTCATTTCAGTAAGAAGTGGCTAGGCATAATATCTAGTTTTTATATTCTTTTTTAATTTTTTAAATTTTTTGTTAGTATGGCTGTAGACATAATTTTTAATGCATGATACAACATTAAAACTAGTTTATTTCAGAGAATTTTAGCATTTGGTTCACAGCACTCTAAATCTACAAGAAACTAAGGATTTCACGATGTGTAACTCATTACTAAAAGTAACTTGCTCATGTCTGGTGTTGCAGATCCAAACTAGAACATGCAGAAGTACTCTGTTCAGGAATGTTCACACTGCTTATATCACATTGTTTCTCATTTTATATTTTTTTAGAAGATTTTATTTATTTGTGAGAGAGGGAGGAGGGGCAGTAGCACAGGCATGGGGGCGGGGGAAGGGAAGAGGCAGAGGGAGAGGTATAGGGAGAGGGAGAGGGAGAGGGAGAAGCAGACTCCTCTGCAGAGCAGGGAGCCCTTACAAGGGGCTCAATCCCAGGACCCTGGGATCCTGACCTGATCCAAAGGCAGACACTTCACCTACTGAGCCGCCCAGGCGCCCCTGATTTCTCATTTTAAAGAGAGTTGGTGCCGGAAATGACTTCATCCAAATACTATCTCAAAA
This sequence comes from Enhydra lutris kenyoni, assembly GCF_002288905.1. Classification (NCBI taxonomy): domain Eukaryota; kingdom Metazoa; phylum Chordata; class Mammalia; order Carnivora; family Mustelidae; genus Enhydra; species Enhydra lutris. The sequence continues at coordinate 37,245,186 of NW_019154099.1, read as the reverse complement.
AAAAAAAAAAATGCTGATATTATAAATAAAGCACATGGAGCAAAAAAGGGGCACTGAGAAATGATTTAATCAATTATCTTAAAACAAGGCAAGACAATAACTTGGTATTAGATAATTAGTTACAATTGTTGGATTCATTGGCTATTACAGAGAAATGCATGCAATTAAATGAAAATTTTTGGCATATCCTGCCTCCCAGTTTAATTTCCCTATTGTTTCTCTTCTCATGAATTATTCATACTTTTTTATAATGCATGTGACATTTTGTTATTGCAATAATTTATCATTTTAAAAGTTTGCATTGAAAAGTTCACATAATGTGTATTTTGAAATCTGTAGAGGTTTATTAATTTAAAATATCCAGTGCAATATTTAGATGCAGTAACACTGGGTTTTTTGAGATTATACACATATATAACCTATATGAACCTATAAGAGATGTCCATAGAATGCCTTTGATATGATGATATAATTAATTTTGCAAAAATATACCTTATGAATTTAACTGAAATAGAAATAAAGATTTGTAATTTTAGATTTTTACTTATTACTATTAACAGCATTTTAGTTAAATTAGAATTCTCCTTCATCGGAATTCCTGATTCCATTCTTGTGAGCAGGGATAGTCATTTACCCCATGATTTTTTTCCTAACACTAAATACCTGGTTGTAATTTCCAACATCAATTTCTCCAATTCTCTGACACCAGCTGGGTCAGGAAATTCAATTGAATTCAATTCTGAGACTGACAAGTAGAATTAGTGTTGTCTCTAGCAGATGAGGACTCAAGCCCACAAGTCTGTCTCCACTTCAGGCACCAGCTGCAATTAGGTGTCCAGGATGCCTGCACTTTTGTCACACTTAGCTATAAATTCCGGGATTCCCACAACACCTTCCTCAGGTTTGATTATTGACTAGAAAGATTCATAGAAATGGGGAACATACTTTACTATTACTGGTTTATTATAAAGGATGCAACCTAGGGACAGCCAAGTGGAAGGAGTTGCATAGGACAAGATATGGAGGGAGAGAGGCACAGAGCTTCCATGTTCTCTTGGGACACTCTCCCAGAACTTCTCTATGTTCAGGAACCCAGAAGCTCTTCAACTTCATTGTTTTGTGATTTTTAAGGAAGTTTCATTACATATGTATACTTCATTAAATTATTAGCCATTGATGATTGAACTCTATCTCCAGCCTCTCTCCTCTCCCAGGAGGGGTGTGTGTGTGTGTGTGGTGGGGTGTGTGTGTGTGGGGGGGGGCTACTTAAAGTTTGAATCCTTTAATTATGACTTAGTCTTTCCAGTGACCAGCATCCAACTGGAGGCTATCAAAGGGGCCCAGAGGCAACAGTCATCTCATTAGCATACAAAAGACACTCTTAATAAGTAGAAGATACTTGTTTTAGGAACTCAGTGCCAGTAACCTGGGACAAACCCCTTTCCCCCCCCCCACACACATTTATTGTTGTTGTTATAGCTCATCTCCATTGTGGTTTTCCAGCTTTTTGATAATTTTCAATGTAGACCCAAACATCACTTCTGTTTCAGAACAGGGGGAAGCTGATCATACCTCAATTCATTGCAGTGGAAGTTCCATTTTTTATAGTAGGTTTATAAATACATTCTTGGATAATTGATATTCAAGTCATATATTGCCAGTAAGGGAAAATCCAACGCTGATGGTTCAGCTTGATACCGTCCATAAGCCCAACAGTTTGCTTAGTGCTATTTCCGCTAGAAGAATTAGCTCAGAGATAGACTCTGTTCTGCTTTTCTCTGTAAGTGGAATGTAGGGGCTCTGTGTTGAATAGTGTGTGTGTTTGGAGAGAGAGAGAGGGAGAGAGAGAGACCATGTGTTTGTTGATCTAAAATGGTTTAAACATCTTTCATTTATGATAAGTGTACATGGTCCTACGAAATTTTGTAAATGATGCAGAGCCACAAAAGAATGAAATATGCTATCTGACTTTAAAGTACTTGTAACTTCATAAAATAGTCATTCTCTTTATTAAAGAACTAAATCTCCATTAGTTGAAGAATACTGCTAACTTTTCTCTTGAAAATTTACCCTGACACCAGGAAGTTAGGAAGACTGATTTCTTTCTCCATCACTATCATGTCCATCTACTCTCTGACAAACTCTCTTTTCTTTCCTTTTTTTGACTTTTGCTTTGCCCAAGGTAATAAGAAAATTTATACGTGTTTCAAACATGTTCTTTGTCTTTCATTGTTCCATTGCTTGAATTGTCATGATGTAAGAACAGCAAGTAGGTAACTGAATTTTTTTAATGGATTTAACTATTGTTTCCACTGACCAAATTTCCATTTAGTGGATTCTCACATAGCAAATCTTAACTTGTAAATTTGTGCCACACCAGGAGTAAAAGTTAGGATTTTTCAGTTGTTCAAAATTGAAAGTCAACTTCTGGTATAGTACATAAATGTAACGAATATGAACCTAGTAAAATACTTTATTAATCGAAGAGAAGTATGCAAAGAACATAATGCACATGACTGGTGATTTTTTTTTTTCTTCCAGGTATTTATTTATTTATTTTTTAAGATTTGTTTATTTTAGAAAGAGAGAGAGAGCACACACACGAGTGCGGGGGGGAGGGGAAGAAGGAGAGGGAAAGAGAGAATCTCAAGCAGATTCCACACTGAGCACAGAGCCCAACATGGGGCTCCATCTCAGGACCATGAGATCATGACCTGAGCCAAAATCAAGAGTTGGACACTTAACCTAGGCACCCAGGAGTCCCCCCGATTTTTATTTAAATTCCATGTAGTTAGCATACAATGTAATATTAGTTTCAAGAGTAGAATTTAGTGATTCATCACTTAGATACAACACCCGGTGCTCATTACAAGTGCCCTCCCCCATAGCCATCACCTACCTAACCTATCCATTCCTCCCACCCACCTCCCTTCTGGTAACCATCAGTGTGTTCCCTGAGTGTGTTTCTTCGTTTTCTTATTTTTTTTTGTCCCCCTATGTTCTTTTGCTTTGTTTCTTAAGTTCCACATATGAGTGAAATCATATAGGGGATGAAATCCTCTTTCTGGGGGAGTTCCACACCCCAAAAGTACAGAGATCCAATGAGAATTTCATAAACAAATATCACCACAAATTCCCACCCTCCATGTGTTTTCTTTTAAGCTCATTTCTCCTACAAAGTGGGTACCTAAACCCATAACTCTATCTTTTGTTTGTCTTCTTTTGCATATGAAAATACTTTGTCTTTTCTTCTGTAATTTTGTCTTTTGTCAGAGTTAACTCCCAGGTACCCAATCATTCAAATTTAAGATGGTAGAAGCAAAGTTCTCCTCCCAATATTGATCTGTTTCTCTTAAATTACTTTTTTTTTTTTAAGATTTTATTTATTTATTTGAGAGAGAGACAGTGAGAGACAGCATGAGCAAGGAGAAGGTCAGAGAGAGAAGCAGACTCCCCGTGGAGCTGGGAGCCCGATGTGGGACTCGATCCCGGGACTCCAGGATCATGACCTGAGCTGAAGGCAGTCGTCCAACCAACTGAGCCACCCAGGCGTCCCTCTCTTAAATTACTTTTTAAGCTAAATTTTCTCCATTGATAATATATTACATTTCAGTGGGACTGAATGTCAATACATAATTTTCAGATATATTTGACCTTTGAACAACACAGGGTTTGAACTGTGTTGGTCCACTTGCACATGAAATTTTTTGATAAATACAGTATAGTGTTATGACTGTATTTTCTCTTCCTTATGATTTTCTTAATTTTTTCTAGCTTACTTTATTATAAGAACACAGCAAAATACATATAACATACAAAATATATGTTAATCAACTGGATCTGTTATTGGTAAGGCTTCTGGTCAACAACAGTAATTAGTTGTTAAGTTTTAGAGAAGTCAAAAGTTACATTCAGATTTTTCAACTCCGTGTGTGTTCTGGGGGAGGAGATCAGTATCTCTAACTCCTGCATTATTTATGGGGCAACAGTATATATTTTATTTTTCATTAAAAATGGAAGTTGCACTTTTTAGAACAAATTTCTAGAAAAAAAAATAACTGCCTAGTATAGACATCAAAGCAATAATGGAATAGCATATAGCCCTGATGAAGTGGTTCTCAAGACCAGCAATATTGTGGTTCCAGACCAGCAATATCACCATCATTTAGGAACTGGTTAGCACTGCCTTACTCCAGACCTACAGTATCAGAAATTCTGAATTGTGTCACCAATCGTGTTTTAATAAGCTTTCCAGGTGAATTTGATGCATATCTTTTTCTTTATCAAGAACTCTTGCTTCTTCTTCTGCCACATTAGTTTACAAATCAGGATATATTAATATTCTTTCACTTTCTTTAGCTTAGTCAGCAATAGGCTAATTTCTTCTTGTTGTTTTAAATGAAATTATATTTTCCACAAATAACATAAACAAAGTAAAAAATAAAAAATAAAACTTTACTGAAAATTGTCTTTCTGGTTCACACACCCAAATTTGTAAGAGAAAAACACAGTTGTCCAGATATCAACATCTTTAATTTTTTTTACATTTTTAAAATTTGCAAAATGCTTTAATCAAACAAGTAAGTTTTAAAACCTAGATGCTGGGATGCCTGGGTGGCTCAGTTGGTTGGACGACTGCCTTCGGCTCAGGTCATGATCCTGGAGTCCCGGGATCGAGTCCCACATCGGGCTCCCAGCTCCACGGGGAGTCTGCTTCTCTCTCTGACCTTCTCCTCGCTCATGCTCTCTCTCACTGTCTCTCTCTCAAATAAATAAATAAAATCTTTAAAAAAAAATAAAAAAATAAAAAATAAAACCTAGATGCTGACTAAATGAATGACAGAATTATGGCAATTTCCACTGCTAGTGGCATCACTAAAATATTAGTATCATGGCAGAATTATTAGCAGGTTGATCATGTCTTGTACTTTCCAATATTGATTTATAAAATTTGATGCCTTAAAGTTTAAGGCTAAATTATAAAAAATCAGTTTGTACACATTCATTTTCTGCCTGTATTCTGAGATTAACTGCATAAATATATATTTTTATGGGTAAAATAATTCCTCAGTTAAATATTGCTCAGTTTTGAGCTCACCAAGTAAAATTATAGAAAAATTAAAATTTGTTTCAAATATTTCTGATGCTATGAGGGAAAAAGTGCTTAGAGTAATGGTTTTTTCCCCATCAATATTTTTTCTATAAAGCAAGTTTTTAAGGACTAAGAAAAGAAATAACAAATATTCTTATCCATCTTTCTATATCACTAAATGAGAGGTTTCAAGAAACTCATGAATACTAAAATTCACCTCAGTTATTTTTTTGCTTTCTATTAGCTCATAAGTCATTAAAGTATATATCTCTTGTTCCTGTCACACTCAATGTCTTTCCTGCCTAATGTTTGATTTACTATAGAAGTACAAAATACATCAGAAGGTAAATTATATTTGATTCAAAAATATTACTGGGGTATAGCCCTAACTTAGGAGTGTTTATAGAAACAAAAGCCCAGTAGTTTTTTAATTTGGATGCTCATTTAATTTTCATTCATATCCATGGCAATATTCAAATTAAACACAGGAGACATAATTGTCTCCTGTCCTCTGTACCTACTGTAGGCTTTTATTGTGATGCTGAGGCTATTAACATACAGGGACATAAAAGTCAATTGTCACTGGTGGTCTTCAATTTTGCTACTGACCATGTGATTCATACATCGTGATAAACATGCCCATGACCAACAGACATAGTTTTCTGATACAGTTATTTACTCAAATCTGACAGAAATGAGAAATGTTTGCCATCAGAGCAAAATAAAGATGTAGCATTATTCTCTTTGTGAAGACTGCACGTAGCTTGTGGAGTTTTGACATTTATAAGAAATAAAACTAGGAACTTTTGAAGGTTTTTAAATCACTCTTACAAGGTTGCTTGCTGTTTCCAAACCCTTCAGAATTCAAAATGATCAGATCATGCAGAGAATTGATACTATAAATCAATAAAAGAAAACAGAACTTAAAAACCCAGAAGACATGAAATACTTCTGCCTAATACTACCCACACAATCCCTCATTTCCAAACTAGTTCATTACACTATATTTTATTGTCAGGAATGCTATGACCCAGTACAATAAAACTAGATTTAACCACAGTGACACACAAGTTTTGGAGAAGTTAAGGAAATATTCCAAGTGTGCAATGTGCATTCAACATATTATCTCTGTCTTTAACATTCCCTGCCTGCCTTAATCCACATTTTTCACAGTTTATATCTACCTTTTTGTGTAGTTATATTTTTGTCTTATAAATGTAACAGAGAAGCCTGTACAAACATTCTTCTTCTCAGAAACTTCAATAGAATGTGTAAAAGAGCTAGGTCAAACATCTTCTCTCTGTTATTACTAAACTGTATCATAGTAAATTAAAATTCAATATTATACTACCAAAAATTATTAAAACACATATAAAAAAAGAATCCTTGATATCTATTCGGTCATTCATACAGATTTTCCTAAAAACTAGAAGTCTATATTTTTGCCTCAAAATATATAATTTCCCCTCTACTTAAACTTAGTGCTGGGGCCAGACAATATTTCACATTTATGATCAAAATCTTATCTTTGAGCCAGTCAAAAGAATAAATTTTTCAAGATACTCAATTGTCTAGTAAAATGACAATATTTCTTCATGTTTTCAAAGTTTAATTTAAAACTGAAACTTCAGCCTAGAAATAATGTATGATCAAAAATGTAAAAAAAATAAAGCTATGCAAAATTGGATAAAGCTACTTTCTTAATGCATCTAGAGCATTATTTATTTTATCATTATTGCATAGTTCATTCCAGACACGAGTTGGTGAAATAAATTTAAATTATACAACATATTTGTCTAATAAAGACACAAATTAGGCATTTCCTATTTGCATAATGTAACTTTTAAAATATATATTATCCAAAGAAACATGCTTCAACCACATTAAATTGTATGTACAATAATTCATTATTTTATGTCTTAACAATGAAACTAATTTGACTTAAAACATTCTCCATGAAGTAGATGAACAATTCTACTAAAGTATCCCAAATCTGTAAATTATATTAACGTTGAATTGGTTCACCTATTTTTGAAGTTATAGTTTTCCTAAAAAACCCTACATATCTGTACATCTCCATAGAAATGACCAAGATCAAACATATGACTGATTTGGAAAGATAACCAATATATTTTCCTTTCTGTACTAAAGTATTGTGATAATTACCATTACCATTATTATCTGCACATTTACATTTATATGGGAAATATCAGGTGAAATGGATGCTCAAATAATAGAGATAGTTATCACTTTGGGATTATAGTGCGAGACAACGATATTGTCTAAGTCATTTTCTATTTTATTTGTAGGAAACCTGTGTTAAATTTACAATTAAAAAAAAAAACAAAAATATAGTGTTATGTATCTGTAGTTAATTAATTTAATTAACCTCCTCCAAGGGATATTCTCTTACCTTTTTTGCAAATATTGAATTTCCATGTACAATTACTGAAACAAATTCTGCTGCTATAAAATGTTTGGAAACTATTTCAGGTAATATTTAATAGATTAAATATACTCTGTTATTTCTTAGAAACTTCTGAATATGATGTGGTAACTATTTTTCAAGTTCTACATGCTATTGATTTTTAGTAGTATGTATATATACATTCATGTAATGTTTTCATTCCTTTCTTTTATCCATGTTCTTTATAACTATAGCAGGGCCCAAAATTGCAGTGAAGAGAACGAGTTAAATGAATATGTTATCAGAATGTATTAATATTTTATATCATCCATAGTATTAAAGAGCTTAGATAATTATTTTAAAAATTATCTCTCCCCTGTCTTTCCAAATTAATGGTTTATTATTCTACATATATCTGAAACATTTTTGTAAATCCATGCTGATACCATTAAATCTTCTCTATCTGACTCCCATTGTAGTATCCACAATATAAAAATGACACATAGCTATATTATATAATAAAGCTTTTAATCTTAGAAACTTGGCAGTGAAGGGAAGGACTTCAGTGAATGTCTTATAAATATACTTAAATATTTAGAAACATGACTTTTTTTAAATTAAACTGAAGATTTAGAAAATTCTAAAACTCTAAGCTGGATGTTTCTTCAAAGATGAAACAGAGTCTGAAAAATGAATGAACGTAACTTAAGAGTTTAAACACTAATGATGGGGCGCCTGGGTGGCTCAGCAGGTTAAAGCCTCTGCCTTCGGCTCAGGTCATGATCCCAGGGTCCTGGGATCAAGCCCCGCACTGGGCTCTCTGCTCAGCAGGGAGCCTGCTTCCCCCCGCTCTCTCTGCCTGCCTCTCTGCCTACTTGTGATCTCTGTCTGTCAAATAAATAAATAAAATCTTAAAAAAAAAACCACTAATGATTATCAATCTATTTAAATACAAATAGAGTTATGGATATCAGAGACATTAATTAACATGAAATGTCCCATTTATTTATAACATATATATTTTTTTCTTTACATTTTGTACATTTTTAAATTTTATCTGATACATTGGAAGATCTGTTGCATATTTTCATTTAGTATGTCCATGACTGGGAAAAATGTAATATGCCAAAGAAGAAATACTATATAAAGTTTATATTTCCCACTGGGCAAGATCACCAAACTTTCAGAATTTTTGACATAAATTATTAAGGGAAAAAAAAGGAAGTTTTTTCTTCCAATTTTCAGGATTCCGAAGTGCACTTATTTTTAATTTGAAATAATTCTTGGGAAGCATGAATATGTCCTTATATAAAATGAGAAATTAACAAATAACTTGCCTGAGGATGCAGCAAAATGAAATCAGGATTTTTAATAAAGGCTATAGCTGTAGTTAATCCCTTTCATTCACTTTTACAATATGAATGTAAGCATCAGTACATGTTAATTTGAATCATACCTGACAGCTTTTAGGGATTCAAATCTCAGAAGTTTTCCTATGAAAGAGTTATCTTTCAAATAATCCCATAAATTAAACCACAAACTAAATTTTACTAAAATTGCTTATAATAGACTTCTACTTCCTGATATATTAGTAAATAGATAGTCTGCAGTACCTAATTTGAAGCTCTGTAAAACAACTACATTTTAGGGATTTTTTTTTTCCTGTACTGCATGGCTCACAGACAGTGCCTTTCCTGTTCACACTCCGTCACTATCAAAACCAGGTGAGATGACATGGGACACTCTTAAATATGCACTAAAATTTATCATGTTTTAGGAGAAAATGCCTAAATCTCCTGCAGCAATTGGGAAATTTAGTCTTGCCAAGAAAAAAAGTGTGGTTACTAACCTAAAGACTCCTTTCTTAAGAGGCATCAGTAGTTCTGGACTCCAGAGAAAAGCATCCTCTCTCTATGTGAGCTTATTGAGATTACTATCAGCTTCCCCTTTGGTTCCTTTTGTAATGCTACAGTTTCCAAGGCTTTCAACTTTCTCTAGGCCATAGCCTTAGTTCAGTCTAATTTCAATATATATGAAAATCCTATGGTTCTATTTAAAGGTAAAATAATTTAGAAAATTATTATTCCTCTGGCTGACTTCCAACAATAATTAAGAAAATAAGAATTAAGACTCAAGGCAAATCAAAGGTCTCAAGATTCAAGAAGTGATTATTCAACATCTGTTCATAATAAAACTCTCAATAAAGTGGGTTTAAAAGGAACATAACATAATAAAGGCCATATATAAAAAAGTCACAACTAACATCACACTTTATGGTGAGAAACTGAGTATTTCCTCCAAGATCAGGAAAAGGCAAGGATATCCACTCTTGCCACTTTTATTCAACATTATAATGGAAGTCCTGTAGCAATTGGACAAGAAAAAGAAATAAGAGACATCCATATTGGTAAGGATGAAGTTAAACATCACTATTTGCAGAAGACATGATACTATATATAGTATATATAGAAAACCCTAAAGACTACATCAAAAACTATTGGAAGTAATAAATGAATTAAAGATTTTTATAAAGATATAAAAATTTTATAAATTAATATAAAGATATAAAAATTTTTTAAAGATATAAAATTAATACCTGGAAATTGGTAACTTTTCTATAAACTACTAATGAAGTATCAGAAAGAGAAATTAAGAAAACAATCTCATTTATAATTTTACCAAAAATAATAAAATACTTAGAAATAAACTTAGCCAAAGAGGTAAAAGACTTACATTTCAAAAACTATAGAATGCTGATGAAAGAAATTGAAGATGACACAAACATTGGAAAGATAACCAATGTTTATGAGTTGGAAGAATTAACATTGTTGAAAATCTCCAAAGTACTCACAGCAATGTACAAATTCAATACAATTTCTATCAAAATATCAACAGCATTTTTCACACACCTCGAACACATAATCCTGAAATTTGTATGGAACCATGAGAGACTCCAAATAACCAAAGTGATCTTAAGAAAGAGGCACTACAATTCCAGATTGCAAGATACACTACCAAAGCTGTAGTCGTCAAAAGAGTATGGCATTGGCACAAACCCAGAGATACAGATCAATGGAACAGAATAGAGAACCCAGAAATAAACCCGTATTATATGGTTTATTATCTTTTGACTTTAATATTAAGCCTCCTGGCTTTATCAGGAAGTACAGCAGAATACACAATACACAGGTAAAATAAAGCCAACTTATTTTAAATTTTTTAAAAGATTTTATTTATTAATTTGTCAGAGAGAGAAAGAGAGTACAAGCAGGAGAGCAGCAGGCAGAGGGAAAGGTAGGCTGAGCAAGGAGCCGGATGCAGGACTCGATTCCTGGACCCTGGGATCATGACTTGAGCCAAAGGCAGATGCCTAACTGACTAAGCCACCCAGGCATCCCTATTTTTAATTAAAAAAAAAAATTGATTATATGCCAATCCCCAAATTTCATGTGATTATGCAATGTGGGGGTTTTCTTTTATGTATCTCAACTTTTTTTTTTCTTTTTGTAATTAAAACCCCTTAACATAGAATCTACACTTTTAACAATTTTTAAGTGTACAATACTCTATTGTTAACTATAGGTAAAATACATCTTTTATCTATAGGCACAATGTATCTATAAGCCTGTTAAGGAGATATATATCTTCCCTTCTCTCAGGGGAGCTATCAAACAATTACTTAGACTTTCTGAATTTAGGAGGACATTTGTTACAATGATAAATACTGCATGATGTCTAATTCTAGATATCATGAAGTAAAAACTCTGAAGGACTGAATGCTCCAGAATAAATTATTTATGGGTATTGCATGTTTGTTAATAAAATACTAAGATGTTTAGGAAATAATGAAAATATTCAAAATCTCCCACCTCTGTCTGCTTTTTCTCTTGCTTTATCTTGGGTCTGTCCTTATGGGTCAGCTTAAGCAGTTGAGTAGTTGTTTGGTGTTCCAAGTCCTGGGTGAACTGACTGACCTTGGGAAGCCCTTTGAGCTGTTCCAGAAGATAGGCCTTTGCTGCCACAACTGGATGGAGGGGAACCATTGGCAAACCAATGAGGCGCTTTAGGGCTGGATGTCCTGTCTGAGGACAAAATTCTTGGGTCTTTTCTCGTATAGCAGATTTACTATCTTGGCCTCCAGTTTCTTCCTAACAGCAGGTACAAGTGCCACCTTTTTCCCCTTGGTCTTTTTTTTTTTTTTTTTAAGATTTTATCTATTTATTTGACAGAGAGAGACACACTAAGAGAGGAAACACAAGCAGGGAGAGTGGGAGAGGGAGAAGCACGCTTCCTGCCTAAAAGGGAGCTGGATACAGGACTTGGTCCCAGGACCCTGGGATCATGACCTGAGCTGAAGGCCGATGCCTAACAACTGAGCCACCCAGGTGCCCCTCCCTTGGTCTTCTTTCCTTTTGGCATCTTGGACAGCTGAATGCAAAATCTAACACATAGATTATCTATTTTAATATTTCAAAAATATTTTTTGAATATTTTTATTCTGAATTTTTACTAGTTTCTTGTTTAAATAATTTAGTATCAATATTGTGCTTCATTTTGGTTATATTGATCTAATTTTCTAAGTCATATATTTAAGAAATTGTATATGTATATGCACATATATATATATATACACACACACACATATATATATATATATTTCTTTTCAAGTTCTATATATTCAATTTTCCAAAGATCATAAATTTTAAATGAGTTGTCTGAATCAACATTGCAATCCCCTATCTCTTTCTACACATACACTGTGTGTGTATATTTTTTTTTTAAAGATTTTATCTATTTGACAGAGAGAAATCACAAGTAGGCAGAGAGGCAGGCAGAGAGAGAGAGGGGGGAAGCAGGCTCCCTGCTGAGCAGAGAACCCAATGCAGGGCTCGATCCCAGGACCCTGGGATCATGACCTGAGCCGAAGGCAGAGGCTTTAACCCGCTGAGCCACCCAGGAGCCCTGTGTGTGTATATTTTTAATTAATAGACAATGACATTAAAACTTTCTATTTAAATTTTACTCATAGAATTATTTATGGTCCAGATGCCTGCTGCTGCACTGAGTACGTCTTCTATAATTTTTTATGTTACATCCTTTTTTGACTTGAAGGTAAATTGTTCATATTTATATATGCTCAGGAGAATGAAAAGCATAACTCTATGCAACATTTGATTAAAATAAATTATAATCTTTTGTCAATTCCTGCATATTTGCTACACAGTGCCTGTAAGTTTTCAACAAGCAAAAGTTTCTGAGGTATTTGAACTTTCACTCTGGGTAATGGTTAATAATTTTCTATAGTGTCAATCATGGCTTATAAATAAGTTTTATTATTATTATTTTTATTGCTTACCTAGAAAGAAAAGGCAATATCTTCTTGGAGTGAAAGAGAATAACTACTGATGATAACTATTATATATACTGTACATACATGATATCTTAAACAATGCTATTGATTAAAATATAGCTTTACTATGTTCTTTGGTAGAACATTAATGACATAAACTCAAAAGATAATTCTTGAGAATTAATTTACATTCCTCATTTTTGCCATATGTGAAAACCTCAGTGTCACCATTCTTTTTAATTACATTAACTTTCCTATTAAAACATTCAACAATTTCATCTTGAAAACACTGGAGAAAGATATTTTGACTTTGTAAAAACATGGAAAGGGAAGTATTTTTGCAAAAGAGAATCAAAATGTAAAAACAACTTCAAGGATTTGAGCTAAACTCAGAAATGCCAAACGTGTTATATAGCTATGGCTTTATTTCCGCCTACATGCTGAGATGAAAATGGAGATGTATATTGATCAAACTACTGAATGGAGCACAAACTAAAATTCCTTCAGACTGTTGTCATACTATAATGCATGCTTAAGACACATTGTAATGGACTTGAAAAATTTGTCCTAGCAGAGGATATATTTAGAGTCATATCTTTTCTGTAATTTTTAAAATTTGTTCTACCACATAATTTGTTATGCCACAAATTTGTAGAAAAAATGACAGAATTAGTTTGGGTATTTAAAAATAAAAAAGTAAAATGAGGGGCGCCTGGATGGCACAGTGGGTTAAGCATCTGACTCTTGGCTTAGGCTCAGGTTGTAATCTCAGGGTCCTGAGACTGAGCCCCCCACATTGGGCTCTGCAGTCACTCTGGAGTCTGTTTAGGATTCTCTCTCCCTTTTCCTCTGTGCCTCTCACTCATTTTCTCTCTCTCAAATAAATAAATGAATCATTAAAATAAAATTAAAAAAAAAGAAAATGAACAAAAGGCACATTTTGTTTCCCTTACAGAAGATAAATTATTGGAAGGGGATGCAAATACATTTAGAGATGATCTAATGTGCATTTAATTATTCACAAAATTCCCAATAAGTTATAATACATATTTCTCCTCTACTGTGATGTTAGCTGCTTTATGGAATGAAGCATGTATTTCTGTTGAAATACGTGAACAGATATCTAGTACTTGTTAGGCATTTAATTTATATTTTTTATTAACTAATTTAAATGAGTAATTATTATGATTAGTGACTTCTATTTACAGATTTTATATTATTTTAAAAAACCTGACCTTTTCAACCTTTATCCCATGTAAGCAAGAACAATAATCCATATATGAAATTGCATTTATAAAGAAATTTTAAGGATACATATATTTTCCCTTCTCTCAGCGACAACAAAAGATGACTGTGTAGACTTCCTGAATTTAGAAGGACATTTGTTACATGACAAATACAATATAATGTCTAATTCTGGGTATCATCAAGTAAATTCTCTGAAGGACTGAATGCTTTAAAATGAACTATTACATGGGTATTACATGTTTATTAATAAAGTATGGGGTTGTTTAAGAACTAATAAAAATACCCAAATCTACTATGTCCTGCTAAACATAGTGCAGTAAGCAAAGGAAAATACAGGACTGTGCTGAGGTTTTTTGCTGCAGTCTAATAGTACATGAAATCAAAGTAATAAGTTAGGATACTAGGAGGCATTGGTCATGACAGTTAACTTTGACCTTCATCAAACATTTAAATTTACTGACACTGAATCTGAGAATCTGTAAATAAATCTAACCATTGAAGGGGCAAAGAAACTATTTCTCAGGAGGTAATAATCTATTTATACCCACTATTTTGATATGTAGTTATATTAAATGTTTACAAAATAACAGGTTGTGACTTGTTTTTCTTTTTCCCAATAACCCAAGATCTTTTTAAGTTGTATTTTCAATATTCAGATGGAAGAAGATATAGAGGTACCTGATCAATGGAGGTTGATTCCTAAAATTGTATGACCAATTCCCACAATTCAACAGAAATTCAAAAGAGAGGGAGAGGATCACAGATAATCAGTTAAGTGACTACTAGAAACTGCCCTTGACAGCACTTCAACACAAAAAATATCCTTTCACAATACTGCACAGGAAAATATACTACACTAGAGGAAAGAAATGAAACAATGCAATAGTTGAAATGTTTCAAGGTTTTTTAAGGCTAGTCCAGTTAGCTATCAAATTCAAGATCCTCCACTTTGCTGCATGACCCTGGGCAACCTTTGAACACATTCTGAAAATTAGTATCTTTGCATATGAAATGGGGATAACAATCCATCATATACAGCAGTTGTGATTGAGTAAATAAATGAGAAAGCACTATATACCATGAAATAGCATCACTAAGTAAAACTATTACTGTTATCATTAATTCTACTTCTAGTACTAATGAGTAGTGGGAAATTAGGAATATAATGATGTTGAAATTAATATTGCCAGTAATCTGTACCAACTACTGATAGATTATTTTAATGAATGATGCCCTTCTGTTCATGGAAAATAAGTTATGAACTTACAGTTTTTTCTCTTAGAGTTATATCAAAGGTTTCCTCTATAAGAAAATATAAAATGTTAAAAGCTAAATTTTCAAAGGCATTAAATTACAAAATGCTTTTCTTTATCTGATTTTATTTTAGCTATTTGATATTTTATGCTATTTAATGGTTATGATTAAATCCTGAATCAACATATTTTCTAAAATCTCTCATAACAGTATAAGGCTTTTTAATTTTTGTGAACACCGAAAGATGGAAATAATTTATCAAATTGGGGTGTGCCTCTATGAATTATTTATTCTATAATCAAACACCAAGTAATTATAAACCAAATATTAACTGAACTAAACACTTACATGCGTTTTGGGAAAAATGTGTTTTTCTATCCATCTTGTAAATTGAATCTAGAGAGACAATTTCTATCTTGCAGTAGCAAAATAAATACAATTATGTACAGTATTTCTAAAACATAGCCAGCAATTCGTGTGTATATGTGACTCAATTATATTTTTACATTTAGAAAAAAATTTGAAACAAACTCAGAGTTAGTAAAAGGGGCAAGTCATTAAAAATAGCTCTTTCTTTTCTGAATCCCCTTAGAGTAAATTGCGGATATGATGTTCAATCACTCACCAACATTTTTGTGTATATTTCTTACTATCACTTTCTAGAAAACCATAATGTAAACATAAACATCAAGGATTGATATTAACATAACACAACCAACTACCCTGAGACCATTGAAATTTCTTCAATTATTTTAGTAATATCAATTACAAGAAAGGGAGATACTCTAGAATTACACATATGCATTAATGTGTTATGCCATTGTAGTTTCATTCAATCTGGAATAGTTCCCAGTTTATCCTTGACTTTCATGATCTTGACACATGGTATATTAAAAGCCAGTTGTTTTGTATAATGCCCTTCAATTTGGGATTCTCAGATATTTCATCATAATTAGATTCAGATTAAGCATCTTTGGCAGGTATAACAAACAAGTGATGCTGTGTCCTTCCCATCCAAGCCTATAAGGGTACACCATTTCAATTTGTCTCATTACTTGTTTATTGAGTTTGATTTTGAACACTTGATTAAGATGACACATGCTAGTATCACCTATTCTAAAGTTACTTTCGCCTCTTTTTTTTTTTTTTTTTGGTATATGTAAGTACTTGGGATAGAGCTATTCTGAGACTTCATCAAGCTATTCACTAATTTATATTAGTATAAACTCATGAATTTTTTTTATTTAATAGGGCATAATCTATTAATGACATCCTCTTGGTATTCAAATGTTCACAGTGAGGATCTTTTTACAATGACTTCTGTATTCTTTGGCATGTACATCACTCTTTGAATCTTCTTTGTTTTCTGGCCTAGAAAAATACCTCAGGTCACATTTTTGTACTTTCTTTCTTCCACTCCTGGAGCGAATTTCTTCTCTCAAGATTCTTGGATTGTTTTAATGGAGAACAGAGTATAGAAAGGAGGATTTTGCTGCTAGGTGTACTCATTGCTATTGGTGTGTCACTGCTCATAGGAACACTGCAGCAGACAGAGCCAGGAACGTACATATATACATATGCATAACACAAATTTGCATTTATTGTCACATTTATTTAGGTACGTTAAAAGTTCTGAGTTTACAATGATATCTCTAATTTGAATCCAACAGCACAGGCCTTATTCTAGTTTTCTCCATTTCTACCCACTTGCCACTCACATCCCAGTCTCGTACTTCTTTAGGGCTTTAAAATTCAAGGGTAGATTTTACTATTACCTACTATTTTGATTTTCTTATTACCTCCACTTGTATATTGATTCCCTACTCTGAATTACAATCCCCACAAGGATATTTTCTTCACTCCTCTTTGGATATTACATCCTAAGCCATTCTGTAATTTCCCCAAGTGGAAAGACACTCTTCTCACTCAGTTCTAATTACAATTTTTTGGGCTGGGCAGCTGCTGCCATTTTGACATCTCTCCTGCAGAAGATTAATTTCTTTCCTCATCTGTTCTGGTACCAATAGCCCTTGCTGGGCTGTCTTTTTCATTTGATCCAGATTATGAAGCACCTTGACTCCTCATCCACATACTTATACACATAAGCACCTGCCTTGCTCAGCCCTACCGAGTGGCTTGTGAATTGGTGTGTTCAGGAAGAGAAAGAGAAAGGGAAGAAAAGCAGCTACAGTTTATTTTGATATATTGAATTGTATGTTAGAACAACAAAGTCTATAGAATAAGCCAACTTTTAAATCTTACATAAACAAATATTGCACATAGTACAGATGAATATTTTAAATAATGCTCTCCTAATGTGGGCTCTATTTTACTTCATTATATATTTTAAAGATTTAGTTATTTATTTTAGAGAGAGAGCATGCCCACATGAGATGCAGTGGGACAGAATCCCCAAGTAGGCTCCCCATTGAGCATGGAGCCCCACACGGGACTCAATCCCACCACCAATGAGATCATGACCTAAGCTGAAACCAAGAGTTGACGCTCAACTGACTGAGCCACCCAGGAGCCCCAAGGAGGCTCTATTTTAAATCTAGCTATTCACTATGTATTAATATTATTAGATTAAATATATTTTTGTTATTATAAAGAAGTTTCTTGTATTATACAATTAATAAATCAAATTATTGTTTGATACAGAAAATTTAAAGAAAGACTGAAACAAAGTAAAAATCAGTGAGTTATATATTGAAGTTATTTTTTTAAATAAATTCATGTAAGTTTACTGTTAAAATACTAATATGGGATAGAATCATTTTAAAACTTATTCTGATCTAAAATATCAAAATAAGAAATACAATAAAGAGTCAATTTTACATATACACTATCTATATATATATTAAGGAGTCAAACTATGATCATGTCATAATATTAATGACTATTTCTGGACTTGATGTTTAATATTCCACTGATCTATATGTCTACTTCAGAACTGGTCTGTACAGTATTGATCTGATAGCCTTATAAAATAGTTGGTTATGCCTAAATCCATAACATCAGTAAGATGATATATGAATATACTGATCATGGCAGGGTGTCAATAATGTTGATCAATGATAATTAAAGATAATCTGAGAAATAATAATTTACCATAAGATATATTAAATCAAACCACATCAGGCTACCCTCAGAATGGCAACTTTATACTAGGTTTTACATACTGTGAAAGGGGAAGACTCAGAAAATTTATTTAAAAATAAAAACAGTATATAATATAAAGACACAAGACTCAATACCGGCATCTTTAGGAAACAGTTAAGATGGTTAAATTAAAGTACATGAGAAAGGTCTAGATGATGAATATAAAGTTGCAAAGAAGCTGAAGAAAGAAAGAAATGAAATTTTTAACTTTGGCCCTATATTATGGCCCATTAAACATATCTGAAGCATCAGCTGATTTAATGAAGAAATCCTAATTCTTTACCATAAAACTAAGAGTTTTACAGTAAAATCATGCCAGGGGGAGAGGAACTAAGAATTAAGAACTTCAAATATGAATAAAATTATACAAAACATTTTACATCCATTTATATAAAAATCAACCTAATAGACCTGAGTGTTGGGATGCGACTACAGATGATATATTACTGTTGGGATTGTTAAGTGGGTTCTATTTCTGAAGGCTAACATATTATATACCCTACAACCTAGAAATTCTATTTTCCAGTATATACCAAGGGAAGACTGGACCATACTTACTCTAGGATACTTTGCCAAGAATGTTCCTAGCAGTACCTCTCATAGTAACAAATTTCAGAATAAAAAACTTGATTTCATGGCAGAGAAATGGGTGTATGAGCAAAACAGAAATATTATAAGGCTGTAAAATGACTGAATTAAGACAAATACAATAATACAGACAAACCTTAAAATGTAGTAGTAACAGAAAAAAAATTAAGTGCCAGGAATGTGCACTGAACATGATACCCACTTTCTAAGAAAAAAAAACTTATGTGTGTGTGCTGGTATGTGTGTGCTTTTGTCCTTTTTAATAACATATGAATACATGAAAACTATAAAACAATGATTACAATAATCAGAATGTTTTCCCAGGAGAAATGCACATGGATCAGATAGGTCAAATTTCCCAGCAAGTTCACTGGTATTTATTAAATCATGAAAACAAGATAACTAATGTGAATAAATAAATACAAGATGATTTTTAAGTATTTAAACAAGATTATAATGTGAACAGAAGATTGTCATAATTCTATGTAACCAGGGCTTATTAAAAGTAAAAAGAGTATATCCATTTGTATTAGAACATTTGTAACTAATCTCAAAGTGCTAATTGGTTTTCTTTCTTCCTTTTTTTTTTTTTAATTGGGTTGTTGGTCTTTTTCCCCTGAAATGTTTAGTTTGTTCTTTTTTTTCAATTTTAATTCCAATATAATTAATATACAGTGTTATATTAGTTTCAGGTTTACATTATAGTGTTTCAGTAATCAGGGATAATCAATAATCAGTATTAATCAATAATCAGTAATGCATTACTCAGTGCTCATCACAGTAAGCATACTTTTAATCTCCTTCACCTTTTTCACCCATCTCCTGACCCGGCTCTCCTCTGGTGACCATCAGTTTGTTCCCTGTACTTAAGAGATTTTGTTATTGTTTGTCTCTTCTCTTGTTTATTTAATTGTTTTGTTTCTTTATAAGTGAATTAATATGGTATCTGTCTTTCTCTAACTCATTTATTTCACTTAGCATTATACCCTCTAGATCCATCCATGTTGTTGCAAATGTCAAGATGTCATTTTTATGGTTGAGTAATATTCCATTGCGAGTGTGTGTTGTGTACACACACACAATTATCACATCTTCTTCATCCATTCATCTATCACTGGACACTTGGGTTGTGGAGAAAAAGAAACCCTTCTGTGCTGTTGGTAAGAATGCAAACTGGTACTTCCACTGTGGAAACAGTATGGCAGTTCTTCAAAAAATTTAAAATAGAATTACCATATGATCCAGTAATTCCACCCCTGGGTTTTTACCCAAAGAATATGAAAACACTGATTTGAAAAGGTATTTGTACCCCTATGTTTATTGCAACATTATTTATTTCAGCCATATTATGGAAGCAACCCAAGTACTAATCAGTTTTTAATAGTAGTTTTATTGTTTTTTTTTAAGTGTTTAAAAATTCTAAAAATGTTTAAGAAAATCTGAAGTATTCTAATTGTAAAGAGTGTTAAAGTCATCAATCAATTTAAATTTCAAAGGAAATATAATTTCTGAAACTAAAGCATGTGGTTTAATAATTATTAAGCATTACGGGTATTGGACTCTTGTGAATAGTAGGGCATCCATACGGGGATAGGTGGCAGTGTTCAGGGGCACAAACTGGCACAGAGTCTAGTACTGAGCTGGTGATTCCACATGGAGGTTAGGCGTACAAGCTCAGGAGTGGGGTGTCAGTGTTCACTTAGTTTAAGGAGGAAGGCATCCACGCATTTTTCCAATCTGGAATTGATGGGGAGAGACTTTTGCATGATAGAAGTGGTGACTCACTGGGGAGGGTGTCAGAGTTCAGTATAGTGCCTATATACTGTGCCAGTGCTCGGTTACATACTGCAAAACAGATCAAACAAGTAAGCATATTGAGAGAAAGGAGAGACTGATATTTTCCTTGCCTGAGAAAGGGAGGCAGTTACAAATATGGAATTAGAGAATTAGTGTGCTCACTTGTTTTAAAATTATTATTATTATTTTTTAATTTGAGGCAGAGAGAGAGTGAGAGCAACAGTGTGCCAGGAGGTAAGAGGGACAGAGGGAGAGGGAGAGAGGCAGACTGCATGCCCCATGAAGAGCCAGATACGGGGCTCAATCTTATAACCCTGAGATCATGACCTGAGCCAAAATCAAGAGTTGGATGCCTAAATGAGCCACCAGGTGCCCCAGTGTGCTCACTGATTTTGACAGATGTTGATAAATAGATAGTTTGTGTGTGTGTGTGTGTGTGTGTGTGTGTGCACGCGCACGCATGCATGCATTCTTGCAAGAATCTCATTTTGTCCGCCTAAGGATGTGGGTAAGGCGACATTAAAATAACAATGAGCACACAAAGGTCTAGCTCTTAGTTTCCAAAAATTGTTTTCCAGAAACCAGAATTCTTTGAAGAAATTTTAGGTTGCAGTGGTAAGGTGGGAAACTATAAGGGGAGACTGTGATATATTTTGTACTAGAAAATAACTCAGAGAGTGATTGGACCATAACAAAAGTCAGAAAAGTCAGCCTAAAACTTTTCCATGGGCTAAATACGGAACATTCTGAGCATCAAAATAATAAAGGGACTGGATTCTAACTCATTAAATTCAATAGGAATCCATGAGTCCACTGGGATATGGGTAAGTGAACTCTGCTTGAAAATAAGGCTGACTGTGAGAACTGGAGTACAAAAAATATACAGGTTGAGTTTGCTGTTTCATCGGATCTGAAAACAATACTGGGTCAGAAAACCACAAAGAAAAAAATGAGTGCACCAGAGGTAAGAATTCCACAAGAGGTTTTCAGTTTTAATAATGTTAATAATGGGGCCAGAAGTGGGAATTATCTACAATCTTGTAAGGTTCTTAGGCCTGTTTAAGTTTATAGAACATTCAAATTTCACTACAAACCAAAAATATCTTGAAAAGAAAGAAACGTTACTATGTGTAACTGTCACCTTTCAAAGTGACCAGATTTATGTGAGAAGTATCACATTAATGCGGTTGACTGTTACTTTAGCTACCATGAAACATATCTCCCAGTATTTACACTGTTGCATGCTATGTTCTCAAATTGATTCTGGTTAGCTCTATGATTGCATTAAACATTAGCATAAAATACACTAAAGTATTTCTAGATTATGGATGTACATTTCTATTATGTGATTCAGAAAAAAATATGTGTTGGGGAGGGAGCTATAGATAAGCAAATGAGCAAATTATTAATATGAATAAAGGGTAAACATGTTTTTGTTCTGTTGTGCATCTTGTCTATAACTATGGAAATATGGAAATATGAAAACTTGTACTTAGTTTAATTTCTTTTTCTGAGTTGCAGGTTTCTCAGAGATGGTTTACACAAATTAAAGCCATTAAGTAAAGGATAGGTGTATACAATCAAAATCTTCTCTTGGAAGAAACAATTGCTTCCAGATTTTAGCAAAGCTGAAAACAGACATCAGCTAAGCATTTTCTAAAGTACAGGGCTAAAGCATGCTCCTCAGCTCTGGCACCTTGGTGTTTTTACTCACGCTACCTTCTAAGTTCTGTGAAATGAGAAAGGTATTTTACAATTGCCCTGCTGTATCTAGACATGGAGAACAGAAGGTTGAGTTTGATAGGTGTTCAAATAAATGTTAATTTGCTCTCACACAATTGCCTGCCTGACTTCAAAAAAACAAAACAAAACATACATATTGGAAAGATCCAAGATGATAAAATGGAGCTTCTTGGTATTATCTAAAGGAAAACTCATGTGAAAACTGAACCAGCTCTTGGTATTATTAATGTACTCTACTCCTCTGAGTTAATATGTAGATAACCATTCATTGCCATATATTCCCTTTCCCTCGATATCAAGCTTTCTATTGATTGTTGAACTTTTCACCTCTAACTACTTACTTACCGGTTTCATTAGTATTAGTTCATCTCATTTTATTTTTATTCCCATATTATACACTGAGATGAAAAATAAAGCCTTATATTAAGGAGTGACAAAAATGAAAAGGATTTAATTGCCTCTGGTTCTTTCT
Organism: Enhydra lutris kenyoni; assembly: GCF_002288905.1. Classification (NCBI taxonomy): domain Eukaryota; kingdom Metazoa; phylum Chordata; class Mammalia; order Carnivora; family Mustelidae; genus Enhydra; species Enhydra lutris. The sequence continues at coordinate 37,222,073 of NW_019154099.1, read as the reverse complement.
CAGCCTCAACAAGGCCATTTCAAATACCGAAATATTATTTATCATTTTTAATGCTGACTTGAGGTTTGCAAATATAACCGAATTTATGCACCCTCTATCCTCGTAGTGGAAAAACGGAGAACAGTACACATTTATGCAGATAGGCATAATAATAAAAGTTTGTGCATATTTTTAGAATCTGAACTCAGACTTTAAGGTTTTAAAGAGTCATTGTGGTAAGCAACTTATTGTACAGAGCACTTTTAATAGAGCTGTGAAATCTATTGTTATATGTACTGTGCTGTATTTATACACTTGAAAGGAGAGTTTCAATGAAATGTGTCAAGTTTTACTTTTAGTCAGCCATGATGGGAACACTTAGGGTACTAGTGAGTCAAATAATTCCAGATTTCTCTTCAATTGAGCCATCACAGACCTTACATATTATAAATATGGCCAGTACCTCAAGAGTTAGGCAATGTAAAACATGAAGAATTATACAACATGAAATAACAAACCTTGAAATGAAAGCCAGCATCCTATAGAGATGAATTTTACTTGGAGATCGCATACTAGAGCAACACCATTTTTAAATGTCACATCTGTCCATGTTAGAATTTTATTTGTTTTGTATTTTACTTTATACTATTTTTATTATTAAGACATTCATATATAATTTACAATTACATAGTAAAAGAAGTATTTTTAGGGGTGTACCTCACCCTTGATCTTTTTAGCCTTGTCCCCAATTACCCCTGGTTTCTGGTTTATCTTTTCTGTATTTATTTTTGCCAAAGTATGTGGACAAATGAATGTTTTCTTATTTCCTCCATCTTTCAATGTAAAATAGAGCACATTGTCTATGCTCTTTTTTGTGCTATTTTACAAATAATGTTGAATAACCTTGTGCAGATATATTTTCCTATTGTTGGAAATGACTGGATTAAAAGGTAAAGCATGTACAATTTTGTTAAGTGTGGTTAAATTCATATTCATTAGGTTAAAACATTTTGAATTTCCAAAGTACAGTACGAGAGAGTGTCTGGTTCCCATCTTAACATATTATCAAGCTTTTATTTTTGGTCATTATGATTGATAAGAAAGAGTTGCTCAGGATTCTTCTAATTTTTATTTCACTAGTAATGTGCAAAATTGAAAATCTTCCATAGGAAAGATTCACAGGTGATTTTCATACCTTTTTTTGTTAATTACTGTTTATATCTTCCCATTTTTTGGTAAGTTTTTTGTCTTCCCATTTACACAATCACACTGTTTGTGACTAACATTGTATATTTATATTGTATATTCACTATCATTTGCCTTTTGACTTCTTGCTGCATTTTTTCCATGCTCCAAATTTTAAAATCTAATTTGAAGTTATTAATATTTTATTTTATGTCTTCTAGATTTTATACTATTAAACATGTCTCCATACATTCAGATTAGCATAATGAATTTACTCATTTTTTTCTTTGTGTGTGTGTGTATAATATTTAGATCCATAATTCCACTGGAGGACACAAGTTTTCATACTAAAAATATAGGCTGTGATTGTAATACAAAAGTATCCATCAACCGACATTTTCTTTTTTTTGAATCATGAACTGATACGAAGTTTTCAACAGAATTTCATCTTCACGCAGATAAATTTTTCACAATTAGTCAATTAATACAGTAAATTATAATGATAATTTCCTGAAAATTGAAACTTGTATCCCTAAAATAATTTTTTTACCCTTTATCATGTATCATTTTTCTACTATATTTCATTGTTTATATTATATTAAGAAATTTTCCAAAAACGTTCATTAGAAATACTGATTTGTAATTTTCTTATCCATGTGCTATTGATAATGCTATCAGTAAAGCTATCGTTGTCATACTAATTTTATAGGAAAACTTTGGAAGTTCCTTCCATTTTTGGTGTTCTAAAACAATTAAGGGGCTCTATATTTATTAAAGGTTTGGCATTTAGGCTAGTAAAATGTTGATTAGTATGTTTTTGTTTTATTTTCATTTTTAGATCATTGAAAATTGTTTCAATTAATTGGAACTAATTAATTTTACTTCCTTCTTACAATTCTTACAATTTTATAGATCCAAGATTATTAATTTCCCCCTAATTATCACTATAAATATATCTTATAAGTTATAAAATTTAATGTAGTTTATTTTTTTTAGAAATTATGTATTTTTTCACTTCTTTCATCCTTGAGTTGCTTAATTAAAAAAATTAATAAAATGGAGCTTTATAAAAATAATTTTTGCATTACTTTATAGATGTAATAATTACGATCAGAGAAGGTTGTTGGAAGAGTTTCTACTTTAAGGAACTAATGTGATTTTTTTTGTGATCTAATTTGATAATTTTTGTTAATATGTCATTTGGTCTGTTAACAAAGTATATTCTCTATTATCAGGTGGCAAAGTTTTACATGTCTCCATAGGTCTAATTATCAATTACAAGTTTCTTCTATATTCTTATTTGTCTACTTTGTCTACTTCACCAAGAGTATTGTGTTACACCTTTCTGATATTTTTGTGTTGCTGTCTCTTTTTGTTTCCTCTTTCTGCTTTATTACGTCCACTGCAGTATTACTTGGTGCATATGTATCATATATGTGGTCCTTACATTGTGGATTGTGGCTTTTAACATTAAAAAACATACCTCTTTGTATATTTAATCCTGTTTTATTGTAATCTATTTTGCTGATATTTAAATAGCAATGCCTATTTTCTTCCTGTTTTTACTTCTCTTGTCTTTATTTATTCACTTTAAAAATACCTTGTTTTAAGTAAATCTCTCAGAAGTAGCATTTAGTTGGTTCCCCCTTTGTGAGACAATCTGAATTTTTTAAACACGTGGTTTAATCTTCATGTTTATTCACAGGGCTGATATATTTCACATCTGCCAAATCACTCCTTGATACAATATTTTGCTTCTAATACTGTATTCACTGTTTTCTTCTTAACATGATACAATTTTTCCTTTTGCTAAAATTTCCTTTAAACCTATAAATGCTAGTAATTTCAGTATATTAGTTGATTGTGAATGTGAATGTATACCATTTTAATGCCTGGCATCATCTGTTTTATTAATATTTTTATTATATTTCTCAGTTTTTATTGATATACTTTGCCTTATTCTATTGTCTATATCATAATCAATACACTTAGGGTTCTTTCCTCTATTATCTCTTGTCTTCTCATATTTTAGTTATCATTTTTACTTTGTCAGTAAGTATCACTTGTAAAGCGCCATTATTACATCCTCACTCTCAGCTTCACTAGAACTTATTATCTACAAATTAGTTTACACATTATTTATTCTTCATTTTCCTAATACTTTTTCTTGCTTTAATAAAGTCCACCCACTTCTATAATCCTCAAGAAATATATTAGCTGCTTTCTTGCATATATAAAGAGCTTAGAGAGGTATATAATTTTTTGTTCGTAGTTTAGTTCCTTAATTTTCTTGAAACTACTTCTGCATTTTTGCCTTTCTATGTACATGGCTCATGAGACGTTTGATGCAAGTCTAATTCTCAGGTATTTGCAAGTAACTTGGATTTTATTCACATGGAGGATCTATGGATTTTTTCTTTATTTATTAATGTTATTGTTTATAAAGATATGTCTCAAAGTTGCTTTTTTATAGAGGTTTTTTTTTTGTTGTTTTTAAAGATTTTATTTATTTGTCAGAGAGAGAGGGAGAGAGAGCGAGCACAGGCAGACAGAATGGCAGGCAGAGGCAGAGGGAGAAGCAGGCTCCCTGATGAGAAAGGAGCCCGATGTGGGACTTGATCCCAGGACACTGGGATCATGACCTGAGCCGAAGGCAGCAGCTTAACCAACTGAGCCACCCAGGCGTCCCTCAAAGTTGCTTTTTAAACCAGTTTTCTTAGATATGTTCAAAGTCATTCAATATTGAAATTCAGGTTATTTTATATCTAGATTTTTAAATTTTTAATTTTAAATATTAGCTTTGTTCAGTTTTTTTGTTTTGTTTCATTTTCTCTTCAGAGTTTCCAATTATATATACTAGATCCCTTTTGCCTTACTGTCACTTTGACCACTTTCTCTGGAACCTCTTTTATTTCTTTGTTTATTATTTACTTTATATTATATTTACTTTATTTTGTATTTATATTATATTGTGTTTACTACCTTCCTTCAATAGCCATTGTGAAATTTCTATTTGATTGTTGCTTCCCTTAAGATAATTATAATTTAGTGTTCATTTCTATTATGGTTTTTACTTTTCCACTACCTTTCTGAACTTAATAATCTTTTCATTCTATTTTATTTTAAACATTTCTGCTTTCAGTTTTCATATTTATCATTCAACATGATTTTACGTATATCCAGATGTTTTGTCGAAAATATTTAATTCATTCAGGGATTTTTGTTTGTTTGTTTGTTTGTTTTCTTCATTGTGCTATTTTTGTTTGTTCATGAGGGGCATTTTATCAGCTTGTGCTTTTATTCACATTTTTCTGTTTTTTAAAATAGATTTTTTATGAATATATAGACCTTTTTTTTTTCTGTTTGTTTCATGTGTATATACTAAACAAATTTAGAGCAGATTCCTAGTTCAAAATTGACTTTACTTCTAGTGTAGTAAAGAATAATTTCGTTAATGGATGCCTTTATTTTTCTGTGGATTTGGGGGAGGATTATGTGGCTTTAGTTTCTCTTACTATTGTTCTTTTTGTTTTGCGCAACATAAATTTGCCCCACTTGCTTTTACTTTATTCTATCAAGGAGTACCAGTCCTTCCTTTTCACGTTCTTTTTTCCCAGAGCAATAGTTTTGGAAAGATGATATCAAAATCATGTACGTTTTAAACTTATTTCCCTATGGTCACTCCACTGATATGCCAAAATTCTTTTTAAGTATTTCTAAACTTAGTATCAGCATTTTCTCTCTGTAAGTGATTTTAGATCACAGTTAGACTCCTTGATAATTCTGTTTTCCCTCTTTTAGCTATTTTTTCCAGTACTACGCTGTATTATGTTTCATGAGATGTTTAAATATAAGTATTCTGAAATGCACTGTCACCTCTATCATCTGGCTTAACGGAGGGCAGCTCTGTGTGTGAAGGTGTGTATATGTGTGCCTACATGTCTGTATGTACACATGCATCTTATTTTCTATTAAAGTGTATTTCTGGGGCACCTGGGTGGCTCAGTGGGTTAAAGCCGCTGCCTTCGGCTCAGGTTGTGATTTAGGGGTCCTGGGATCAAGCCCCACATTGGGCTCTCTGCTCAGTGGGGAGCCTGCTTCCTCCTCTCTCTCTGCCTGCCTCTCTGCCTATTTGTGATCTCTGTCTGTCAAATAAATAAATAAAATTTTTTTTTTAAAAAGTGTATTGCTTTTGAAAGATGTATAGAAAGCTTCAGATTAAAGTGGTCATTATTGTCATTGTTTATAAAAACTCCTTTGATCCTATTAATGATTTTGAAAAAAATTATGATTGATTTCATTCCAACCCAAGATACAAAAATAATTTTCAAAGATAAAAATTTATGTTAAAAAAGTATACATTTTAAAATATTAAAATAATTGCACCTAAGAAGAAAATAGTAATCGGTACCTGTGTGATTTAAATTTTTACATAGTATAATGTAATGGAGAAAATAATAATCATTATTTTTTCATTTTTTTTCTGTAACAGATTTGTTAATTTTTCATACCTTTTTCTTCTTATAATTATCTCCCATTAAAATTGCACACAATATAAATTTCAAACACAGAAAACTATTTTAAGAGAAAATAAAACTTCAATACAAGTTTCACTACAAGCTCAAAATTCATACATATAGTAAGCTTATATGACCAACATATTAAATTGTTTAAAAAGAAAGGTGCCAACTCTTCATCCTTCTTGAAGTTCTTTCACAAGGCAAACATTCTGTGTCCACCTATATATGTTGAATATGGCTTGGATAGAAAACATGATGTTTAAACATCATTTTTATAACATGTTTCTTCTCTTTTTTAAGATTTTATTTATTTATTAGTCAGAGAGAGAGAGAGAGCTGTACAAGCAGGGGAAGTGGCAGACAGAGGGAGAAGCAGTTCCCCCACTGAGCAAGGAGCCTGATATGGGACTTGATCCCAGGACCCTGGGATCATGACCTGAGTTGAAGGCAGACATGTAAGTGACTGAGCCCCCAGGCATCCCTACAACAAACATGTTTCTTCTTTTAGTTTGATATGATGGTAAGACATTATATAAAAGTGCATGAAATTTCAAAAACTGTATTGTCTTAGGAAAGGGTTGATAATATAAGAGCTGTTTGGTAGAATGTTTATTAAGTAAGTAGTCATGAAATTAGATAAATTCTATATACACATGTATAACCTTCAGCAACTGCCAAAATCCATTTATATTCCTATATTGGACAGGAAGATAAAGAATTAAAAGAAACCAGTAATCTCATCTGTCTGGTAACAGTAAAGACAGAAAGCCTAGAAAAATGGGGAAAGAAGATGAGAAAGCAGAATAAGGAGGAGGAGGATGAGGAGAGGAATAATAATAATAATAACAAAAAATAAGAACAGTAACAACATCACAACAAGAAATAACCACATATGAAGAGGGAAACTGTACTGTAATGACTGAAATAAGGCTAGGAAATCATGGGACAAAATATAGACAGAATTAACATTACCTAGAAAATCTACCATATTAAATGAGATATTGTTGTATTACTTTCATAGAGATAAACATTTTTTACCAATTCTTCAGTTAGGAGTAATTAAAATTAATGTTAACATTAGATAATATTAGTTACACATGAGCCAAGCAAATAATCCCCCGCTGGTCAAATCTGAACAACTAAGTGAAGTATTATTGGATTATAAGGTGAAGTATAAAATAAATATCCATGTCCATATAAGCATAATGTATTATTGAATAAATAAACAGGCAATACTATTGATTGACTTGCCCCTCCCCAACTCATATATTAAAGCCTTATCCATGGGTGAGGACAGACCTGAGAGGAGGTAATGAAATAACACAAGTAGACCCTTAATAGAATTGATGGTTTTATAATACGAGGGAGAAAGAGAGATGTTGCTCACTCTGTGCACACACCAAGGAAATGCCATATGTATGTAGGAACAAGAAAGTGCCCATCTGGAGCACCTACGTGGCTCAGTGGGTTAAAGCCTCTGTCTTTGGCTCAAGTGATGATCCCAGGGTCCTGGGATCTAGCCCCGCATCGGGCTCTCTGCTCAGCAGGGAGCCTGCTTCCCCCTCTGTCTCTGTGCCTGCCCCTCTTGCATAGTGACCTCTTTCCAGAGTACAGTATAGAAAAGAGGGAAAAAGAGTAACTACACAGTCGAGAAACCTGACAAACTACCTCAGCTAGGTGATAAACATCAGTATCAACAGTAGTATGTCATGTCGATATTATGTACTCTTGATATTTTATGATGAAGACAGCACTTTACCTCTATTATTTTCCTCTCAAAATATATAATTCCTATCTAATAAAGGGAAAACATCAAACAAAATTCTGCTACAGGGAACCCTAAAAATACTTAACAAATATTCTTCAAAACTGTCCATGTTATGAAAACAAGTGTGAAAAGCTGTCATAGTGAAAAGGAGCCTAAGGAGATATGATGACTAAATGTAACGTGGTATCTTGATTGAGATCCTGGAATAGGAAAAGGACAATAGGTAAAAATGAAAGAAATCTGAATGAAGTATATTTTAATATAGCTCATTAATTATAGCAAATGCCCATATTTTTCTAAGATAACTATAATAAAGGAAACTGGATGTGAGGTTTATGAAGAATCTCTGTTATATCTTTAAAAGGTATACTTTAAAGTGTATATGCAACCTAAGATATATTTTAAAATACCCTGTAAAAAGTTTTATCATATTTCTATCATAAACATGCTTCTAGGGCACAAACAATATTTTAGTTATATTTGAAGAAGTCAGAACCCAATGTTCTGACCTATTACTGTGTTTGCTTTAATTGTAGCAAAAGAATAGCCACATAAGAAGAGGCATATAGAGAATACACTGTAGGTGGTGGTGGTAGGTGTAAGTAGAGTAGAGGAGAAAGGCCCTGATGATAGGAATGCTAGGGCTGAACTAGTTGGACCCCAATGCCAAATCACTGTGCCATCCAAGATGCTGCTATGTTGCAGCCTTCCGTTTGGTAGGTAAATCATAGGAGTGGGAATAATTGCCTTTTTTTTTTTAATTATTATTACATAGGGCAACAGAATGATCAAAGAGGAATATAAAACTAAAGTTTGACAGATGTACAGAAATTATGAATCCTTTGTTAAAAGAAGGCAATTCCATGAGGAGAAGGATGAGAGAAGAAGCCATATGTAAAGCTAAAACTAATTTTAAGCATAATCTGTTTTTATTAGTCCTAAGCCGAAATGCTGTCCAGGCAGTGCTCATCCACAGCTTACTCTTTCCCTGTGTGTGTGTGTGTGTGTGTGTTCCCTCGAATGCCTGCCTTTTCTTCTCATCGAGGTAGGTCAGAGAATAAGATAAATGGATCAAAAACAAAGAATGTTAATTTTGTGGGAATACAAGTCTGCCCTTCAGAGATCAGGGCATCACAACTTTGAACACGAAGAATGCTAGAATGCTAAAGAAGAACGAAGAATGCTGAACCTGCTTTTGTTTTGAACTACACATTTATAATAAGTTTACTGATTTTTTTAATGAGTTAGCCTTCCAAAGCCCATTATTTATATAAACTAAGAAGGTGTTTTGAATTTCAATTAGGTGTTTTTGGTTAGTCCACATTTGCAAGAGATCTTTTGAAACAAAATCCATATTTCAGTTGGGAAATGCTTAAAATACAATTTCCCCAGTAAATGCAAGACCTTCAATAAAGATATGTTGGGTGAATAAATGTATGGATGCAAGTTTTCATAAATTGCATAACACATTTCTTTTTTTTAGATTTTATTTATTTATTTGACAGAGATCACAAATAGGCAGAGAAGCAGGCAGTGAGAGAGGGGGAAGCAGGATCCTTGCTGAGCAGAGACCCTGATGCGGGGCTGGATCCTAGGACCTTGAGATCATGACCTGAGCCAAAGGCAGAGACTTTAACCCACTGAGCCACCCAGGCGCCCCCATAACACGTATTCTTAACTTTGATTCCAGACTATGAAGTGCACATTCAAATTACTCTGTAGGAAGTTTGGCCATTTTGTTGCCCTCCATGAAATTGATAATAGTGTTGATTAAACAAATTGCTTTTGTTTATAAATAAGAAAATGCACACTTACTGTTACAACAAAATTTAAAATGATGAAAGTAGAAAGCAAATACAGCACTTTCCAAGACTTCACTAGGAAATTATTCTCTATTGAGTTTACTCTTTTCCCTAGCAAGCAAAATGAAACATACTGCCAGAACAAATTTAGAGTAAGTGAATTAGGATGCAAAATAAGGAAAATAGAATCTTGTAAGAAAACCTCAGAATTATAATGTCAAATAGATATACAAAATAGTCTAAAGTTTGTGATGCAGTATCATGCCACTCAGTAGGCCTCAAAGTAACTAACTTTGAGTAATAACTTCTTATCCTCTATAAGGATAATATTAACTTCTTATCCTCTTTCCAAAGGAGTTTAGGAAATTGCAAAAAAAAAAAAAAAAAGTACACCTATGTTTTCTTTAAAATATTTCTTATTCTTGAATAGGTGTAATTTTTATCTAACTCAGACCTAAAAAATATACATAGAAATCATATTTGGCCTTGACTTTAATCCATTAATTGCAAAAGTTTTCAGTTTATTTCTATACACGTATTATAAGTACATATGATATATTATGGCAATAATGTTAGTGTTTAGACATGAAAAGGGGGCAGAAGAATGAATGAATCCACATATAAAAAGCTATTAGAATCTTGGATTTGTTATGCTGCGGGTGATCCTGTTGTTCTTCTGTATCATTTCCTGACTTGATTCTAGTTGGTTTGGGTCATGGGAACCCTGGCTCAAGTGGTCTCCAAACCACAGGCATTATTTTGTTGCTAATAATTATTATTGCCTCCCTAATAAGCTGTATTTTCTCAAAAATCTTTAATGTATGTCAGCAGCCATTGAGCAGCCAACATATGGTCTCTCTCTAATTGGAACTGACAAAAAAGAAGCATGATCCCACACCCTTATGATATATGTCCCCACATGTCCCTGTATTTCTTTTTTTTGTTTGTTTTTAAAGATTTATTTATTTATTTTTTATTTTTTTTAAGATTTTATTTATTTATTTGACAGACAGAGATCACAAGTAGGCAGAGAAGCAGGCAGAGAGAGAGAGGAGGAAGCAGGCTCCCTGCTAAGCAGAGAGCCTGATGCGGGGCTCGATCCCAGAAGGATTGAGCAGAAGGCAGAGGCTTTAACCCACTGAGCCACCCAGGTGCCCTGTTTTTAAAGATTTTATTTATTTATTTGACAGACAGAGATCACAAGTAGGCAAAAAGGTAGACGGGGGCAGTAGCGGGGAGGCAGGCTCACCGCTGAGCAGAGAGCCCGATGCGGGGCTCAATCCCAGGACCCTGGGATCATGACCTGAGCCGAAGGCAGAAGCTTTAAACCACTGAGCCACCCAGGCGCCCCGTCCCCATATTTCTATCTAGATAAATTAGAAAGTGTGTGCAGTTTTTTAGTGTAAAGTGTACTACCTTAGGGGGTCACACTGTGTACTCACCCTCTGGGGTGTCCTGGGACTTGAACCTATTTATAAATCTAGAATAAAAGGTGTCTTGGCTGTGGGGAGGATGACAGGTTTTGAGGGTGGTGGGTTTTGAGGAGAATCACCAGTCACTTGCAATGTAACCATCGCAGGGGAGGTGATTACAGATTCTTCACACAATGGAAAACTGACATCCTTGAGCAGGGAAAGAAAGACTGCTTCTACTGGCAAAGAAAATTTGGCAGAATTTAGGTGTTTGACAGTAGCATCATGAGTTACACTTTCTGTATTCGGTTTGTAGTATCCAATGGCAATATTTTATATGTCTCTATTGCCACATCATGCTATGAACTACTAATGCTTACTTTACTACTGTAAATACAGTATTTAGTTCCTGTAAATCCAACTACATTAGGGAAATAATTCCAGAAAACCTAGAGCCAATTGAAAGAATTCATCCTAAAGATTATTTTTTTCCTAGATGTTCTTCTGGTACCAAAATATGTTTTAGCTTGTGTGACGAGAGAAGTAGAACTAGTAGGAGATTAATTGCAAGGAAAAAGGCCACACAATGTTGGGAGTGGCTACAAAAGTATAAAATCTATAGGGCAGGCCATCAGGAAAGGAAAGCTAGGAAGCACAAGCTGGATTTGAAGTCCACAGCAGGCATTTCTTCTTCTCCTGGGAAGTTTGTGTTCTGCTCTGAAGGCCTTTCAACTGGTTGAATCAGGAATCAAGCCCTTTCTTACAATCAAATGATTACCGACTTTAATCACAACTGTAGTTTTTGACTGAATAACTGGGAACTATATAGCAAAGCCACATCAACATATAAAAATTTTGGGGGGGAAGGGGAGCGGTGAGGTGTTTTTTTTTTTTTAAGTTGTTTGTTTGTTTATTTAACTAATCTCTACACCCATGTGGATCTTGAACCATGACCCCAAGGTCAAGAGCCACACTCTCCTCTGACAGAGCCAGTCAGAGTGCCCCCACATTGACACATAAAATTGACAACGACATGTAGACTCACAACTTCTATATCTCTGTGCAGGCACTCATTAAAGTGTTTTCTATGGGAACAGAACATTTTCTAATGAAATATTTAACATTTCTTGAAATCTTTAGGAGTAGGAGAGATCCCAGGAGGGAATGTTGAATATTACAAAACAATTGAGCTGTATTACAAATATGACAAAAACCTCACTAAAGGGGTAGAAGAATATTGTGTTGACCTAAGTAACTTTAGAAATGAAGAGAGTCTATAAGACTAAGAAAAAGGGACTGTACATATACACTATACTCTAGTTTTGAAGTTTATTTTTTGTGTATGAGGTAACAATTCTGACATTGCTTTGCGGGAATGTTGAAATTAAACAAATAAATCAATGGCAGATGCTGGAGGCCAAGTTTCTTACTGTTAGAGTGAGAGGATAGAAAGAAGCAAGAAAGTAGACTGTGTGGTAATATTCATGTGGCAATATATTAGAGGTGGATATATCAGTATAAATTCATGTAGCTTAATATAGATACAGATGATTACATATTAAAGTTTTTGCAGAAATCTGTATGTGTATGTGTATGTGTGTGTATATCTATATAAATATAGATATACACACACATAGGGTTTTTTTTTTTTTTTTTTTTTTTTTTTTTGAGACAGAAGAAAGCCCACAGGGGAGGAGCAGAGGGAGAGGGAGAGAATTCCAAGCAAGCTCCATGCCCAGTGCAGATCAGGACGCTGGGCTTGATCTCACGACCCCAAGATCAGGACAGTAACTGAAATCAGGAGTTGGGCGTTTAACCAACCAAGCCACCCAGGTGCCCCTCTAACACCATTCTTTAATAAAAAGATCTAAGAGATATGGCTCTTTAAAGAAATAGCTATGAAAGTCTCCTTGGAAAAACGTTTGGTTCTAGGACTGGGAAAAAAATATGTTGTAGTGCCCTTAAAAAAAAAAAAATATCAAAAACAATAACAACAACAAAAAACAAAGAAAAAAGTCAAAGAGACACAAAAGTCAATTTAAAGAGCTACCAATGGCCAAATCTGGAACAACTGGAGTGACAAAGAAAGTAGCTCTGGATTATAACCCAAATTATAACCCAAATTATAAAATAAATAACTGTGAATCCATATTTATAGCAATAAATGCATATATGCAAAAACATGGATGATCATAGATACTCTAAGAAATTACCTAGAAAAGATATTACACAAATAAATGTACCTAAATGTTTTATTAATGTAAGACAAACAGCTTCATAAAAACTATTTCAGTACCATACTTTGATTTGATTACCAAGAACTAAAAATGATTTGTAAAAAGGAAAACATTTGTGACTGACTACTACCAAGGAAGAAATTAAATGTCAAAGATTATTTTGAGACTTGTGTATAACTTCAATTTCCTGTCCTATTTTTAGAAGGGTATCCTAATTTTGTATTTGTTCAAATTTAATCTCTAAAAGCTGTTCAGATGAAGTTCAGTTGAGTCAGTTTTGTGTTTTCAAACAAAATTAAAAAGAAGTCTTTCAATTTCTTAACAATAATAAATTTCATAGACAGACATAGAAAATTCACTGATCAAATAATTAAACATGTGACAAAGCAGTATAATAAATAGTGGTTATTATTTTGTGTATTGCCTGTTGGAATGACTGATGATAAATAGCTCTTGTCCTATTTATTATGCATTAGTGATTTTTCACTAATATGCATGTAACAGAGGAAAATATTACCTGATACTGGAATTACCAATCAGCGTTGTCTACATACACACATAAACACACACAAACACACACACACACACACACACACACACACACTGACTTTTCTTTCAAAATACACAATATTTTTTTATATACACATTTGTTTAATACGGAGCTGGTCAATTCTGTCAATTTTAAGTAGACATAATTCTCTTTTCCTAGTATTTCTGACCAATGAGTATATAAATTATGATGTTATCTGTAATTTATTTAAAAATATAATTCTAATATAAGCAAGGAAGTTTTTTGGTTGTTTTTTTTTTTTTTTTTTTTTTACTCAAAGGTGCAGGTGCCTCGAATGTGTTCCAGTATCACTCTGTTGATTGACTGAGTGGCTTCCAAAATATCTTCACAATTTGTCTTCCCTAATATAATTGAAAGACTAAAATGAAATATAACTTTGTGAGAAGTGCAGTTAGTTCTCCAGACTGATCTATCAGAAAATTCCTTTCTTGTGTTAAGCCTCAAATTTTCCCACATTAGGATTAAACATGGGTCTTAATTTAACATTTTGTGAACACTGGAGGTCACTTCTTCCATTTCACAAGGATTCTTATTTGGAGAAATTTATTGCATCTGTCTCTTGACCTTCAGTTGACTCTTCTCCATGTAAAATTGCTCTAATTATTTCTTTCGAACAAATAAAACATTTTATTTCTCTCACAATTTTATTATTTATTTTATATATGCTTGAAAATTACTGTGTCCCTAGACACCACGACTGATGCTTAAAAATGAAATACACTACAAGTGTTTATGCTTTAATTCACATTCTTACAGTGTCCTATTCTTAAAGAAGGGCCATCTGTACCTCAATGTTCATAGCAGCAATGGCCACAAAAGCCAAACTGTGGAAAGAACCAAGATGCCCTTCAACAGACAAATTGATAAAGAAGATATGTCATATATACAATGGAGTATTATGCCTCCATCAGAAAGGATGAATATCCAATTTTTGTTATCAACAAAAAAAGTTATCAACTTCCAGAAATGGAAGAGATTATACTGAGTGAAATAAGTCAAACAGGGAGAGTCAATTATCATATGGTTTTACTTACTTGTGGAGCATAAGGAATAACACGGAAGAACATTGGGAGATGGAAAGGAGAAGTGAGTTGGGGGAAATCAGAGGGGGAGATGAACCATGAAGAGATTGTGGACCAAACAAACTGAGGGTTTTGGAGGGGAGAAAGGTTGGGGGTTGAGTGAGCCTGGTGGTGGGTATTAAGGAGGGCATGTATTGCATGGAGCACTGGGTGTGGTGTGTATACAATGAATTTTGGAACACACACACACACACACACACACATTAAATTAAATTAAATTAAAAAAATAAAGTGTCCTATTCTGAAAAATCACAAAAATTAAAAATTATGGAGATAACAAGGTTAGGAGCATATGATACAAAACTTATGTAACTAAATTCAATCAATCAATCAATCAATCATTTAACAAACAAGTAAATTGATGTGAATTTTGACTAGAGCACTAACAACAGAAATACACACCTTAATTTTAGATAGCCCAATTAAATCTCCATTGAAAACTGTGCCTAACATCACTGTCATTTAATCTCCTGGATCATTTAAGGAGCTTCAGCTTCCTTTTTGGATCTATAGGTGGTTCAGAAGTAATTTTTCTTCAATAAAAACCAGTTCCATCAAAATGTAGAATCTGATATTTGGTATAGCCTTCCTCACCAAACAATATTTTAACACAGGAATGAAATGGATTCACGGCTTCATTTTCTACACTGGCAATGTCATCATTTACATAAATATTTGGTGAAGATGTAGTAGTGTCTGAAGCCATTACTCATATAAAGTTTACAACTTATGTGGAAATTTTAGATTTTTCTCCTTTAAGATTTTTATGAATTGCTGACTTTTTTCTTTTTCCTTTTTCTTGCTAAGACTTTCTTTTAAACTGTGTGAAAGTTATTCCTGAATGTTTCATAATATTTATTATTTATATATTATATATATATAAAATAAATAAATAAACATATAAATAAATATATAAATATATATTTTATATATATATATATATTTTTTTTTTGGTTTGCATAGTCTGCACGTTTAATCACTTTAAAACCTCTAACATTATCTTGTGTCCATTAAATAGAACCAACAATGCTGGGCCTGTTTAAATTACAAGAAAAAAAAAATCACTGGGCACCAACCCAGTAACTTACAAAATCAGCCAGGCTGGCCACAAGGGGGGGGGGATGGGAGAGGAGGGGACACCCCTGGGCAGGTGGCTGGGTGCCAGGAAGGGCTAGGGGAGAGAGAAAGAAAAGAGGGCTCCCGGATGGGAGGGGACTGATTGTCCTAATGGGAGGGGTGTGAAAGGCACGTCAGAAGAGGGGGACTTAAGGGGGCAGAACAGGTCAGTGCTTTCTCCACAAGGGCACAGTGTTGGAGGGGGCTCAGTGCCACTGCCTGCCCACCCCTGGCACTTGGAGAACCAGTGACCCATGAGCCCTTGGCACGATGAGCCTCATCTGAGACACATATATTTATTTAATATATATATAATATATATATATATAAAATATATATTATAAATATTATTTCATAATATTTATTATCCAATTATTTCAAAAATTGGATAAAAATAAGTGTCTCATCTATAGAACACTGGCATCATTTTGGAATAAGTTATGGTTACAGACATGCTAATTCAATATAAAGCAACATAAAAAATGAAGATTATGGCAGAATAGATTATGCTCAATATTTTAGTCTGTTTTATAAATTTAAGGTGTAATAAAGGAAGATTATCATAATATTTTCATTATTTTAAATTTTGTTGCCTAAGTTTGAGATTTTTGGAAGTACTCATAACATTGATTGATATCATGCTCACCTGTCAAATAAAACTCTTGCTTTTATCCCCAAATGGTTTGGTCTAAACTATGTAATTCAAGAGTTATACACCAAGAAGCCCTGAGGGGAATATGGTAGACTAGGAGGACACTAAACTCACCTTGTCCTATGGATACAATAAGATAACACTTACAGCAGCCTAAATAACCCAGAAAAGAACCCAAAGACTGGCAGAATAAACTCCATAACTAAAGATAGTGAAGAGGCCACACTGAGGAAGGTAGAAAGGGCAAGGACATGGTCTGGAGCAACAGGAACCATGACTTCCACTGTGGGTAGGATAGCTGGTGGCACAGAAAAGGATGGAAAACAGACTTTGACACCAGGTAGCCCAAGAAGGGGGAAGAGGAATTCTCATTATATTTGCTTTTGAAAGAAAATAGGGCTAATTTTGTGAGTTCTTAACAACCAGCAAACTTAAACTTTGGCATTTTAAACATCTACAGGCTTGACTCTGGGAGAGCCCAGAAGGGTTAGGAAGCAGACTCCCCATCCAAAGAGACAGCAGGACAAACAGTTCAAGCAGATACAGCACAGAACAAACAGTTTGAAAAACACTGGGAGCAGATGGGAGGGACAGTCATTTGCTCATCTCAGAGCATGGCCTATTGAGACAGGGACTGTGGGCAGAACCCTCCAGGAACAAAGAAGCTGGGAGGCACCATTTCCCTCCTCCATCTCCCAGCACAAAGAACAGCCACCTGCAGTAACCATTGCCCTCCTGACACTCCTTACCTAACTTGCTTGTACCAACCCCCACCCATCCCAGGACTTTGGCATATCTACCATTCCTGGTCACACTCGCCTCTGTCCCTATGTTATGGGCCTCCTTCCCCAGAAGACTAGCACAAACCCTGCCAACACTTCATCTCCATATGTGTGCCTTTGTAGGACCTCAATTTGGGTGGCAGGGGCAGGTCTCATTTCACAAGAACACCACTGCTCCCCATGTTAAAATGCACCCTATCCCTAATGGGCACAAAACATTATCCCCCCAAAAAAGAGAGCCTCTGTAGACAACTGGACTGAAGGAAAAACAGGCCAAGACTCCACAGAAGAGCACATGCAATGCACATAGGAGACACTCCCTGAAGCACCAGGACCTGGGAAATGGGGACACTACACTGTAGGACACTACAGGAGCTCTTCTTCATGAAAACTATTATTATGAAAAGCAAGAGAAGTAGCTGACTTTCCTACCACACAAAAAGTCAGACAAAATGAGGAGACAGAGAAGTATCTCCAAAATGAAAGACCAGGACCAAACCATAGCAAGAGACCAAAGTGAAATGTATATAAGTAATATGCTTGATAAGTAATTAAAAGTAATGATCATAAATATACTTATTGGATTGAGAAAGGAATGGAGGACATCAGGAGTGAGACCTTTAACACAGAGATAAAAAAGAACCAGTCAGAGATCAATAAATGATATAAAAATATACCTGATGGAATAAAGAGCAGGCTAGATGAAACAGAAGAACAAATTAATGACTTGGAATACAAAGTAATGGAGTAACAAAGCTAAGCAAAGGAGAGGAAAGAAAATTATGTAAAATGAGAATAGTTTTAGGGAATTCAGGGACTCTATTAGGTGTAATAACATTCACATAATGGAGATCTCAGAAGAAGAGAGAGATAAGAGAACAGAAAATTTATTTGAAGAAATAAAAGCTGAAAAGTTCCCCAGCCTGGGGAAGGAAACAGATATCCAAATACTGTAGGCACAGAGATGCCCCCAAATTCAAGCAAGGAGGTCCACACCAAGACATAGTAATCAAAATTGCAAAAAGTAGCTATAAAAAAAAAAATGAAAAGCAGGGGCACCTGCGTGGCTCAGTCATTAAGCATCTGTCTTTGGCTCAGGTCATGATCCTGGGGTCCTGGGATGGAGCCCCACATCAGGCTCCCTGTTCAGTGGGAAGCCTGCTTCTCCCTCTCCAATTCCCCCTGCTTGTGTTCCCACTCTCACTATGTCTTTCTCTGCCAAATAAATAAATAGAATCTTTAAAAAAAATTTTTTTAAAGCAGTAAGAGAAAAGAATATAGTTACATACAAGGGGAAACCCCATAAGGATAGCAGTAGATTTTTAAGCAGAAAATTTGCAGGCCAGAAGTGCAAGGAACAATATATTCAAAATACTGAAAGGGAAAACTCTGCAGCCAAGAATACTTTATCCAGAAAGGTTATTATTGAGAGGAGAAGGAGAGATAAAGATCTCCTCAGACAAACAAAAACTAAAGGAATTTATGACCACTAAACTAGGCACATAAGAAATAGTAATGGGGACTCTGTGAGTGGGAGGGAATGATCATAGGGAAGGTATAAAAAGTAAAACAAGAAGCAAAACCCCCCACAAAAGCAGTAAAAATAGAAATTTCTTCAAAATTCAGTCAAGGAATTTATAAAATAAAAGGATGTAATATATGACAACATACAACTGAAATATGGGGGTGGGGGATAGTACTGAACGGATTTAAACTTAAGCAATAATTAACTTGATATAGATTGATATGTGCAGAAGATGTTATACATAAACCTAATAGTAACCACAAATCAAAAACCAGTAATAGATTGTCAAGGAATAAAGAAAATGGAATTCAAGCATATCACTAAAGAAAGCCAACAAGTTTTCTTTTTCTGCCATCTTGGGTCCTGTGGAGGTCTGTTGGGAATAGGACTCCTAAATACCAAATAATGTCTGGAAGGCTGTGGTCCAAGGCCATTTTTGCTGGCTATAAGCAGGGTCACTGCAACCAAGGAGCGCACACAGCTCTTCTTAAAATTGAAGGTGTATATGCTCAAGATTAAATGGAATTCTATCTAAGCAAGAGATGTGCTTATGTGTACAAAGCAAAGAACAACACGGTGACTCCTGGTGGCAAACCAAACCAAACCAGAGTAATCTGGGAGAAAAATAACTCATGCTCATGGAAACAGTGGTTCGTGCCAAATTCTGAAGCAACCTTCCTGCTAAAGCCATTGGCCACAGAATCCATGTGATGCTGTACCCAGCAAGGATTTAAAATAATGAAAAGTAAATATATAAAGCTGTAGATTTGTAAAAAAAAAAATTAAAAAATTTTAAAAATTTTAAAAAGCCAGCAAACCACAAAAGAGAGCAAGAGAAGAAAGGATCAGAAGAAACATAGAAATACCCCAAAAAATGAGTAACAAAATGGCAATAAATACATATCTATCAATAATTACTTTGAATGCAAGTGGACTAAACACTCCAATCAAAAGATACAGGGTGGGGCGCCTGGGTGGCTCAGTGGGTTAAGCCGCTGCCTTCGGCTCAGGTCATGATCCCAGGTCCTGGGTTCGAGCCCCGCGTCGGGCTTTCTGCTCAGCGGGGAGCCTGCTTCCTCCTCTCTCTCTGCCTGCCTCTCTGCCTGCTTGTGATTTCTCTCTGTCAAATAAATAAATAAAATCTTTAAAAAAAAAAAAAAAAAGATACAGGGTGACAGAATGGATAAAACAAACAAAAAAACAAGACCCATCTGTATGCTACCTACAATTGACTCATTTCAGACCTACAGACACCTGCAGATTGAAAGTGAGGGGATGGAGAAATATTTATCATGCAAATGGATGTCAAAAGAAAGCTGGGGTAGCAATACCTATACAGGACAAAATAGACCTTAAAACAAAGACTGTAACAAGAGACAAGGAGTGACACTATATAACAATAAAGGGGAAAATCCAACAAGAAGATATATTAATTGTAAATATTGGAATATTTACAATTATTCCAATACATGGGAATATCCAAATACAAAAAAAAGTTAATACCAAACAAAAGAAACTAATAATAACACAATAATAATATGGGACTTTACCACCCCACTTACATCAGTGGGTGATCATAGAAACAGAGAATTAACAAGGAAACAGTGGTTTTGAAAGAACACTGGACCAGATGGATTTCATAGACAATTTCGGAATATTCCATCCTAACACAGCAGAATGTACATTCTTTTCAAGTGCACATGGAACATTCTCCAGAGTAGATCACATATTAGACCACAAAACAAATTTCAACTAATTCAAAAAAATCAGTCATTCCATGTATCTTTTCTGACTATAATGCTATGAAACTAGAAATCACCACAAGGAAAAATCTAGAAAGAGCACAAATATATGGAGGTTAAATAATATTCTACTAAAGAATTAATGTGTCAATCAGGAAATCAAAGAAGAAATAAAAAACTACATGGAAAGAAAAGGAAGTGAAAACACAATGGTCCAAAATCTTTGGGATACAGCAAAAGCACTTCAAAAAAGTTCTAAGAAGCAAGAAAAATCTCAAATAACCATGTAACCTTTTACCTAACAGAGCTAGAAAAAGAACAAACAAAGCCCAAACCCAGTAAATAGAAGAAAATAGTAAAGATTAGAGGAGAAATAAATACAATAGAAACTAAAACAAACAAAACAACAACAACAACAACACAAAACAATAGATCAATAAAACCAGAAGCTGGTTCTTAGAAAAGATCAACAAAATTGATGAACCTTCAGCAAGACCCATTAAAAAACAAAACAAAACATGCCAAAAACCCAGAGAGGATCCAAATAAACAAAATCACAAATGAAGGAGGAGGAGAAATAACAACCAACACCACAGAAATACAAAAGATTGTGAGAGAATATTATGAAAAACTATATTATGAAAAACCCAACTCAGTGCTGGGTGTGGAGAGAATATTATGAAAAATAAATTGGACAATTTATAAAAATGAATACATCCTTAGAAACATAAACTACCAAAACTGTAACAGGAAGAAATAGAAAATTTGAATAGACCGATTACTAGAGAAGAAAATGAATCAGTACTCAAAAAAACAACACAAAACAAAACAAAACAAAACAAAAAACTCCCAACAAACAAAAGTCCACAACCAGATGGTTCCAGAGGTGAATTCTAGTTAACATTTAAAGAAGAGTTAATACCTATTCTTCTCAAACTATTCTAAAAAATACAAAAGAAAGGAAAACTTCTAAATTTATTTTATGAGGCCAGCTTCACCCTGATAACAAAACCAGACAAAGAACCACCAAAAAAGAGAACGACAGGCCAATCTCTGTCGTGAATATAGATGAAAAAATCCTCAGTGAAATACTAGCAAACCAAATCCAAAAATACATTTAAAAAGTCGTGCACCATGATCAAGTGGGATTTATTCCTGGGATGCAAAGGTAGTTCAATATTCACAAAACAATCAATGTCTTAAGTCACATCAATAAGAGAAAGAATAAAAACCATATGATCATTTCAATAGAAGCAGCAAAGCATTTGACAAAGTACCACATCTATTCATGATAAAAACCATCTGTGAAATAGGTCTAGAGGGAACTTAACATGGTAAAGGCCATATATGAAAAACCCACGGCCAACCATACTCAATGGTGACAAACCGAGAGCTTTTCTCCTAAGGTCAGGAACAAGAAAAGGATGTCCACTCTCACCACTTCTATTCAACATAGTTCTGGAAGTCCTAGCCACCCAATCAGACAAAGAAAAGAAAGAGAAGGCATCCAAATTGGTAAGGAAGAAGTAAAATTCTCTGTATTTGCAGATGGCATGGTACTATATAGAGTGAACCTTAAAGACTCCACCAAAATACTGCTAAAACTGATAAATGAATTTAGTAAAGTCCTTGGATATAAAAATACAGATATCTGTATATTAATAATGGAGGAGCAGAAAGTGAAATTAAGAAAAAATCCCATTTACAATTTCACCCAAAATAATAAAATAACTAGGAATAAACTTAACCAAAGAGGTAAAAGACCTATATTCTAAAAACTATAAAATACTAATGAAAGAAATTCAAGACAATGCAAAGAAATGAAAAGGCATTACAAGTTCATGGGCTGGAAGAAAAAATATTGTTAAAATGTCTATACTACCCAATGTAATTTACAGGGTAGATGATCAAAATATGAACATTTTTTCACAGAACAAGAACAAACAATTCTAAAATTTGTGTGGAACCGCAAAAGACCTCAAATAGCTAAAGAAATGTTGAAAAAGAAAAGCAAATGGGGAGGTATCATAATTCCAGATTTCAAGTTATATTACAAAGTGCTAGTAATTAAAACAGGATGGTACTGACGCAAAAATGACACACAGATGAATAGAATAAAACAGAAATAGAATAAAACAGAAATCCTAGAAACAAACCCACAATTACATGGTCAATTAATCTTTGACAAAGGAGGACTGAATACAACAAATGGTGTTGGGAAAACCGGATAGCCATATACAAAAGAATGAAACTGGACCACATTCTTTCACCATAGACAAAATAAACCAAAAATAATCCAAAATGGATTAAAGATTGAAATGTGAGACTTGAAACCATAAAAATCCTTGAAGGGATCACAGTAATCTCTCTGGCATTGGCTGTAGCAACATTTTTCTAGATACATGTCCTGAGGCAAAGGAAACAAAAGCAAAAATAAGATATCAATGCTGCATCAAAATAAAAAGTTTCTGCACAACAAAGGAAAGAACAAAATTAAGGCAACCTACTGGATGGGAGAAGATATCTGCAAATGACATATCCAATAAAGAGTTAGTATCCAAAATCCATAGTACTGATACAGCTCAATATCCAAAAAATAAATAATCTAATTAAATATGGAAGACATGAACAGATGTTTCACCAAAGAAGACATACAGATGGCCAAGAAACCATGAAAAAAAGCTCAACATCACTCATCATGGGGAAAATGTAAATCAAAACTCCAATGAGATATCATCTTATACCTGTTAGAGTGGCTAAAACTCGCAACACAAGAAACTACAAGTGTTGGTGCGGATGTGAGGTAAAGGAAAACCTCCTGCACTGTTGGTGGGATGCAAACTGATGAAGCCACTGTGGAAAATGGTATGGAGGTTCCTCAAAAAACTAAAATAGAACTACCCTGCTATCCAGTAATCACATTACTGGGTGTTTACCCCAAAATACAAAAACACTAATTCAAAGAGATATATGTACCCCTTTGCTTACTGCAGCATTATTTACAATAGCCAAAGTATGGAAGCAGCCCAGGTGTCCATAGGATAGGTGAATGGAGAACAAAGAGGGGTACATATACACGATGGAATATTATTCAGCCGTAAAAATGAATGAAATCTTGACATCTGCAACAACATGGATGTATGTAGAGAGTATTATTCTAAGTGAAATAAGTGAGTCAGAGAAAGACAAATACCATACTCAAGTGAAATTTAAGAAATAAAACAAACAAGCAAAGGCAAAAAGAGAGACAAACCAAGAAGTGGACTCTTAAATATAGAGAATAAATTGATGGTTACTAGAGGGGAGGTGGGTGGTGAGATGGGGGAAATAAGGAATGGGGATTAACAAGTACACTGAACATGATGGGAAAAATATTTTAGTAAAACACAATAATGTCCTTCTCCTTGAAAAAAAAAGAGTTATACATTAAAAGTTTCATTAAAAAAATATAGTTTAGGATCTCAAGCTCTTCTCTAGTAAACTTTTATTAATTTAAACTTATGTTGCCAAACGTTTGTATATTTATAGAAAATAAATCTAATATCTACATGATTAGATCTTAAATCACTCAGTCTCTTCACATTTTACATTTTTAGCATTGAACCCTATTTTAAATGTATTAGCCACTCTCTACACATTACCCTTATTATATCTTTATGTCCTGCTTAAAGGTAAAAGAATTTTGAGGGACACCTGGGTCACTCAGTTGGTTGAGTGTTTGACTCAGTTTTGGCTTAGGTCATGATCTTGGGGTTGTGGGATGGAGCCTCACATAATACTCAATGCTGGGTGTGAAGCCTGCTTAGGATATTCTCTCTCCCTCTTCCTCTCCTCCTCCCCCAACATTCATGCTCTCTCTAAATAAATAAATCTTTTAAAAAAGCAAATTTGAGACATCAGAATAATTTATTTGTAGAAAAAATTTCAACATTAAGTGATAATGGCTTAAACAGAAATTAAGTTTCTTAACTGAACAGGCACAAAGGGGCAGAGAATTGATTAGAACGTCAACTATACTGAGGGAGCACTGCCTAGTTTTTCCCATCAGCCTCAAGCCATGTGCTTTCCATATTTGAGGTAACCTCATGGTCCACAATGACTGCTGGAGCACCTGCCATTACATGTGCTTATGAGACAGCAGGAAGAATAGAGAAAAAGCTACAGACTTCTCTCTCCTTTTAAAACAATATGTACCCATAATTTCCACAAAACATACAACTGGCATTTCCTTCACTGGTACATAGTCATTTGGCCATAGATATGAAGATTAGGATAAGATGTAGTGTGTTATGCTTTAAATATTACACTGGATTATAGTTGACAATAAAATGATTTTGGCCAGTGTAAACATAGATGTGATTTCTGTTTTTATTTTTGTTCTGTGTATTTTTAAATGTTTTTGCATCAAGGTTACTTTGTCTTTTAAAAATAACTAAAAAAGTTTACTGTTTCTTTTAAGTTATTAAAGATTGCAAGTTGTACAACAATCATATATCCTTAAAATACAAAGCAAGTGCTTATGAAGCAAGCTATTTTCTAAAGTGTTTTTTTAACATTTACAAATTTCTTTTCTCAGAACTTGTTTATTTAAATTTTCTACCTCTGTTTAACATAAATTTGAATTATTTTTTAGAAAATCCAACACAGTAATGGAATGTTCACATTTATTAACACATCTTCTACAATTTAAATTTCATACCTATAGATTTATTCCTTATCTAAATTCTGGTTTTAGTATTTGTTTTTCCTTTTCCATAATTTTCTAAATAACACTGTTATCAAGCTTGTTATTCTTTCAAGAACCAAATCGAGGATTTGCATCAAATTTACAGCTTTTCTCTTTTTAAAATAAGTCTGCTTTTATATTTATTATCTTCATTGGCTAGTATTTGCCATGTTATTTTGCAAAAAAAAATTAGTTGAATGTTTTATTATCCATTTTAAAATGTTACTTAATTATTAATGCAAGTGTTTAAAATGATGCATTTTTCTTTCTTCATAAATCTGTTGCATTACAAATCTTCTGAAGGGCTTACTGTGTATATTTTTTGAGGCATGAACATTGTACTGTAAATTATCTTGTCTTCAAGGAAACCATGAATAGTTAATGTAAGTACAGTTCTGCATACTACTTAGAATGAGCTATTTTACAGCTACCATAAACTAGACAAGATTTAATTTACACTTTTACTCCTTTTTATACATGAAAACATGTCCCAATAATATTTTTGTGAAAAATGTACACTTGAGAAGTAAAGATAGCAAAAACCCTCCAAAATTCTATTCAATTATGTTTTTGGTACATATTAATGCCAAGAAACTAATTATTTTACAAATTTAGGCAACCAAGTATTTTTTCCTCTATACAATAAACCTTTTACAGTAAAAATTAAAAAAAATATTATTAGCCTTTAGACTTAGTTACCCTCCATTCACTTAGTACTTAGAATGAATTTACTTTGGAATCAAATATTTGTCTGCCACTAGAGTATTTCTCAAATCTCTGCATGTAACTTAAACTTTCTTAGTTATTTGGTCACTTTTATTTTAAAAAGCATAGGCAACCTTCCAAGATATTTTATCAAAATAACCAAATTTTTTCTTTTATGGGAAAGGTCGTACTGAATCCACAACAACAGAAGGATTCATAAAAAAAAGAGGTTACATATCGCACCTGAGCATGAGTGGTCAGAGAGAATTTATTAAAAAATTGTTCTTATGCCCTTCAGACTTCAGCCTTTTTAATTCTTCAGCATTTATGAAGTCTCTTCAGCAGACTCATTAATATTTTGTTTTAAACAAGTGGGAATTTTAAATGAGCCATGTTGGAAGTAGCTGGCCAGAAGCCTACCATCTTTAGTCTAGCCACATCACCCTTCTTTGCATATCAATGGTCCATTTCTCATTTTTCCCAGTGTCAAACAGAGCTGATCCAAGCGCAAAGATTCTTTTGAGTTAACAGAAGACGAACACTGAGGTCAATTTGTCAGACATGAAGGAGAGAAGAAATGAGCTAAACAGGCAGAGGAGCAATCTAGAGTACTAAAAAGGACAAGAGCAAAATCGGATTTATACCAGGCACACTGCCTCATATTCTCTTTCTATTCTAATAGTCATATAAAGCTTTTCTAATTTTAAATCTTTGTTTTGTTCATTTTCATTTCTTAACAAGTTAGACTGATTGAACATATGTGAAGGATGGAATATTTATTTATTCATAAGTAACTTCTTAGGTGATCTGTAGATAATAGGAAAAGAAACAATTTCCTGATATGAGAATACTGATGTGGGCAAACTGCATCTTAAAGAAAAAGTATTTCTTGCTGCATTGTTTTAAAGCAGTCCTGTTCAATAGATACATAATGGGAGATGCATATATTATTAAAACTTTTCAAGGAAACACATTAAAAATAATTTAAATGAAGCAGGTAAAGCTAGTTGTGTTACTATAGTCTATTTAATTCAAAATTTTCAAAATAATATTTCAAAGATAATATAAACTTATTAATGGCATATATTATATTTTTACTTTTTCATATTAAGCCTTCCAAATTGGATATGCCTTTATATTTGATGGCACAGGTCAATTTGGAGTTGCAATAATACTCGCATGTAGTGAGTAGCTACTATATTGGACAGTGCAGATCTAGAGAACTAGCCTATTCCAGTGATGACTGGAAATAATCTTTTGAATGTACTTTCTATCATGTGCTTCAGTCATTCATGTGTTCTATTAGTACATATTTATTGTCTGCTATGTCATATAATCTGCATCACCAAGATGGTATTGAGCACCTACCATTCAGATTATGTGACAGAACTTTATTTTCTTCTCTTCCATATAATGTTTTATTCTATATTCTACTCTTATTTTTATTATTTATATTATATATATTTTATAATATATAAATATATATCTTTGTTATATATATTTATATATTATATTATATATTATATATTATATATAAATATATGTAAATTATATATTATATTATTTATTCCATATTCTACACTTCCATATAATGTTTTAACAAAAACAAAAACAAAACACAAAAGCACTGTATCAACCATTGGCCGTGTTCATTTCCACTTTTATGTCAACTAGCTCAGTTGTTGGAAGGACACAATTCATTTAGGAAATATATTTATTGAAAGGTTTTTAATTCTAGAGCTAGTTAACTCCATTATAAATTACTAGAATTTATACAAATTATTTCATTCTCTGAGCCTCAGAAATCTGGTTTGTAACCAAGTCATAATTATAACAACAACTTCACCGATAATCTATGTGTGGTAGGCAGGAAATTAACCCTCCCCACCCCAACCTCTTATCCCTGGAACTTACAAAGATGAGAAATCACTCCTATGAATCTGTTTTTTTATACAACACAGCTGACTTTACAATACAGTGATTATTTGATAGGTCTGACTTAATCATGTGAGAGATAATTCAAATATATATATATTTTTTTCCCTTACTGGCACTGGCAGAAGTCAGATATTTGAAGTAGGAGAAGAAGAATTCAATGTGCTTTTGCTGATTGGAGGAATGCGGGTGGTCATTTGAGAAGGGATTCAGGTGACCTAGAGGTGCTGAGAAAGACAACAGACTAGCAGTCATCAAAGAAATGGGAAGTAGTTCCTTTATCTGCAAGGAACTTGATTCTGTCAACAACCTGAATGACTCTGGAAGCAGATTCTTCTCCAAAGCCTCCAGACTAGTCCAGCACACCTACACCTTTACTTTGGTCTGATGAATCCCTGAGAAGATAATCTTGTATGCCATCCAAGACTTCTGACTTATGTGCACTCTGAGATAATAAATTTATACTGTTTAATTACTAAATTTGTGGTAATTTGTTATAGCAGCAATAGAAAACTAATTTGCTGTGGGAAAATAGCTTGTAACCTACAAAATGTCTTGTAAGTTTTAGGCATTATAATTGGAACACAAACTACATCAGATTTTCTCTTTATTTAAACTCTTTGCAGATAAATCAGCTTTGACTGTTGTATTACAAAATACAATATTCTTAAATTCTTCCAGAAGTTTTCTAATTTATAAATTAACCCTCTTATAAGTATGAAGTACTTGTTATTAACAAATAAGTGCAAATCCATTATCATACTGAATAACCAAAATATTTCATGCCTACATAGGACATACAGAATATCACTGACAGGGGCGTCTTGGTGGCTCAGTGGGTTAAACCTCTGCCTCCGGCTCAGGTCATGATCTCAGGGTCCTGGGATCGAGCCCCACATCGGGCTCTCTGCTCAGCGGGGAGCCTGCTTCCCTCTCTCTCTGCCTGCCTCTCTGCTTACTTGTGATCTCTGTCTGTCAAGTGAATAAATAAAATCTTAAAAAAAAAAAAGGATATCACTGACAAGATACATATTTTTGTTTTCTGTCCCTCTACCATAGCATAAAGCAGAGTAATTCTCTTCAGTAATGATGCTCAAGATACTGGTAATGAGATTATGATAACAATATTGAAAATTAAAGGAAAGAATAATATATTTCTATGCAAGAATGTTTTACAGTACTTTAAAAAATCTAGTTAAATATTTCATTAATTACATCTATATCAAACATAATAATTGTTCAGCTTTGTTACAGATCTTGATATCTGGGGGTATAAATCTTCTAGCTCCTTTTCTTTTTCTTTAAGCTTGTCCTACAGATTCCAGCTATTTCCATTTCTAAATAAATTTTAGAGTTAACTTGTTAATTTCTTCAAAAAAAAAACAGCTGGGATTTGGTTGCTATTTCATTAAAGGTAGAGAATATTTGGAAAGAAATACATTTATATTGTTGTTTTTTCAATATATATGCATGGAATGATTACCTATTTAGATATATTGAATTTCTTCCTCAGTAATATTTTAGAGTTTCCTCTGTGGAGAAGTTGTATACCTTTCATACATTTTATTCTCGTTTTTTGTTTGTTTGTTTGTTTGTTTGTTTTTTTATCCCCTGCTTGATAGTAGACAGAGAAGCCATGTTCTAATAAATATCCCCCAATTAGTGTTAGGAAATAAAAACGGACTAGAAACTTGAACCCCTAGAGGGCTGGATAACTAGCGGTCTAAATTTACATGTTTTTTGTTCTTTCGGTTAATAAAAATTTCCAATTAATAACCTAGCCCCTGTGTATGTGGTCCACTGTGTATGTGGTGACTGCACACTGAGGGAGAGAAAATGAAGAAAGTATTGGAGAATTCCAATACTATGATGATCTATTCTTGCTTCCCAAGGTCAAATATATATTCCTTAGACTAAGAATTTGTGTAGATCAGTCCACAGAATAATTATTTTTTCATGTGTACAAGGCTGTTTTTGAAATAGGTTAAGATGGATCACAAAATCAAAGGTATATCAAAAAGTAGGCCAAAATTTTATCCCCTACAGTCTCTCTATTGAATTATGCCTAGCTAAATCTCCCAATCAAATTCACCAATAAAAATAATTTGCTGATGTAACATTGTAGCATTATACAAATAACGCACTGCAAATGTTATAAAATGTTGTATATTAGACAACTATAAGCTCAAATCTATTATTAAATTTCCTATTAAAAGATTTAATTAGAACATATAAAGGGAAATTCCTTCTCTTTTTAACCATAAGGAAATTACATATCTGAATAATCATATTCCTCAGGAGCTAATCTGAGTAAAGATAGTAGGCTGACTACATGGAAATCACCTCAGGTACACCTAAAAACATATATTTCTATCTAGGTTCCCTCTCCCCAGTCTGTTTTAGGAGATCTAGGCAGACTCAATATTATTTAAAAATGCCCCAAGTGATTTTTCTATGCTGCTCTATTGGGCATACTAACTAGTATGCAAGTGTATTTTTTTCATACTATCATACTATCATACATACATACATACATATTTTTTCATACTATTTTCATACTATCATTGCTATAGATCATAAAGCAATGCTGTTCAAGAAAAACACAATTATTTGTTCTCAGTGGGCATTACTATTTTGCTTAATTATACTCAGATTCTTCCTTTTAGCAAGAATAGCCCGTACCACTTGCCAATTAAACAGAAATAGCTCTTCTAGCACTTAAAAATATAGATTGTTTGAATAATCCAAGACTTTAATGTATCTGACTTTTTCAGAAATCCAAAGATTCAACAGGATCTAATAGGAATAGTCAACCATCCCTTTTAATTTAGCTGAAGCAAAAACATACTTACATTGCTATTACTCGTGCGAGGTTAATAAGTGAAAAAAGAATAAATTGTTAACAAAAATACTTCAAAATTTCATTTTCAGTATTATACATATACCATTTCATTCAGGCTATTCTGGGAGCACAACTTAAAGACTGACATCATTTTGGAGAATTGGTATTTCCTCAAGTTTAATTGTGGCATTGCTGCCTTTACCAGTAATCCAGAGGGTGAAATAGAATAATATTGGGAATCCAAATTAAATATTTCCTTATCTTGTTGATTGAGCTATCCAGAACAAAAATTCCTCCTCATAAATTTGGAAACTTATAACAATTAATTCTCCAGCCCTTTGCCCTTCCTTGACTACTAGTGTGCGTTTAATATGTTTATCTAATTTATATTTTTCCTTTGCATTTCTGGTACAAAAAACAACAACAACAATAACACTCAAATGAATGGGGGTTCTACATGTGACAACTATTCTCTTCCTTACTATAAGCAGGATAACCTACAGTTAATGCAGGCAACATTAATCAAAGACTGTAAACTTGGGTTTCTTACATTGCCAGTATTTTCAACCTTCTTCGAAACATGGACCTCTTTACTATACCAGACATTTTGTCTCTAATGAGTTCCTATTTATTGTTTAGTCTGTTCATTTATTTTCCTAGTACATGCCTCCAGATTTGTATAGTGCTCTTAGCAAAAGGTAGAAATTCACTGGGTTTCAGTTCTGCAAAAAGCATCTATTGTTTAAGAAATCCTGACCTATTTTATCCCTTTAAAATATTTCTTCAAAGTAGCCTTCTTTCAAGAGTTCAAATTCTGGTCCTCGTCTATATTACATCCTTTGTGTTTCTATCTTATTCCCCTTTAATGCTTGTTAGGATTGTATACCTTCCTCAGACTATTCACTTCATAGTTCCTTTCATTTATACTTCTTCCCTATCTATGCCTAACAGGTGAGCTTGATTTTTCACTTAAAAGAGGCTTTTGGTAGCTAATGAAACCATCATGAATCTAGACACTTAATTAAAAAGGTAACTACTAGATCAAGGAAAACCTAATTTAGTACATTGAATCCTCATCTCTCAATCATCATTGTGTTAAGAGGCAGCTCGTGTTAGAAAAAAAGTAAATAATTATTAGAGGGACAAATGAACAAGGGATGGAATGGCTTCCAGCTCTAGTTACAGGCTAATTTATATAGTCCCTACATTCCTACCCTCTTGCCTCATTGTTTTATCTAGCCCCTTCCCATTTGGAAACCCATCTAACAAAATCTTAAATAGACTCTGGAGTCAAACAAATCAGTTCAAATGCTGGGCCCCAACACTCACTCATTGTATGACTTCTGGCAAGTTACTACATCTTAAGCTTCAGTTTCTTCACTTACAAAATTTGCCCCCAAATTGTAAATATGTCACAGAAATGTGAGACAATGTGTGATAAAACATTTATGGCAACTGACATTTGGTGAACACTTAATATATTAGATGTTTTTTTATTATATAGCCAATGGACACTGGAATTTGTTAGACATTTTTTCTTTATAAATAACATACAGACTTAATGTTCTTATTAGGTTTTAATATTAATTAAATAACTGATTTAAAATTGAGTGTGGGTTATTCTAGTGAATTAATAAACCTTATGGGTATTGAGATATATATATATATATATATATATATATATATATATATATATATACAAGAATTTTATGATTTCTAGCTGGTATGAATTGCAGCTCCAAAGTGGCTTTCCACAATGAAAAACAACAACAGGAACAACAACAAGAATGACAACAACAACGACTCTTTATGCGATACTTGGAAGAACAAATGGAACCACAATGGCTGCAGTTTTTCTCTCTGATTTTCCAAACTGTTTCTCTCCTGCTTGTACCTCCCTGCACACATAGGAGCAATGTACTTGGAAAAAATTATAAGAGCTTTGTCTCTATAAGGGGAAATTAAATTCTGTCTTAAAAAAAAAATAAAAACACTGGCATCAGAAAATAACATTTCCCTGTTCCATATCCAAACTGAAAATAAAGTAGAAGGTATTGACTCATTCAGTTGCCGAAACAAACTGAACATAAGGAAAATAAGCATAGTCTAGTGGTTTTATGTGTCTTCTATGCACAATTTATTCATTATGATTAATCTCTTCCGATTACTTTTTTCCTGTTGTATAGATTTATGTGAGAAAAAATACACTTGCTTTTATTATCTAACAAAAGAAAAGAAATAGAAGCACAGTGGGAAAATCATGAATTCTGAAGATATATAGACTTGGGTTCGATGATGACCTATGTCAATTTGAGGTAATGACCTTTGGCAAGTTATTTAATCTTTTTAATCTTTTTAATTATTTTGTTCTTGAGTTGCAGGACCTTGTGGCAAATCCTGGGTAATGAACTGAATGAACTCCATGTCGAAACTAAGCTAAGGTAATGCCTCACTTTTAAGGTAAAAGCGTACATCACCAGTGTAGAGCAGTAACCTTTTTATCAGGTGATATCTTTCCTGTGACGGCAGCCTAAATGTTATTAGTGCATGATCTAGCAGAAATCATGCTCACTCATTCAATGCCCAAGATCTGAATAAGCCAAATCTTACTGCTCCGGGTGGATATATACATTGTGTAGTGCATAATGTAATGCACAACATATGATATTGTTTAACTAAACATGTTACAACAATAGATAATGGATATCTTTCAATTTTTTACTCTTGTGATCTTAACATTATACAACGCGTTCCTTTTCTACTGTTCTTCAGCATGTGAAACCTACTGAGTTCTCAAATGTCTAGCTAATACATGTTCTCTTCTTTGTGGTCACAATGCTTTTTTTGCCTGAAATGTCCTTTCCTCAATACCTGCTCTTAAGAGACAAATTCTAGTTAACCTTTCTCTTAAGAAGGCTTTTCTGAACAACAGATGGAATTGACTAATTTCTCTTTTATGTTCCTATACCAATCTACAAAATGTTTCATAATAATTTTCAAATCATTTCATTCTGACTCATTTTTCATATTTTAAGTGATCTGAGGACAGAGACTGGAACCACTTAAGTTTTGTGCCCTTTACACTCTGCACAAATCTGGCACTGAATGTTTGCTGAATGAATTGATAAGGAAATATTTACACAAATTACCCCTAGGAAAAGAACCTGCTGCATCTGGACAATGCAGAGCCTATGCTTAATGCTTGCCTGTGGTTCAAAAAAATTCAAGCTTATCTGGGGAGAAAAATTAAGAAGGTCAGAGAATATGCTCTCATTCTTAATTGGTATGGAGCATAGAGTTTTGTAGGATAGCAGGGGGAAAACGGCCTCTGATATTATCAGATACTATGTTGTTAATCTATGATTTTACAGTGTTACCATCTGCAACAGTTTGAATTCAATGCTTACATATTTTTTTTAGGACAGGAAATACTGTATAAGGATGCATTATATTTCACACATAATGTTATATCCAGGAGTATGACCAATGTTTGTATTGAGAACTGTGACTGCTTTTATACCACAAATTTTGTGAATACTGTGATTTTAGGTAAATGGAGATTGTCAAAAGAACAACTGGGTCACATGCTTGAGTTCCTGTTCTGTAAAGTGCCCAGCAGCCCTTACTGATCACATTGGAAGATCGAAGGAAAGTCTATGAAATGCTGAAAACTTGCAAACCAGTATCAGATTAACATCATTATAAACCAAAAGTCGTTTCACTTATCTGTTCATTTTCAAGGTTTAGGCCTATATTACATTGATAATGATTTGAATTTAAAAGAAAAATTGTACTCATGGCTGTATCCCACCGTATTCATAAAAGTTTATCTTCCTTGCTACCAGACTATACTAATAAAAGGGAAAAAACAGGGACAATAAACTTTAACAACAGTTGTCTGTTATAGTTACAAACCATGTTGAAATAATTGTAGCCTAAATTAATGTAGGGAAATCTAGAAAGATAAGATAAAATCACAAAGGACTAAGCACAGTAACTTCCGGCATTAGCTGCTGTTGAAACGGGAAAATAAAACAAAATCAGGAAAGAAATGTTTTCAAAGCTTTGGCCATTTCTTTCTCAAGTTCTCCCTACTTTACTTAATATTGAGTTTTCACAACTCTCAGCTAGGTTCCTGTTTTGTTTCTTGGCAGTACTGGCTAGAAATCTTCTGATTAGAACAATGTTACACTGACTCAGCTGTGCTTTCCAATATATCTCTGACAAAATATTCTCTGGAGAACCTGTACACAATGGTTTAAAAAAAAAATGATCATTTGTTTGGCCTTTTAGCCTCCACTCCCCTGCCCCCATCACTGCACAGAAATCTCCTTTTCAGTCTTTCTTTTCCACTTTAAAATGCTATGATATTATGATTCACATACCCAACAGTTAAGTAGCATAATAGATATTAGCCTATTATTAATGGGCAACAGCAGAAAATATGATGGTAGGAAAAAGGAAAAACTGTCCTAAAAATAAAAGAGATTCTTTGTTCTGTTTAGTTGTATATGTATGTATGTATGTACATACACTTTATTTTTAAAGATTTTATTTATTTATTTGACACAGAGAAAGGAAGATCACAAGGAGGCAGAGAGGCAGGCAGAGAGAGACGGGGAACACAGGCTCCCCGCCGAGCAGAGCACCTGATGCGGGGCTGGATCCCAGGACCCTGAGATCATGACCTGAGCCGAAGGTAGAGGCTTAACCCACTGAGCCACCCAGGTGCCCCTAGTTGTGTATTTATGTAATGAGTGTGGGTTATATATTTATTACGGCCATGTCTACACATAAAATTAGAGAATTGACAAAATTATGAAGATAATGTGGGATTGGAATAATTTTTCCTTATTCATCAAAATATTTCAGGATCATTATATGTGTATCTGTTGATTTGTTTAAAATGTTGAAGACTGTCCTTTCAAATTTGCTTGATTTTGCAGACAATGCACATTTTCACAAATAATAGAATTCTGGACATTTCCAAATAATAGAATTTCAGATTTTAAATTTAAAATTTTTACCAAATGATGAAAGCATTATGTTATTCAATCATTCATGTGTTAAAGACACATTCAAGTTGGAAGATAGGGCAGCAAAACTTCATGCAACAGAATACAAAATGATCACTGATTCATGTTTCACATTACAGTGAGGCTTTATGAAACTTCAACATATTACATTTCATTATGGTATAAAAAAGAATATCCACCCACACTTAAAAGGACTATTAAATATTTCTCATAGTCCCAACTACATGTGACATAGTCCCATCTCTGTGAGGGATGGTTTTCTTCATAACTTTAAACCAAAATAACATATTACAACAGATTCAATATGGAAGTGGATATGAAAACCAACTTATTTAATACTTAGCAAGATAATAAAAAGACTTCCAGGAATATAGAATACCACTCTTTTCATAAGTTTTTCACAAAATATAGTTATTTTTCATAAAATATCTATTTATTAACAAGTAATAAGTTTATTATCATTCTTTTAGATGAAAAATATTTTATAATTTTCTTACTCTTAATTTCCAAACAGTAAATTTTAGTAACTTTAATTCTAAAAATTACTCTGAGATTATTAATAATTTAAGATTATAAAGGGATTTTATGGCTAAAAATTTTGGGAAATATTAGCCTAAAATTTTGTATAAATTTAGAAATTGTAGTACAATGTATTTAAAATGTTTAAGTTAATGTTAAATGTTAAATGAGAAGAAGCATGCAAATGTAAAATGCTACCATACCATATTAGCAATTCTGAAACAAATATACAGACTGGATAATGACATGTTTGTTCTTTGGATTTGATAAGAACTTCTTTTTATTATGTCATCTTTATTTTTTTTTTTTCTCTCACCGCACCCAGTGCTCCATGCAATCTGTGCCCTCCTTAATACCCACCACCAGGCTCACCTAACCCCCGACTCCCTCCAAAACTCTGTTTCTGAGTCCACAGTCTCTTACGGTTCATCTTCCCCTCCGATTTGCCCCCATGATGGCATCTTTAATCCATTTTCCTCATAGATGTATTTCTTGAATATAATTGTGGTTCTTTCACCTTTATGACATGAAATGCTTATAAAATGTTACAGTATTTAACGCATATTTCTTTTATGAAATAACTAAAATAAATTATCCTGTTTATGGATGTCTTTTTCTAGTTGATAAAACAGAAAAAGTAGATTTGAAAATCAGTGAATATATCTGGATTTGACTTTGAAAGTATTTAGTCCCTCAAATCACTTTGTTACCTTTGGCAAGTCTGTCATTAGTTAACATTTTATTAGCATTCTAATTATTTAAATCCTTAATAATTTTTCCATAAATTGGAATTATTCAACTGGGTAAAGATTAGGTTTAATATGCGAAGTATATAATACTATGACTATCATAAAAACAGAATTACTCAAATTAGTAAGTATCCAGTGGCCTAAAATGATTTTTTAAAATGTTTCTGGTCATTAATACTGAGGCATAAAAATCTACTGACTTATTTAATTCCCAGTAAAGCCATATAACTAATTTTATTGACTATATGTTATATAAACCTCTTTTTTTTTTAAGATTTTATTTATTTATTTGACAGATCACAAGTAGGCAGAGAGGCAGGCAGAGAGAGAGCAGGGGAAACAGGCTCCCTGCTGACCAGAGAGCCCTATGTGGGGCTCGATCCCAGGACCCTGGGATCATGACCTGAGCTGAAGGCAGAGGCTCTAACACACTGAGCCACCCAGGAACCCCGTTATATAAACCTCTTAATCACTAAGATAATTGTTTAATTGATGAGATTCATTTTAAACTAGTAAGATAACTAATATACATTTTTTATGTGCCTACATTTAATTTGACTTTTTTATACCCTTGTAGTCCATTTTTATCCTATATTTTGCAACTACAATGTTTCTTCCTTGAAACACCTTTTACTCTCATTGTTCTCCTCAATTCAATCATTTTATATTGTGAGGGAAGATAACCTTTCTTTTGAGTTCAAAATTCTAAGGAGCAAAAGAAGCCATATAATTGACCTGATATAGAGACAAATCCCATAATGTAAGAGATCTCAAATGTAGTGACCAATTTGGGATTGGATAGGAATGTTCCATACCTGGAATAAAGAAAAACAAAAACAAAAACAAAAACAAAACACCTAATATGTGGTGACCAGAATGGAAGACTGTATTAGTTTGTTAATGTTCAACCCTATGTGACACCCCTCCCTTTAGGAATATCATGCTACCATTCAAGCTTAGCCAAGTAAGTGTGAGTGAAATGACTGTCCAGGCAAAACCTTTCACAGTCTACTCCTGGTTCTTCAACTTTCTGTCTCCTTGTCTATGTAATTCTGGAATTATATTTCTATGGAACTTCAAGTGTTGCTTAGAGACTATGATGAGCGAAGTCCACTTTCCAACCTATGATGCACATATAACTCAAATGAGACCTTAACATGTTAAGTTATAGAGATTTTTTTTTTCTTGTGGCATCACCAAGATATGAATAAAGCTCTCTCTCTTATAAATTTCCATGCAGGTCTTAGTTTATTGGATCAATTTAATATAATGAGTGTATCTGGTTCCAAGTATGAACTAAAATTACAAATTCACAGGGGTGCCTGGTTGGCTCAGTTGGTTAAATGCCTGCCTTCTGCTCAGGTCATGATCCTAGCTCTTGGGATTAAGCCCCGCATCTGGCTCCCTACTCCAAGGGGAATCTGCTTCTTCCTCTCCCTCTGCCTGCCACTCCCCCGCTTGTGTTCTCTCTCTGCCATATAAATAAAATCTTAAAAAAAAAAAAGAGGGCTTTATAAAGGGACCATTTTGAAATTGTGACCCCCCTAAAAGATACATCACAGTATGTAAGAGATAATAATAGCAGGTTCTGTTAACACCCTTCGCTGAGAGGGGCTAGATGCAATAAGAGTTAGAAGAACCTGGAAGGAGAGAATTGAATGGAGAGGAGCACTTTGAGAGGAGGTGTTGGCATTATTACAAGATAATGCAACAGAAAAGGAAATGCTAGAATGGTATTCATTGTTCTCCTCCCTCTGACCTCCAGAAGTCCTATTGATGTAGCGCAAACAGATGGGTCTTACAGCAGAGACACATGGAAAAGAGGGATAATGAAAAAAACACAAGAGACCCTGTTCAGTGAGCTTCAGTCAACTTATTTGATTCACTTGAAGATGGAAAGAAAAATAATATTAATAATATGTCTAGGATTTTAACTGTGAGAAATAAATGAATAAGCATGATGAAAAGGGGGAAAGAAGCCATGTATTAAAGGCTTAAAAGCATATAGCATGGCTGATATTAGTAAGTGACAGTGTCTGAAAAAGTAACACACAGAATGAGTAGGATGAAAGAAATGAAAGAACTTTTTTCTTCGTATTTACTTCTCAAGAAGGGAATTGTGTTTTTTCTTCTGTGAAAATTATTTCCATCACTACCATTCACATGCATGTACAGACTCACATTCATACTGGATAATTATATTTGCTCAAAGAGCAGCCACTTTAATCAACCTAAATCGCACATTGTTACATATTTTTAAAAAGTATAAATGGAAAATAATGTCTTAAAATACCTATGTCACAATGTTTCTATTATGTGAATTTTATTCAAATTTAGAAACAGTTTTAACTCATACTAAATCTCATTTGGATTATTTCTAAAACCATCTTCTCAGTCACTTCTTCCAGTATAATGGATAAAGGAAGTAAAGTTTTCTATTCTTTTGTGATTTCTGTGAATTGATGGTATAGTTTTAAACCTTGATTTTACCTTATTGGATAATTTATTTTGTTTAGAAATTCTATCACCCACAACATGTAAATCAAACTCAGTTTAATTTTACTGTTTCTCAGAAACATGTATTCCTCTTTCCTGTACCATAAAGGGCATATTATATAAAAACCTTAATGATTAGAGTAATTTAATTTTCTCTTCAAGAAGCAGGAAATCTGCAGTATTTTAAAATTTCTGTGTTGAATTTAAAAAACACTAATACATTGGAGGAAAAGAATTAATGAAAAGTTGAAGTAG
This sequence comes from Enhydra lutris kenyoni, assembly GCF_002288905.1. NCBI lineage: Eukaryota > Metazoa > Chordata > Mammalia > Carnivora > Mustelidae > Enhydra > Enhydra lutris. Next base: position 37,182,437 of record NW_019154099.1, on the reverse strand, counting down.
GTGGTGAGGTTTGTCGGGTGAGAGAATTAATTAAGGAAATGGAGACATAATATTTTAATTACATGGGAAACATTTTATTTTAAGAGTTTTGTAGACCTTCTTATTTTTATCATGGGAATCAGAGAATAGAGTCACTTTTACATCATCCTATATTTTGGAGGAAAATGAGTTTCTGAGAAATCAGAAAATGAAGTTTTGACCTTGAAATTGAGAACTATCAGTGAATTAAGAATATGAAGCATTTAAAAATGCAGATAATAATAATATAATAATAATAAATAATATAATATAAATGTATTGGTATATACCATGTGACCTGAGGTAATTTTGATACACGTGTAACTTAATAGTACCCTTTCTTTAATTATAAGCAAAGATACACAGCTATATTCCAAATATTTCCATAATCTTCTCATCATTAATCTTTCATCTCAGACCTCTTTCCTGAAGTTGTTTTTTCAAAAGTTGCTAAAAATATCATGTCTTTTCCTCAGCACTGTCACTTAAGTGGTACCAGATTTACAACATTCAAAATGGTTATTTCTAGGCAGGTATCACAGAAAATACTACGGAATGAATGCATTTTTTTAAAAAAAATCTTTAAATCAAGAGCTTGCTGTTTTATTCTGAAAGATTTTCATTAAATGTGTGTTTAAACAATGATCAGTCTGAGGTAACATAAGCAATTAATTAGGAAATGTTTTAATGTAGAAGTACGACAACCCTCTGCTCATCCCTACTTACAAAATCCAAGTACCAAAGGCATTTCTATTATTTGACAATTTCCTCTCCAATATATTGCTTTCCTAGGATAATATTAACATATCTAGACTATTATTTATAATAGCCAAGTAGCTTATGCTACATACCTGTGATAGCTTATCATTAATAAATTTTTTTTTAACTGTGATGTATTTTTTTTCTCCCTTGGAATGTTCATATTTTGATAGAGGTATTCAAAGATGTGATCAGGGGTGTGATTCAGGGTCAAATTTTCAGGGTTTATGGTATGCTCAGAAACATAATATACATCATTAAGACTGTCTACTCCATTTATATTTTAGGTGAGTTGTCCCACTTTGCTAGTATAACAATGTTAACTGAATATGTAGATACTTTTATAAATATATATATTCAAGAAAGACCAAAATAAAATATGCTTGCACAACATGAAATATTCTTTCCCACTAATGTCAATTTAATATGTTCTAATCATGATCTAAATGTGATCTTCTAAGATCACATAAGAAAATTAATCACTCCATGCTTTTTACCCAAGTCTTATTTTGACAACCTACTTTACTTTACTCTGTCTTGTGCTATATGTAGTTGTATATATGTTGAATACCCTTCAAGATTGAGATCCTAGTAGCATTTTTCACCTTTGAATCCCCAGTGTTTATCTAAGTTCTAGTATATGATTAATTTGCAAATCTGTTAAGTTGTGTAGGACAAAAATAAAGATTAAAATGTTTCCTGTTGAAAAAAAAAATCCTAAGGTTGAGATAAATATTTTTGGAAAGTAAGAGTATAATGAGTAGGTATAATTTTATGCAGATTCTGTATTGTACCTAAGTCCATGTTAAATGTTTTCAAACATGAGAAAGTAATAGTTTTCTGGAGGCCGAGACAGGCTCTTCACATTTAAAACCAAATATTTTGCATTGGATAGGCTAATAATCATACAGTTACTAATCTTTTTTTTTTTTTGAAAGATTTTTATTTATTTATTTGACAGACCAAGATCACAAGTAGTCAGAGAGGCAGGCAGAGAGAGAGAGGAGGAAGCAGGCTCCCTGCTGAGCAGAGAGCCCAATGTGGGACTCGATCCCAGGGCCCTGGCATCATGACCTGAGCCGAAGGCAGAGGCTTTAACCCACTGAGCCACCCAGGCGCCCCTACAGTTACTAATCTTTAAAACTGAATCTTTATTCTTTTATTTGCATAGGTAAACAGGTCTGCTGATGGACGGTCTTCCTAGAATTCATTCAAAATAAATGAAAACTGTGATGTTACCCTCTACTATAGTCTCTCTTAACAATGTATATTACAAATTATTATTTTGATAAAACATAGGAAAGTACTTGTATACAAATTAATATCTAGTATATAGTCCTGTTGCTATTGTTTTCTGTGATTATTCAAATTTCTGAAATACGACTAGATACAGACACAAGTCTCAAGGCATTTTTGATTTAACAGAGTTTGCTCATGTTATGATAAAGCCTCAAGAAATAGCAAATTAAATAGCAATTAAATAATATTTCTTTTTTTTTAAAGATTTTATTTATTTATTTGACAGGTAGAGATCACAAGTAGGCAGAGAGGCAGGCAGAGAGAGAGGAGGAAGCAGGTTCCCTGCTGAGCAGAGAGCCCGATGCGGGGCTCGAGCCTAGGACTCTGGGATCATGACCCGAGCTGAAGGCAGAGGCTTTAACCCACTGAGCCACCCAGGTGCCCTAAATAATATATCTTAATACTGACTACTACAAGTCTTTAATAATCTAAAATATCATTTTATGTTGACCATTTTATCAAGACCATGAGACCTGAGGAGAGTTCTGTGTATCTACACAAATGTCTTCACTGCAATAAGATAAAATCAGAATCATTTTTGGAAGTGATGGTATCTAAAAACCTGCTTTGAAAACAAAATGTTTAAATTAGAAATTTGAAAGAAAGATATGCATCTTACTGAATTTTCTGAAGAAACTAAACTATTAAGCATTGCCACCACTCAGCGAAAAGGGAGTGAGAGGGCCCTTAATTTAACTTTAAGTTGGCCTATCATATACTCCTTTATAACTTTCAAGACTGTGTTCAATTTCAGAAGTCCTCCAGGTTCTTGCCAATGCATTTTATAAACACTCATAGCAGGGCTTCTCAAAATATGTTTGTATATCAGTTTCTTCTCAGCAATCTCACAAGCAAACTTCAGGTGATTTGGTATTTTCAAAGTGAAACATAATAAAATAATATTCAGATGCATTGCACAATTTAGAAATATGTGAATAATTACACTCTTGAAGAAGTTTCACTTTATTCTTAATTACCATGTTCTGAATACAGGTACGTACACTGAAAGAGGTGACTAACTTAGGTGGTGTCAGACTACACTGGGAAAAGCAATAAAATATTGTTTACAATAATTAGATAATTTGGGAACTTTAATTTTGGTCTCATAGAAATGTCATCTATTCTGAATAATCACTTAAAAGGAGTATATGACATAAAAGGACTTCGTAATTCAAATGTTTCATCTAATATTAATTAATAAGATACTATTATAAAACATAATTACGTATTACCTGCCTGTTTTTGTTTACATTTTTTCAGAATAGCATTATATCTCTAAAATAAGAAAAGTTGGCTTAATTTACAGATTAAAAAATATTATGATCCAGAGTCTCATAAACATAAACAAACAATATTCATATAAAATGTTATCTAAATCTATGCACATTGGGACAAGTGCATCTAGAAATAAAATAGTTCAAAGTGAAAATAATGTTAATAAAATAGTGAGAAAAATCTGAGGACTGAATTATGATGGAATATGTATCAGAATATATGTTGTATTATCTCTATAAAGATGTTTAGGGGCGCCTGGGTGGCTCAGTGGGTTAAGCCACTGCCTTCGGCTCGGGTCATGATCTCAGGGTCCTGGGATCGAGTCCCACATCGGGCTCTCTGCTCGGCAGGGAGCCTGCTTCCCTCTCTCTCTCTCTCTCTGCCTGCCTCTCTGTCTACTTGTAATCTGTCTCTGTCAAATAAATAAATAAAATCTTTAAAAAAAAAAAAGATGTTTAGTATTCTTTTCAAGAAAAGAGTGATAAATTTCATTTTCTAAGACAAGAACAAAATAATGTTTTCTAATAAAGACTCACTACTTAAAAGATTTTGAAACAATGCTATTAGGGAAAAAAAGAGAGTCATTACATAATGATAAAATTTTTATGCACATAAAATATTATTCTCAAAACACATAAGGAAATGATGGGGAAAGTATAAGAAATTTAAAAATACCTCTTTAAAGGAGATTTTAACTTATCCTCTCAACAGACAATTTGTTTAGCACACGAAAATTAGATGTTATGCACTCTTCTTAAGCACACATAAACAATGAGAAATTTAAGCAGGTAACAAGTAAAGTAAGTCAAGTCTATAGAACCTTGCTTACTAATGGTAAATCCCATTTATCATCCACAAACCTTATGCTACTGTTACCATATGCTTTCCTCCTGTAGAAATATAAATTCTACAAAATAATGATGTAAATTTATTTTTTTATAAATTTTGTATTTATTTATCAGAAAGAGAGAGAGCACAAGTGGCTGGAATGGACAAGGGGAGAAGGAGAAGCAGCCCCCCCTCCCCATCCGCCAGCAGGGATCTAGAGTCTTGGGATCGTGACCTGAGCCAAAGGTAGATGCTTAACCAACTGAGCCACCCAGGCACTCTGTAAATTTCCTTTGAATACTCAGTGTCTTTTTTTTTTTTTTTTTTTTTGACAGACAGAGATCACAAGTAGGCAGAGAGGCAGGCAGAGAGAGAGAGAGAGAGGAAGGGAAGCGGGCTCCCTGCTGAGCAGAGAGCCCAAATTCAGGCTCTATCCCAAGACCCTGGGATCATGACCTGAACCAAAGGCAGAGGCTTTAACCCACTGACCCACCCAGGCGCCCCGAATACTCAGTGTCTTTTAAAGAAATTGAGAGGAGAAAAAGATTGTGTTCTGTATTTCCCCATGCCTTTTTTCTTTCCTTGAGTTTTTGTTTTTTCTAGTTGTACTGAGATATAATTGATAAAGAAAACTGAACATATATAATGATGTTTTGATACATATATATTTTGCGAAATGATTATCACATTAAAGTAAACACATCTATCACGATGCATAGTTTGTGTGTGTGTGTGTGTGTGTGTGTGTGTGTGTGTGTGTGTGTGGTGAGGAACCCTAAGATCTATCTGTTCCCTCAGCAAATTTCAAATACACAATAAAGTATAATTAGCTATAATTACCATACTGTACATTAAATCCTCAGAACCTCCTCATTTTACAAATGGAAATTTGTATCCTCTGACCAACATCTGCTCATTTCTCCCCACTCCCAGTTCCTGGCAACCAATATTTTACTGTTTCTATGAGTTTGACTTCTTTTTTCTTATTTTTATTCCACATCTAGGTGAGATCATACAATATCTGTGTTTCCCTCTGGCTTATTTCACTTAACATAATGTTTTCCAGGTCAATCAATATTATTGTGTATCACAGGGTTTCCTTCTTTTTTATGTTTGAATAACAAGCATGTGAGAGGCATATTTACCGTTTCTGATCTCATCATTTCTTCTTGCAAATCCAAATTTCATTTTGGTGTAATTTCTCTTCAACTGGCCTATTCTTAGATATTGGGTCAGCTAACAATTAATTTATGAACATTTAATTGATCAAAATTGCCTTTGCTTTGTTACTGTTTCTTGATAAATATGTTCATTGAATATGGAAGTCTTGACTGATCATCCCTGCTACCCTAGCCCTGAGTACTTTAAAGATATTACTCCATTTTTCTTTGGTCTCTATGTAATTAATTAAGTGTAAGCCACCATTTACAACTGTGTGTCTTTTAATTTATAGATTTCAACATAGTCCTTTCATATTTGTTTTTCAGCAATGTGACCATGATGAACTAAGGTATTATTTTCTTTGAATATGTCCAGATTGGTATTACCTGAGTTTTATAGATCCTTAAGTTGATAAGTTTTAAAAATAAAATTTGGGGAAAATTTGATCAAAGCTCATTAATAAGTAAGTTTTACCAGCGCAGCGTAGCCTTTACTATATATTTAGAGTTGATCTACTATTAAGGTTTGACCTTTCTGAGATCTCTACTGAATGCCACAGCCATTAAACAAAATTCCCCCACTCTTATTGGTAGAAAATTGAATGGTTCCCAACTCTGCGTGAGTTTTAGAAATAATTAAACTTATTATTCTCAACCACTTTCTCATTGCCTGGACCCACGAAAGTGTCTATGAGCAGGTTATTATTCAGTCTAAACATTTCAGTGAATTACATTTGCATATTTTTGAAGCTCACTGGGTTTTCCTCTTTTCCCTGGAACTCTTCTTCAGAGATTTCAATTGCTGTGGATTCCCATTTTCCTTTTTCTCTTCAATTCAAAAAGACCACTGTGTGTTACCAGAGTGTCAACTTCAGTGGAAAGTAGGAAATAGGTTACACACAAAAATCTAGGTCACCCATTGAGCTCACTTTGTTTTCCTTTACTTAGAAATCAGAATTCTGTGTTTTATGCTTTTCAATGTCAGAAACAGAGTCCAGTTTTGTTGTTTTTCAATTATTTTTCTGTGCCGTATGGCAAAACATATATTAATCATTGACAAGGCTGTAAGTAGAAATTTTGTCTAGTAATTTTTGATTTAATACTGAAATTGGTAATTACTCTCTGGTTATTATGTGGATTTTGTCATCTTTCTTTGGATAAAATATTACTGACATTTGGATGCCATTAAATTATGGATTGGCATCATCATTTGATGTCTTCACTTTAACATATGTTGTAGTCTGTTTAGAGTTGCTTTAATTCTAGGAGTAAGTTAGATCTAATATTCATGTGTGAATTTTCTGAGGTCTTCACTAAGTATCACAGAAATTCAATGAAGTATCTCTACTCTGGCTGATAGGAATTTGGATGTCTTAAGTCCCTCTGTGAACTCTGGAAATATTCACCCTACATCTCCCTACTAATTTTTGTAGCCTTGTGGAGCTTCCCTTTGCAGGTGCACATGTTTTTATTTAACAATAGACTCAATGGACTTTTATATACATTTCTGGGTCACTCTCTGTCTTCACTCCTCCTCCCAACTCTCTTGCTCTAGTTTTCTGTCTCTAACATTCCAGTTCTTCAAATACCAGTTGCATTTCTTTCACCATTTTTATTTGCTGGGCTTTTATATTTCTTTTTCAATTACTTATCTGTGAATGAGAGTAGTTCATTTGAAACAAGCACTTTAAGGAGTTTCATGAGAAAGATATCAAGTCCATGATCAAGCTTAGCAACAATTACTCTTAGAGTGCAGTTTGAGTGCAAATGTCAGGATTGTTTGTTTTAATTTTACGCAGCTTAAATTTACTTATTCCCAACCAACTGATACTGCAGTCTTTTTCTCCTTACCCTGACTCATCAATAGGCCTCTTCAGGTATATGTGTCTTATTCATCATCTCTTTCATTTAGTTCCCATTCCATGATTACCCTCCTTTCAAACAAAGCCCCTGTGCACTCATAATTTCATTAGGAGGAGTAAATAGTTAAACTACCTGGAAAATTGTGATCAACTGATTAAATCTGAGATATTAGTATGGACCCACTTTTATCTTGGGGAGTCATCTTCTTGACGCTGTATTTAACATCTGGTGAATTTATGAATTACTCTTTATACTTATGGTTTGTACTTTAGATTTCTCCTAGCTACTATGCTTTATTTTCTTTCATTTTATAGGAAATTGTGGAGTTACTTACCTAAGAAGAGGTTAAAAGGTGATTTTATTACATTTGTAACAAAACAATTTTAGTATTTAAACAATACCTGCTTCCTGAGATTACTTATGTGATTTAGCAAAAGCTTTATCAATACCTCTGTTGTATTTGCATCCTTAAATCTTACTGATGAAATATTTTAACAAACTATAATGGAAACAGTGGCATGAAGATAAGGGTGTTATGTTCTGAAAGCAAAAAAATTGTTATTCTCCAGAAGTGGAACATTGTAGAACAGTTTGAAGTTGCCATCTGGAGTAATAATAAGCTCAGTAAAATAGCAGATGTCAAGGCCAGCTTCTCCTAGTCAAAACCAAATGTAACAAGTAACTCAATGTTTCACTGGGGGACAATTTGTTTTGGGGGAATTTTTTACTTTCTAACAATCACTAATCTCTTGTTGGTATTGCCCAAACTGTCTGAAGCAAAGTTATCATTTCCCTGGATGATCTTTTTCTCATTGTAAAAAAAGTACTGTGCTATTGAAGACATATTGTTGTGAAATTGATCTCTCTCCTGTCATCATGTCTTTAATTGTTGGAAATGAGTCATTCGGGAAGTGGAATTAAAGTGAGGTGATTACTGCAATATCTAACTGAATAACAATTCCACATTACCATTCTCTCTTCTTCAAATTCCTTGGGTGTCTTTTCAATATCATGCATAAGTTGATTAATCTTAGAGTATTTTCTAATACATCACACATCCTTACATAATTTTAAACATACCTTTGTATAGTTTTATAATTTTACCAAACTAATTTGCAAACACCTCACTGACAATTGCAAAATAATCACATCACTGCATCTCAAACGCCAATTAGTTCTACTCTTTTTCTTCACAGTTTGGACCTATGGCAAAAATAATTGAAAAGATATTTATAAAGTCTTCTCAAATATTTTACTTGGATCTAAACTATGGAAATAACTTATAAATAAATATATATATGTATATATACATATATGTCCAAAAAAACCTTTCTTCATTCATTAACACAGTCCACTTCATGATATTAACTGAATGTCTGCTACATTACATTCTATGATATATAAGGTAAATTAAAATAATCCTCAGTATACTTATGGGAAAATGAAAATTGTGATTTACTATATATTCTTCTTATAGGTAATTGCTATTTAAAATATCCTAAATATTTTCTCTACATTAGGCAGATTCTGTGAATGAGTTCTTGAGTATCTTTGCATCTAAATTAAGAAGATATCTAGATATATACCTGAATATAAAGTTTATTTTTCTTTTTTATTTGACCAGATTTTTGCTATATGGTGTTTCTATAAAGAATCTCAAGGTCTGGATTAGTTTACTAAACACCAAGAACCACCATTTTTATCATTGATCATTTTATATTTTTGATGAGATTTTTTTATAAATATAATTTCATATTTAAAAGTACAAAAATATTACTAATGAATTTTTATTGTAGACATTTCCAAAAATAATAACAATTAGCACCATTAGCATTTATCTGGAAAAAGTAAGGTGAATGAATATCCATCAAGCTGGCCATTAGTCATAAATCACAGTGATTTTAGTAGTAGGAATAGCTTACTCTTTCATTTGCTATGTGAATAGTCAGCTCAATTATCTGTACTGTTAAGGGAAAAATATAGAAGGTTATATCCTAAGGATGTATAGTTTTATTTTAGATCCCAATATTACAATATACTTTTGAGGAAGATTTACTACCCTGACAATATTTTGCTGTTATTTCCATTAAGTTAATTGGCTTTCATTAGTTTAGTTATTAAGAGAGAAGAGAGGTATGCTCATTAGTGGGAAAGGCAGTGTGGGAATTATTTTCAACAGTTTATGTTAAGAAAAATCACACATGTATTATTAAAGGTCAAAATTACAGTAAATTTTTTGTGGACTCAAAAGAAGACATATGGTAAAAATGTATGAATGTATATAATTTTTCAGGTTAATTAATCATTTTTCTTTGTTTTAACCTTTTACCAAGTGTTACTACTTGGTTACTTGTTTGCAGGACAGCGAGAGCACTTCTGTCGTCTTAAAGGTTTTTCTGATTGAAGCTTTAATGGAGCGTTATTTATTTATCAAGGCCTCTTTGGCAAGCTTGGGGCACCAGCAAAGGGTAGGAGGGATGTGGGACCGATGCCCCAACTCCTTATACCCCTGAGCGGGGCAGGGGTCCCTGAGCTGTTCTTTGCCCTACTCCGAAGGAGCTGAGGCCCGAGCAGTTTATTTATTGGGAAAGTGAGGGAGGGAGACAGACTGACTGACTGACAGCCATGGGTGGATCAAGGGGGTGGTCCCTCCCCAGGGGGTCACTGCAGGGCCCCACCTTCCCCCCAGGATGGATGTGAGATGGGAAGGGTGAGTGGGGGACCTTCACTGACAGGGTGGGCAGAAGGGGTCTGTGAAGGGTGCCATTAGCCCAGACCACAGGGGCCCCTCTGCCCCACTTGTTGCTCTGCCCCCCCCCCTCCAATCTGCACTTTGATTTGCCTTCCTAACCGCTCTGTTCCCTCCTGCTTTGGTTTTAATAAATATTTTGATGGTGTAAAAAAAAAAAATTTCTTCTGTATCACTTTTTTAGAGTTTAATTCCATAATGCACATACTTTTTAAAGTAACATAAAATATATAAATTATTTTTTAAAGCTATGGAGAGAATAGCATAACATAGAGCAGTTCAATCACTGTTATATACCTGAAACTAATGTAACACTGTGTTTAAACTATACTCAATAAATGAATGAACGAATGAATGAATGAGCAAACTGAATTTAGTTAACTGTAAAAAGGGAAGAATTAAATTGACTAAAAAATATCTCAGGCATAGTAAAATTATCTTCTTAAGGACATGCATTTTCACGAACAGCCAAAACACCTTAAACATGCATGGAATCAGCATAGTCCTGTCACCCTCGCTAAAAAGTTCAAGTTTGTCATAAATGTCAATGAAATTTAAATAAGACCATTAACTTAGATGTTATTACAGAAGTCTACATGAAAGTTTTATTCGTTTCTATTTTTTAAGTTTTATTTAAATTCTAGTTAATTAACATGGAGTTTAATATTGATTTTAGGAGTAGAATTTAGTGGTTCATCACCTACATATTAATACCCAGTGCTCACGACAAATGTCCTCCTTAGGACCCATCATCCCTTTAGCTCGTTCCCTGCCCACCTCCCTTCCAGCAACCCTCAGTGTTTCCTCTATAGTCAAGAGTTTCTTAAAGTTTGCTTCCCTCTCTTTTTTTTCATTTCCCCTATGTTCATCCATTTTGTTTCTTAAATTCCACATATGAGGAAATCATATGGTATTTGTCTATCTCTGACTGACTTATTTCGCTTAGGATAATACAATCTAGCTCTATCCACATCACTGCAAGTGTCAAGATTTTATTCACTTCTAAATGACAACATATAGCTTCCTGATTTCTGAGTTATTAGTCTTAATTAACAGCAACTGAAAAACTACACTGTGGATTTTGAGGCACTAGAGTATATAAAAGTGGTATGTTTCTGTACATGCCTTTTTAAACAAGAATGAATCCATTAACTTTTGAACTTACTGAATTAGAGTACTCTAATGTTCAACAGGGAATTCTCTCTTGGCATTTTGAAGACAGCACTTGATCGGCTAATGATTTTGGTTGTTTGATATTTGCAGTCAGTGTGGAAATCTATATCAGAAAATGGCTGGGGGTATACCAACAGTAAGAGCAATCCTCTCTAAACACCCATCCTTATTACGTATGGCATTCTAAGTGTAGATTGTATAAGCATCTTTCTATTTATTTCATTTATAGGGAATACACTTACACACAGGCCAATTACTATAGGTTTTTATCACTGTGATGCTCAGTCTTTCCTTTATAGAAATTTTATACTAAACTTACCTCTTCTTCATTAAATTGGTATTATTGTGGTATTATTACTAGTGATGTAGGCATTCAATTATGTCATATCTTAAAGTGTTATGTAAGTCTGAAATAGATTTACCTAATGTTTCCCTAAAAACAAGATCTATTCTCTAATTTTGGAGATGATATTTTCTCTTTATATAATGTTGATCAGAACAGTTATCACAATATCTCAAATATCCTCACGTGGGGAAAAAAAACCCTCTTCATGTTTTATTTTTTTTATTAATTACACAGAAAACCTGTAATCAAATGTTAAATTTAGAGTAGAGGAGATTATATAGATTTTATAGAGAAAAATATGAAGAAAACTGTTTTATCCTCACCCGCATTCTTTCCTCCCACCACAGTCCTTAGTTATATGAGTTGTCACTAATAGGATACACATAGTTCCTATTTTCTTTCTAAACTTTATATAAGTAAACTATAAGTAAATAAAGGTCTCAATATATTTTAAAAATATAAATGAAAAGCTTTAAACATTGTAATGTGATAAGTCTAAATTTTTATCTAAAAGTTGATTTGATTTGCACAATATCCCACCCTCAACACACACACACACACACACACACACACACACACACACACAGGAACATTAGGAGTACTTTAGAATCTTCAACCCTAGTGAAATGTTTGTGGCCCTTGCTAGTCTTATAAAGAAACATCATTTCCACTTTATTAAGTCAAGAAAGAATAAAAATTTCTTCAAGTAATTTCATTTATAATCAGAAATGTGCTTTGGAAGAAGGGTGACAGGACTAAAAGACAGCAGTCTCGGAAAGGTTGAAGAAATGAAGGATGGAATCCGTGATTAATAGTTAAGGAAGACTAAACAAGGGACATTGTGGCAGATTATGAAGATCAAGGAATTGGAGGTCTCCACAGATCTGAAACACAGGATAAAGTGAGTACTGAATATATGTGTTGGATCCTATATAGAGATTTTTTTTTTTTTTTGGTTATTCGACAACCATTTATTGAGTGCCACCCAAGTTCCATTTATCCCCATCTCAAGAACTCTACACTTGTAACTGTAGAGAAATGATATATTTATTCTCCCATAAGAAACAAAGACTCAAAGATTCATTCATTTCTTTGCTGACTCATCGGTCACATATTTTTTAAAAATTATTTTTATTAACATATAATGTATTATTTGCCCCAGGGGTACAGGTCTGTGAATCATCAGGCTTACACATTTCACAGCACTCACCATAGCACATACCCTCCTCACTGTTCATAACCCAACTACCCTCTCCCTAAACCACCCCCCAGCAACCCTGTTTGTTTTGTGAGATTAAGAGTCTTATATCTTTTATAATATCACAACATTATGTATAAAAAAGAATTTTTGCTGCCAGGTTCTGAAAATTCTGATATATGAAAATAATTCAGAGACTATTTCATGAAATCCATGAAGACTTCATCTAGGGAAAAAGAAGGTAGAAATAATAAATTTAAATAAGCATAGGCCAAATCTGAGACACAAATTTTGAAGTTTGTTTTTTTCAATTTTCAGTGAACTGCTCAACAATATTACCTAGTGCAACTTGAAGACTTTCTGGAAAGCTACACAAACACAAATGAACAAATTGCACAAGAGAATGTTTTTTCACTGTTATCTTAAATTCTTGTAACCATTACATTAAGAATAAAAATATATTTAATCAGAAGTCTACCTTTGGGGCTATAACAAGGCTTTTTGAAAGCATATTCAGATATGCTTTCTGACACAGCGTTTCTTGTTGCATTTTGGAGTAAAGTTTCTTTGGGATATTGAGATTGCCACAATGTAAACTGAACATTCTTCCTATGACTTTGGCTTTCAATAACAAGTAAAAGAATCTCTTTTAAATTTTCAAGGTTACTTTCCAAAATTTTGAAGATGTTATTTAATTTATATTACAGTTACAGGTGTTCCAAAAAAATATTTCTTTAGAAGTAAAACTAGAATAATGTATTTTGGAAACAGAATAGAGTGCATAATAATTGTAACAAAATAGAGTGCATAATGATATTTTTATTGTAAATGTCCTTGATAATGAATTCAGGATTTAAAAAGATACTAGGTGATGTCCACAAAGCTCAGGATAACATTAATAGTAGAGTTTAATACATCTCAAATAACTTCACAAGTATAATAAACATGTTTTCATACCAGTATATAAAAAGACAGCCTTAACTATAAACAAAACAAGTGAAGAGCAATTTCCAATTGTAATATGGCTATTATAAAAACTAATTCATGTTGCTGTTGCATTAATACAGGTAGAAATAGAATAAGGAAGTTTATGGTACTAGCAGTGTCCTGCACTGATTACACAGAGTACAATGCTATATTCTTTTAAAGAACCTCATTTTGAAAAGGTTTTTATAAAATAGGACATATCCCTGAAGGGAAAAAAAAATGGAGAGTCTCTAATACATAATACATTAACAGTCACGCAGACATACACACACAGTGCCATGCAAAACACAAAGTGAACATTTTTTCCCTCAACTTAGTGAAAGACTGATAATGTGCTTAAAATAACCGATAGGCTCTGATATAGAATATTTTTCTTTTTTTTATTTGAGTATAGTTGACACACAAATGTGTGTATCCTTTCAGGTATACAACTTAGTGATTTGGCAAGTTTATATGTTATACTACATTCACTACAAGTATAACTACTATTTGACCTATTACATCATTATTTTATTTCCTTATTAGGAAAAATATCCAGTTCCAAAATAGTAAATTTAATGGAAGTTACCATTGATTAAAACAAAATACATTTATTGTATCTAGATGTTTATCAAAGAAAGTGGAATATATTACAAGTTATAAAGAATTCTTCCAAGTCCCAGAGTTTACTGTCTAGGGACATTTGATATAACTTCTTTTAAGCATTTACTTATGGGCTCCCTTCCCATGCCTATTACTAGGAAAGTATTCATTCTTCCCAAAGATGAAATGAACATGTAGAGTGAACTGATGTGAGAAGTCAATAAGATGACCGTGGCCCTACTGTTTGTAAAAAATTATCAAGATTTAGTCATCTTTCAAAAAGATGGTTTCTTTCCAACTTACTTTTTTCCATTCTGTATCTCATTTTGTGTAACATTAGGATTAATTTGATCTATTAAGATTTAGGCCTCAGTGAAATAGGTTTAGGGGAAATGTACCTCACTGTAATAAAGGCCATATATGAAAAATCTACAACTAACATCATATTTAATGGTGAAAAACTGAGAATTTTTCCTCTAAGATGAAGAACAAGACAAGGATGTCCATTCTCAGAATTTTTATTCAACATAGTATTGGAAGTCCTAGCCAAGCAATCAGACAAGAAAAATGAATAAAAAGCATCCAAATTGGTAAAGAAGAAGTAAAACTTCCACTACTTGCAGATGGCTTGAAATTCTGAAAGACTCCATCAAAAAACTGCTAGAACTGAGAAATGAATTCAGTAATGTCACAGGATATAAAATTGATGTACAGAAAACCATTGCATTTCTATACACTAGTAGTGAAGCAACTGAAAGAGAAATTAAGAAAGAAATCCTATTTACAACTGCACCCAAAATGATAAAATACCCAAGAATAAACTTGACCAAAGAGGCAAAAGATCTATACTCTGTAAACTACTAAATACTGATGAAAGAAATTGAAGATGACACAAACAAATGGAACGGTATTCCATGCTCAAGGATTGGAAGAACAAATATCATTAAAATGTCCATACTTCCCAAAGAAATCTATAGATTTAGTGAAATCCCTATCAAAATAGCACAAAAATAGACACACAGATCAATGGAACAGAAGAGAAAACCCCCCAAACAACCCAATGATTACATGGTCAATTAATCTTTGACAATAGAAGCAAGAACATGCAATGGGCAAGACAGCTTTTTCAGCAAATGGTGTTGGGAAAATTGGACAGCTATATGTAAAAGAATGAAACTGGATCACTTTCTTATATTATACACAAAAATGAATTCAAAGTGTATTAAAGACCTAAATGTGAGACCTGAAATCATAAAAATCCTAGAAGAGAACACAGGCAGTAATTTCTCTGATATAAGCAATAGCAACATTTTTCTAGATAAGTTTCTTGAGGCACAGAAATAAAAGCAAAAATAAACTACTGGAACTACCTCAAAATAAAAAAGCTTCTGTACAGCAAAGGAAACATTTAACAAAACTAAAAGAGACCTTACTAAATGGGAGAAGATATTTGCAAATGACATATCCGGTAAAGGATTGGTATCTAAAATACATGAAGAACTTATAAAAGTCAACACTTAACAAACAAACAATCCAATTAAAAAATAGGCAGAAGACCTGAACAGACATTTTTAAAAGAAGACATACAGATGGCCAACAGACACATGAAAAGATGCTCAACATCAGAGAAATGCTAATTAGAAAAACAATGAGATATCACCTTCCACCTGTCAGAATGGCTAGAATCAAAAACACAAGTAGTAAACTTCAGCAAGGATATGGAGAAAAAAGAACCCTCTTGCACTGTTGGAGGGGATGCAAACTGGTGCAGCCATTGTGGAAGAAAGCATAGAGGTTCCTCAAAAAATTAAAATAGAAGTAAAATTAATGATCCAATAATTGCACTATTGGGTATTCACCCCCCCAAAAGAAACTAATTCATAGGGATACATGCATGCCCTTTTACTGCAGTGTTATTAACAATAGCCAAATTATGGAAGCAACCCAAGTGTCAACTGATAGAAGAATGGACAAAGAAGAGGTAATATAAAGAAAAGGTGATATATATATCAAATAGATGAATAGATAGATATAGACAGAAAGATAGGGAGATCTATCTATCTATCTATTTGCATATATATATACATATATATATATGCAATAGAATATTATTCAGCTGTAAAAGGAATGAAATCTTAACAGTTAAATAACATGGATGGATCTACAAAGTATAATGCTAAGCAAAATAAGCTAGTCAGAGAAAGACAAATACCATATGATTTCACTCAAATGTAGAATTTAAGAAACAAAACAAAGGAAGAAAAGAGAGAGAAATGCAAATCAAGAAACAGATTCTGAACTATACAGAACAAACTGATGGTTACCAGAAGGGAGGTGTGTTGGGGGATGGGTGAAATAGATGATGGGAATTAAAGAAAAAAATTAGGAAAATGTCATCCTTAAAGCCTTAACATTCTAGCTAAGAAGAAACTTATAAAACTAGGTAGAATAAAGATTTCTATAAGCACTATTCATTTTGTTGAACTTCATATTTGCATAATGCCCATTCTTTAGAGAAGCTCCAATATTCTATATTCACTTACAATCATGTAATACTGCCAAATGAATATATTTCTCTTTGGTTTCAGTAAAGTTTGATTGGTTAGGTACCAAGCATTTCCAAATATCTACAGAATCAATTGTCACTCTTTTCATTGTTAAATATAGATTGGTAAAGGAAAAGTTCTATTCACAATGTTTTTCAACTGCAATATATTTCTTTGGAAGAATTTTCACACAAATATATATTTTTAGGAAAAATATGAATCAATTGAGCAAAATGACAAGAAAATAAAATAACTAAAATTCATTTTTACCTTTTGTGTGATTCAGAGTAAATACAATTAAAGGGAGAAAATAAGGGCTAAGGATCTTAAATAATTTCATCTGATGCAGATAATTCACTTTTAACTTATAATATTGATACAGTCTGGTTAGATACTCATCAGTTGATATGCTTGAAAATATCTAGGAAAAAGAAGCTGATAAATAAAGAGAAATATGCAGGAAGGAATAATAATGAAGAAAATAATCATAGGCTCACTTGTGACTCAGGACAATGTAGTAGGATTGAAAAGCCAAATTTAGACTCCAAGAATGACTCCTGGTGAGAACACACAGTCATGTCCCAGACAGAATTTTACTTCTCTAAAAATATTGTATTGCATAATGCAATATTTAATAATAAACATTTATAAATATAAACTTAAATTTTCAAGTTCTTTCTTTTCCATATTAATTTTTTTTAAAATGCTTCTTTATGGGGTGGGTACATTTTCAAAAATACAATATTTTAACTAATTATTTGAAGGAATATATTTATGTCTTCACCTTTAGCTAATGAAGCAACACAATCTCTGCAAACTGAAGCTACCTGAATTTCCTTCTAACAAATACTTTCCTACAAACCATGAAAAAGATAACAGCATTAAGAAAATTAATACTTATATACTATTACTTTTTCATCCATAGATACCCTTCAATTTTCACCAATCATCCTAAAGATGTGCTTAATAGAAAAATGATCTAGTCTAGAATCATTGCTGCATTGTGTTGTTAGGTCTTTGTTTTATTTTTTTCTCTTCTTTATTTTATGTTATTTGATTATTTAATTTTATTTTATATTTTCATCCAGCAAATATTTATTGAGAATATATGCTCCTACCCTCATCGAGCTTACTTTATAATGGGAGATACACTGAACAGATAAATACATAAACTGATAAACACGCAATATAATGTCAATCTTTAGTCTTCTTTAGTCTGAAACAGTTTGACTTTCTTTAAGTTCCATATCTTGTTACATTTGAATTTTATAGGCCAATTATTTAGTAGTATGATCTTCAAGTTGGATTTATCAGATGATAATATTAAAAAAATGCATAATATAAGTTACGCATTTTTGGAATATTGCAGACATGGTGCTATGTTCCTTAGATGGTGGACTACTACAGAACCCACCATTTTGATTTGTACTATTATTGATAATATTCTTTTTTTTTTTAAGATTTTTATTTATTTATTTGACAGACAGAGACCACAAGTAGGCAAAGAGGCAGGCAGAGAGAGAGGAGGAAGCAGGTTCCCTGGTGAGCAGAGCCCAATGTGGGGCTCGATCCCAGGACCCTGGGATCACGACCTGAGCTGAAGGCAGAGGCCCTAACCCACTGAGCCACCCAGGTGCCCCGATAATATTCATTTTGATTGATGATTAAGACGATGTCTGCCAGACTTCTCCAATATAGTTATTTTTTCTCTCTGTTTTTAATTAGCTAGTTTGTAAGAGGTCACTTAATATTATATCAATCTCATCTTTTCTTTTTTTTAAAGATCTATTTATTCATTTATTTGAGAGAGAGAGAGTTCATGTGAGTGGTGGGAAGGGCACTGGGAGAGGGAAGAGCAGGACGCAGACTCTCTGCTGAGTGGGGAGCTGGATGTGGGACTCCAACTCAGGACCCTGAGATCATGACCTGAGGCAAAATCAAGAGTTGGATCAAGTAAGCGACCCAGGTGCCCCTCCATATCCTCTTATCTAATTTCAGTGTCCTCATTATTCATTTATATCAGTATGGATTCATGATATCCTATTTGTTCAATGAATTCTAATTTATATAAGCATTTTTTATTTTTGAGGCTCAAATTGCATAGATCTGGCCAATGGGAACTTCTTCAGGTTTCTGGTAAGTCCCTTCATTAGTTGATTAATTCTTTATTTTTGACACTGCAGAGGGTTACAGGTTCCTCTTGTATTGTTCCTATCTATCCCTAGATAATCAGACCCTAGATGATCAGATCTCTTCCCACAGTCATGGTACTGGTTGTGTTTATGGTTATTAATTTGAGAATCATTGATCCAAGTCTCTCTCTTCCACAGTGACAGAGAATGCATGGATACACACAGACATTTATACATATATCAACACACACATGTGTATTCATTTCTATAATTATCTATATGCGTTTATAAACCATGAGTTAGCAATGATGTTTCCCATGCCAATCTAATGCCACTCATTCTTGTTTTCACCTTTTTCATAATTTTAATACTCTGCTACACAATGACCAGCCTGAATCTATACTCAGTTAAATTATTTGATAAATGTCCCTATATTTATTTAATCAGTCCATTATTACTGCTGCCACTCTCTCACCCTTTGACTTCACCTGGGACCTGACACACAGGGGCCACTATTAGTACCCCCAGGATAATCTGTCACTCTGCCATTTGAACTCCCAGGAATACAAGTAACATAAATATTCCTTGCTATGATTTCTGCCCTCACAGATGTTCTACTTGCTCTGTCATGCCATTCCAGACACCATTTTAGACTCTGATTACTCATGATGAAATAATCCATGTATGAAAACTCTCCATCAAATGTGAAGGGCCTAATAATTTATTCCACTTGCAAGCTAACAAAATTAATCTGCCACAGTTCCATGGATGCTGAGGGAAGACATAAGACTCCTGGATATAAGATGAAAAACTTCAGACATAGCAAGTCAGTAGCCAGAGTATTAACATATTTGCTATAGTTTTCTAAGGCCCACTTGCAACCCTCCCCCTGTCCCTCACAGACTTACACAGAGGGACAGATAACAAATGCACATTTAGTGGGTTACTTAACAGAGAAAACAAGGGCTGAGGGAACAGCCTTTACTGATCAACCAGCAAATCTGGTAGAGAGTAGCAAGTAAGCAAGCACCCTCCCCACCAAAGGAAGTTAGAAGGTAGTCAGAAGGTAGTCCGACTGTGACCAGATTGACTTATTTAGTCCTATATGAGGAGCTACAAAAATTATTCATTAATGGGAGATGGATAAGACTGTTATTCTGGCATACTCAGGAAAAATGTGCTATAAAGCACAGAGCCCATGGTAAACTACCTCACCCAACATTCACTCCAACCATTTAAGTTCAGAAACTGAACACCATGCTTCTGCATGGACATCCTCCTTATCTTGCTTAGACTATGTCTTGTCAGGCCTTGCCTATATTTGAATGCCCTCTTTATCTATTGTGGGCTTTCCCAGGTGGGCCTAAATGTCATTACAAATATCTTTATGAGAGGGGCAGAGGGAGATCAGACATACTGAAAAAGATAAGGTCATATGAGGAAGGAGGCTGAGATTGCAATGAGGTAGCCACAAACCAAGGAATGCCTGAATCTACCAGAGAAGAAACACAAACACTCTTCCCAAGAGCCTCTAGAGGAGTGTGGCCCTGCGGACATTTTCATTTCCTACTTCTGGCCTCCTGAGCTGTGAAAGAATAAATTTCTGTTGTGTGAACCACCATGTTCATGGTTATTTCTGATAGCAGCCCTAAGAAATGAAAATATGTTGTAATTAATTAATCATAAATAATATATATGTAAATATATAATTATTCATTTCACATAAAAATAAATTACATAACTTAGCAAAAATGTATTGTTAGATAATTCTTATCAAGATTATTAACTTAAATGAAATGAATAAGTCACAGGAGTAAAAGTCACAGCAGAGAGAATATAGTCAATAATATAACAGCATTGTACGGTAACAGATGGTAGCTATATTTGTGGTAAGCACAGCATAAGGTATAGAGTAACTGAATAACTATGTTGTACAGTTGAAACTAATGTAACACTTTGTGTCAACTATATTCAAATAATAATAAATAAATAAGTAAAGATGTCTGGAAGGAAAAAAAGTCTTTAAAAGTTAAAGAAAGATTAACTGATTTCAGTACTCTACTTTTCTAATTCCTAAACATTGCATACAGTTTCTACTTTACTAGACTCCTACTTTGGAAGAACTTTTATTAGTTCCTTCTCTGAAAGCTTCTGCTTCACTTGGCAGGCTAAACAGAATTTATTCTATCCAAAAATAAATAATCTTACTTTACAATAACAACCATCCATACATGGTGATACAGAGAGCCAAATGCAAATATGATGAATTCTTTAATACTTTTATAATAGTAGTAGAATACCATTCATGATATGATAAGAAATACATAATACTTGCCTGGTGTTCATGTGTGTGTGTATACATGCAAGCATATGTGTGCGTTAACTATTCTGAGACTGAAAATATTTTCTTGGCAATAAGTTACCAGGTTCTTAAGGTATGTGCAATCATCTAAAGTTGATTTCCAGTTGCAGGCAAAGTAAAGGAAAGAAAAATCTAAGTCAATCTAAGTTGTGATTATTTTATAAAAACAAAATTAGTGAAAATATATTTATGTAATCAATTAATTTCATTTTAATATAATAGAATTATATTTCTGAAAATGTATTTTTTATTTCAGAAAAGATTTCAGAACATTTCAGAAAAAAATAATTTTAATTCTTATAAAATAAGTGGCTGGAGTTATTTATAATGTTGCATATCCTTATGGTTCAATTAGATAAAAAGTTAGTTAAGCTTTTTAAGATAGTAGGTAAGAGGTTTATCTCGTGCTCTTGGATGATATTCAGTTTCACGCATATATTTATTTATTATTTCAACAACTCATCTACTGGGCAAATACCCACTGAGCAGATACTCTGTATTGGACATTGCAGAGGGGCGCCTGGGTGGCTCAGTGGGTTAAGCCTCTGCCTTCGGCTCGGGTCATGATCTCAGGGTCCTGGGATCGAGCCCCGCATCGGGCTCTCTGCTCAGTAGCGAGCCTGCTTCCTCCTCTCTCTGCCTGCCTCTCTGCCTACTTGTGATCTCTCTCTCTTTCTGTCAAATAAATAAATAAAATCTTAAAAAAAAAAAAAAAGGACATTGCAGAAAAAGAATACCTAAAATAAAACAACTATTTCTTTGGTAGTGATTACATTTCAGTGGAGAAGATACATAATATACAATATATGAAGTAAATTTCATGAGATATTAAAAAATATACCAATAAAAAGGAACATAAATTATTGAAATGGAAACAGGAATGAAATTTTAGAAAGGCCTGGAAATAATTCCTGAAAAGCTGAGCTTTTCGGTAAAGACCTAAAGGAAGTGAGGAATTAGTTAAGAGGCTATCTGAGGGCAGGGCAATTTTAAGTGCAAATGAAATGTTGATGGCTCCTGTATATATACTTGGGTTCTGAACTTCGAGAAAAGCAATGAACTGTTTCAAGTATGGGAGATATCATTCTCTATGAAGGGAAAGTAACACAAAAGGATAAGAACACCACACAGCATTTCTACTAGTTCTACTAAAACAGCCAAACACTGATTTATTTTAAATCCTAGGTGTGGAGTTATATGTGCATATTAAGATTAATCCTTACATTGGAATATATAAAATGTCTAGTCAATGCAACAGAAAAAATGTTTAGTAAACATGGGAGTAAATGCCTAAAATAAGACCAAAGGGTCACCTAATATGAAAATTTAACTCAAATTTGATGCATAATTGAATTTTGAGCATATGACATTTTTATAATTAGTTCCTCATCCTCTTTACATATACATAGTTTTTAATAATGCATCATTTGTTTGTGGATATTAGTAAGATGCTAATAAGTATAACTTATATACTTGTATTCAAGTGTGTAAAATTATAGTTGACCTTTGAAGAACATGGGTTTGAATTCTGCAGGTCCATTTATATGCAGATTTTTAAAAATAACTACAGTACTGTAAATGTATTTTTTCTTCCTTATAATTTCTTTTTTCTCTTTTTAAAGCATTTTAGTTTATTTATTTAAGAGAGAGAAAGAGAGAGAGAGAGTGCATGCACAAGTGGAGGAGGGGCAGAGGCAGAGGGAGAAGCAAACTCCCCACTGGTCAGGGAACCCAACATGGGGCTCTATCCCAGGACCCTGAGATCATGACCTGAGGTGAAGGTAGATGCTTACTTGACTGAGCCATCCAGCCATCCTTATAACTTTCTCAGTAATATTTTGTTTTCTCTAGTTTACTTTATTGTAACAATATATCATATAATACATATAGCATATAAAATACATGTTAATTGACAGTTTGTGTTACCAGTAAGGCTCCCAGTTAACACTAGGCTATTAGTAATTAAGTTTTCAGGAAGTCAATGTCCCTAATCCCTGCATTGTTCAGGTCTCAATTGCGTTTAGATTTGTCCCATGGAAAATGATATAAAGCTATACAAATATCTGAAAACAGAGTATGGACACTGAAGGCAGGATAGGTACTTATGGCCCTTGTCTAAGGCTTATTATTACTGTGTTTTAATGACTTTTTCTTCTTTTCACTTATAAACTTGTATGCCATTAAATATTTAGACCTTATTTTAATAATCTATAACAGTATGTTTACAGACTACAACAAAATTAATTGAACTAGATGGTTCATTTTTATGAGTATTTTTATCAAATTTATTTTGTATTTTAATACTGACAAGATTTACTGACAATATTTTTTATTTTTTTAATTTATTTATATTTTAATATTTACTGACAATATTTTTCTTTCTAGACCAATTTTCCTTCAGCAAACCCTATTCTTTGTCTTTGATTTATTCCCCTAAGACTAAAGAAAAATTTAGTTATAACATATAAAAATGTAAAGTAGAGATTGAGGAAATAGCCCTAATCCACTTAAGTAATATATTTAATTACGAAAATTTTTTTGTTGCAATAAGACAGTATTTTCAACAGCAGTTTTTTATGTTTTAAAGCTATGGATATTTCCTATAATTACACCCACATTCTATTCTGCTTATAAAAACAAAATTCCTTAGAAAACAAATTTAATATACTTAGTATAACACTGTCATTCCTTTTATCATCTTTGTGTAGAATAAAACTTTTAGAACCTGGTTGTTTACATTCTTGGAGCACTAGATTTGTGACACTTTATTTACATCAGATAACACTCAAGAGAACTAGCCTGAGTAAGTTCTCTTCAACTGGGTGACTAGTACCAAGTTAAATAAAGGAACATAGTATTTATCATACTGTGTATACATACACCAGCCTTTAAAAATAGATGAAAATTTGAGTCATCAGTGGTAATATGTAAGCAATCATGACTCACTCACCAAGCTAAAATTTTATGCAGTATAAATGGAAAACCTAGGAAGTTAATCTTTATTTTTTTACATAAGATCTTATTTATATATTGACGGGGGGGGGCACAATCAGGGGGAGTGGCAGGCAGAGGAAGAGGGAGAAGCAGGTTCCCCATGGAGCAGGGAGCCCGATGCAGGGCTTGATACCAGGATGCTGGGATCCTGACCTGAGCCAAATGCAGAAGTTTAATGAACTGAGCCACCCAGGCACCCCTAGGCAGTTAATCTTTAAAAATGGTTCAGTATAAAGCAAATTAAAGAAGACATTCATGATCACCTGATGATAAATGAAATAGAGAAAGATGAGAAAAGGTAGCCTCACCCTTGTAAGATATTGGGGAACTGGAATCTTCAAAGATAAAGTCCCTGGTTGTTGGAAAATGTAGAGAAAATTTATATCTATCTTAATTAATGAAAAATGAAAAATATATTCCAAATAAGGTCATGCCAAATAAACATCTTTCACCTTAATGTATGCTCAAGAGATAAAACTTCTACCACATTCATCAGTTATATGGGAGATCTCCAAACCAGTAGATTATGGGATAATAACATAGACTGAAGATAAGTATTAGATGATATTAATATATCACTGGAGGAATGAAGATAATTTAGAACAAAGTTCCATCTACTGAATCATTTAAACTATTACAAATTAAAATCTATGTTTCTTCTAAAGTAACAACTTGACTAGGCAAGGGAATAAAATCCTTCACATTTGTCTTTGCCTATATGTTAAGGAAGTCTAGTGGGTTCTGTCATTAGTAGCCAAAATTAATAAAATAAACATGAACAACTCTTCCAAAACTCAAAAGAAAGTTGTCTTTTAACAACTTTATTTTTAGTTGCATTATTAGGTTAAAAAAAAAAAAAGCTTTCTACAAATGACCATTGTTTGTAATTCCTTAAATGACACATATTTTAGTTCTCACAGGGATGTATCACTGTAGAAATACTTTCATAAGAAGAATTGCTTTCCCTAATACTGCTATGAAATATGAGATCTATGGACCATGACCATGAGATTGAGAGTGTGTTAGAAATGAAGAATTTTAGGTTTCATCTTTGAATTATTAAACAGGAATGGAAATATTAGAAAGACCTGCCAATGGTTAATGAAGTACTATTCTGTAAAAAATTAAACCTAATTCATTTGACATGTATCAGTCACCTCTGTCTGTATTTTTCTTTCAGGGCAAAGTTTAGTAAATGGTACTAAAATGAGAAAATGTTCAGGCAATAACAATAGAAAAGTTACAATATTTATTATCTTTTAAAAATGGAGCAAACATATTTAAAGCATTTTCTGAAAAATCTTGAAGTGATTTTCTCATTCATATTACAATAAAAAATGAAATACAATAAGTTAATCAAATTCAAGTCAGCTGAGAGTGTAAACTCAAATTCGTTGAATCTAGACATGGCAAATCCAGTGCTTAGATGAGAAACTCCAAACATTTCTTGAAACAAAATATGCATATATGACATTTATGTCACCCAGTGTTTGACAAGAAAATGAATTTAAAAGACTGGATTGTACACTATATTGTTTGATTGTCACATTAAGGCTGCTTTTGCTAAAATTCACACAGCTGTTAAGAATTTTAATATGTATTATCCACTTTAGATAAAAGGTGCTATATTTGGCAAGTGAATAATAATATCAACATTCACAAAGTGTGAGCTTTCAAAATGGGCCATGTGAAAGAAAGAAAACCTCCCACCTCCACTTCACTCTGACAAAAAAATTTCTGCTAGATAATTTAAATTGAATAGACATTTTATTTCCAAAGGGGCTCAATCAAGAAATAATAGATCCAAAATTGTTAAAATGCTTTATTTAATACCAACTAGCACTTGAAACCCTTGCATTTTTTTTCTCAAAAAAACAAAACAAAACCCAAAACCCTCAAATAAAGTCATTTGCTTTTCTCTTTAGATGTCCTGGTTTCTGCTGGTATAAATGATTATCAAACTTTTTCACTCCAGGAACACTACATGATCCAAAATAGTTTTCCTGAAAGAAAATAAAATCAATGTCCCTCTCAAACTCTTCCCCCCCACCAAGCTTTCTCTCTCCTTCCTTCTCTCCTACTTTCTCTCTCTCTATCTCTCACAAACACACCCTTTCCTACAGGCATATATTTATACTTCAGTACACTAGTAATGCTAATTATTATAAATTTGGTTAAAAGCCAAAGTAACATATGATACCTTATCTTCACTGTGTTTCACTAACGTAATTCCAAACGCTTGAGCTGTTCTCTCCAGTTTCCAGACTGTTAAACCATGTATCTTGTTGTCAGCTTGAGATTGGAGTCAGTACATAGCTATTCTTCTGACAGTATAAACTTTTTTTTCCTTTTTGTTAGTGTGATAATTAAAGTGGCATATTACACCTATCAGTAGGACTTTTTTACTATTTCCTTCATATGTAGAAAAAAAGCTTTCAAAGCTACATTAAAGCAAACAATAAATATTTAATGAATAACCTAAAGAGTAAATTTCTAAAATCAGATTATCAACATCATAAATTACACAGATTATAGTAATTACACAATTGGGAAAAAAATTGATGTGAATGAATGTGAATGTGAATGACAAAATAGAAAGAAACTGGAATTAAATTACTAATATACTAACCTAATTTTATATATATATATATATATATATATATATATTTGACATACAGAGATCACCAGTAGGCAGAGAGACAGGCAGAGAGAGAGAAAAGAGGAGGAAGCAGGCTCCCTGCTGAGCAGAGAGCCTGATGCGGGGCTCCATCCCAGGACCCTGGGATCACGACCCGAGCCGAAGGCAGAGGCTTTAACCTGCCAAGCCACCCAGGTGCCCCCTCTACTTATATATTTTTTAAAAGATTTATTTATTTATTTTAGAGAAAGAGAGTGAGAGAGAAGTGAGTGAGCTCCTAAGGGGGAGGTGTAGATGGTGAGGAAGAGAAAATCTCAAGCAGACTCCTGGCTAAGCAGAGTTGGACTCAGGGTTCCATCTCATAGCACTGAAATCATGGTCTGAGCTGAAATCAAGAGTAAGGCTCAACTCACTGAGCCACCCAGGCACCCCAATACTAACTATATTTTTATATTTCTAACTTTTTGATGTTGAAAACGATGACTAGGGGCATGTGGGTGGCTCAGCTGCTTAAGCGATGAACTCTTGATTTTGGCTCAGGCCATGGTTTCAGGGTTGTGAAATGGAGTCCTATGTTAGGCTCCACACTCAGTGGGGAATCTGCTTGAGATTCTTTCTCTCTCTGCCCCTCTCCCAACTCATGCACTCTCTTTTCCCTCTAAAAAATAAAAAATTTCTCCCTCCATTTCCTTCTGCTCCTCCCCCTTTAAAATGACACTATACAGGGGCGCCTGGGTGGCTCAGTGGGTTAAAGCCTCTGCCTTCGGCTCGGGTCATGATCTCAGGGTCCTGGGATAGAGCCCCGCATCAGGCTCTCTGCTCAGCGGGGAGCCTGCTTCCTCCTCTCTCTCTCTGCTTGCCTCTCTGCCTGCTTGTGATCTCTCTCTCTGTCAAATAAATAAATAAAATCTTTAAAAAAAGAAAAATAAAAAAAATAAAATGACATTATACAGCTTAATGGCAGTAGTGCATTACAGTTTTACACAGAACTGGCTTATTTTAAAATAAGTATTTTCAATTGTTTTATTTTTTAAGGAATATTAATGATATATTTCAGACACAATAAGTTACATATACTCAATGCAATAAATCTGATGTTTTTTGATATAGCATATACCTGTGTAATCATCACCACAACAGATAAACATAGTTTACTGAATTGTGCATGTATAGTATGTTACTTCTGGAAATGACAGTGGGATTGAGTTCTGTTCTGTTTTTATCCCTCCTACTCTTGGGGGAGTGGACATTGGACACAAATTTTATGTTTAGTACCTAGTGCCTTTAACATAGTTTTTTAAAAAGATATGTCTATGTTGTCTAGATCAGAGCTCATTTTTAAAAATATTTTTGCTGGAACAGGCTTTGCTCACATGTTTATAGGGACTTGTGATGCTTAATAGGTATTTAGTCATATGAATAATATCAACAAAACCATAGTTACTGAATTTACAAAGTACTTTTATAAATAATAATTTCTCAAGGGAATTTGGAAAATAATTTCAAATCAAATTCCTCATTTCCATAGGTGAACAAAATAATATTAAGTAATTAAGTAACATCTCAAATGTAAGTTTTTTTTCTTTTTTTTTTTAAGATTTTATTTATTTGTCAGAAAGAAACACAAGCAAGGGGGAGTGGGAGAGAGAGAAGCAGGCTTCCTGCTGAGCGGGGAGTCCTATTTGGGGCTCCATCCCAGGATCCTGGGATCATGACCTGAGCCGAAGGCAGACACTTAATGACTGAGCCACCCAGGAGCTGTAAGTATTTTTTCTATAAGCGAGCCACACCAAAATACACCCATCCTTATACTCACTCTGAAATATTTTATATTAAATTACAAGTGTATATATTGAAATATTTTCAATCAGATAAAAGAAAATTAACAGTGCTTTCCATTGTCTGAAAACTATGGATGGACAGTGTTAAATGTGATCAAAGACACATTTTTAGTGTCTCGTAGTCAAAGTATTCTTTGGTAATCCAAAATAAATGTAAATCTTAATATTTATTTTTTTATTCATTGGCTTAACTTTTTTGGTTAACAGCCATTTACTTTCTGAGGTAGCCAGTGAAATTTCATTTTAATACACAAATCTGAAGGAATAGAAACTGGAAGTTAAGTAAACATGAATAAGCTTTGAAAGAAAAACCATTCAAATATTATTCTCACTTATATGCAACTTATATGGATGATGAACTTTTTTTCATAACAGTGTAACTACAGTTTGCTTATGTAATAAGGAAGCAATACATTCTTAAGGTCATACTTTGGATTTTGATCACATTCATTATGAGATTTAAAATTCATTCTAGGATACAATTTTCTGTTTCATCATCTGTTTACTCTTATTAAAACCTATTGAAGTAACTGATTTAAATATCTCATATTTAATGAAATTTGTTAGACAGAAAATAACTGCATTATGAAAAGTAACACATACTTTTAAGATCAGAGTAGACCAAAAGCAGATTAGAGGTTTCCTGGGATCAGAGTTGGAACAGGGAATGGCAGTAGAGAGAGGAATTATAAAAAAGGATGTAGAAACTTTTGGGGGTGTAAGTATGTTTCTTATCTTGCTTGAGATGGTATCACAGGTATATGCACATGTCATTGGAAGACTACAGAGAAAATATTTTCATGTTTCTGCACTGAGGATTTTCTGAACAAAGGAAACTGGAACCTTGATTAAAGAACAAGCATTGAAAGTTGACAGTGAGGGGCGCCTGGGTGGCTCAGTGGGTTAAGCCTCTGCCTTCAGCTCAGGTCATGATCTCAGGGTCTTGGGATCAAGCCCCGCATCGGGCTCTCTGCTCAGCAGGGAGCCTGCTTCCCCCTCTCTCTCTGCCTGCCTCTCTGCCTACTTGTGATCTCTCTGTCAAATAAATAAATAAAATCTTAAAAAAAAAAAAAAAGAAGAAAGTTGACAGTGATTAAAAAGCCAAGAGACCTGAATAGGGATGATCCTATGTCTATAGTTTTATTGACCGACTGATTGATGAGAAAGGGGGGACGGTCCGAGGGAGAAGAGAGACTCTCAAGTAGGCTCCAAGTGGGGTTTGACATGGGATTTGATCTCACAACCCTGAGATCATGACCTGAGCCAAAATTTAGAGTGGGCCACTTAACCTACTAAGTCACCCAAGCACCCCTATGTATATACTTTTTAAAGGACAATAAAACTCCAGTTGATAAAATGGAAACCTGTCTTATCTATTCACTGTAGACATTTCTTTATACTTCAAAGGGTGAGAATATAAGGACTTTCTCCTTCTCTTCCCCAGGGGAGTTGCCTACACAAGAATGACTGAGTTTCTCTTCCTTTTTCAGATGGTGAGGAGGACAGTGGTGCCAGCTGTCCTTTGTAAGCTTCCTGCTTCCTAATTATAGGGGTCTTCCCATATGGCATGGTCCCATACATGCAAGCCTATTATTCTGCCTCTCCTCTCATCCCAGAAGGGGAAAGAACCTGAGTAAAGAAGAAATAATGTACTTACTGTTGTAATTAATAGTAATCTGTTCAGTCCTGAAATCTTATTTATTTTAAATAATATGAATAAATATAGATATTAAAATTAACAGTTAAAGATGATTAAATTGTACATTTTAAATGTGGGCAGTTTACCAAACATCAATTATGTCTCAATAAAAGTATAAAAAAATGACTATGAATTTGAGGGTGATTTGTTACTCAGATTGTGGGTTGAGAAAACAGTAAACATAAGTCAATAGATTTTTCAAGGAAAACTAAATAAAGCTAGCAAGCCCATGTGCTACATTAGTTTTTGTTTTAAATTTAATTTTACTCTTCCTCAGAGAAAGTCCAATTCTTCCTTGGCCTAATTTGCTCTCATATTTTCTAGGTGTACTTTACCAAAAATCATTGGTTGTTACCACATTTATGAAAATGGACTTTTTCAAAAGTCCAGGATCATCTATACTATCTGTTTTCCCTCTGTCCATTAATAACTACTCTATCCTGGATTTTGTAAACCAAAATCTATTTGAGGTTTGGTCTAGCTATGACCAGACACAGACATACTATAATATACATTTGTTCATTAAAAATTTATTGACCCCATTAAACCTTCCAGGCAGGGTCACTAGTGTGCAATATAGTTAAAGATAAAACAAAAAACAAAAAAACAAAAAAACAAAACAAAACAAAACAAAACAAAAACTACAGTATTCCTACTTACTAGGTTCTCAGAGGATATTAGAATAATAACAAAAAAACATTATTCATAAAAAAGAAAGTCACAGGATAATAAATATTAGAGTAAATTTCAGGTCATCTAATCCCACTGCTTCATTTTGTACATAAGGGAGCGCTCCAACATGTATTTTATGTATTTTTCTGTGTGAATGGCATTAAAAAACAGCATTATTGGTGAGAAGGCAAGTTAGACTTGACTGAGAGAATGGCTGAGCGGTATTTAGGACCAGCCAAGATGAGATACTTCACCCTCAACAAGTACACTATCATTCTTAAGTCTTATCTTATTTCCATATTATTATGCCTTATTTCCATATTATTATGCTGTTCATTTCTTCAAAGGCTATTTTTAACCCCTAGCATCTATTCCCTCTTATTACATTGAGATAGAAACCCTAAAAATCATATGGGCACATGAATAGCTGGACTAATGAATCATTTCCGTCCTCCTTTGAGTCAACTCACACAGAGTGAAATTTCAATTAACAGATAGAAATATTGTTTCTGGGAAACTTCCCTATGAATAACTAGTATTTGGCCCTTTACTTTTTGTTTTCCATCCTCATTTTCATTATCTGGAATATAGACATGATATTTGGGGATTAAAGAACAATCTTGGACAAGGAATCAAAAGTCACGGCTGAGCTTCGTTATGACAATCTTGATGCCACTCTGTTAGCTATAGCCTACTCACATGGATTTTATGTTGGAAAAAAAATACACTCTTTATATTAGACTTTGTGTCATGGTCAGTTCAACTTAACTTCTGCCAACAGAGAATGTTGTATCTTAAAGTAGATTGATGCATATAACAAAACCTGAAAGTTTTGGTATTGGCTTAACAGAAGTGGACAGTCAACAGGTAGCAAAGAGTTGGAGACACTGGACTGGAAAACTGATGACTCTTTTTATGAGATTAAATAAAAAAAGAAGAAGAAGAAAATATATGCATTAAAAATGACTCGTTTTACTTGTTCCATCGTAAGAGCCAGAATATATTCCAACCAAAGCTGTTGTTATGAGAAAATTCTAGAAAAATGTTTAATGCTTATACATTGGCTGCATTTTGCTGTTTTCAGCTAAATCCTCTGAAAGAGACAAATTTGGGCTGGATCTCTCTAGAATGTAAGCAAAGAAAGGGATAGATGAGAGATCCAATAAGGGAGGAGTTTTCTAACTATGATTTCTATCAGCTAAGATTTCTGAGAGTATGGGCTTTTGGAGTCCTAGAGTTGGAGAAGCCAAAACAAGTTAGCAGTGAGTGTTATTTTTAGTTTGACAGTGTTAGCGATTCTGATGTTGTCCCAGTGGAAAAATCTTTGGCCTGGTAGATTAGAAGGTGCTCTCTTTCCAGCCAGGTTCATGTTATCAGATATACTTCAAAACACAGCTATTTTGTAGGCAATTAACTTGCTTAGATTTCTTTTTAATGTGTCTCATGCTGAAACTTGTATTAATTACACAATTCAGTTTATGGCATATTATCTATATTGACCTAAGAAAACCCTTTATGCCTATATGTGTGTATGTGTGTGTGTGTGTGTGTGTGTGTGCATGTATGTATGTGTGAATGTAATTCATGTATATATGCCTATGTGTCTTTTATTCAGTTTCTTTCTTTCTGAATCATGTGGAGAAGATAATGTACGACTAAGATACAGCTGGGTTTTCTTCAGAAAGTTTAAGTATGTTCTCGGTGCAAGAATTGTGTGTACAGATCATTTGATGGTGAAAGGCTGAGGTTATCATAGAAATGACTGCTTTCGCTCCAATATCCAGACCCTCAGGCAGCAGCTTTTAAAAGCATGCAAGTATATATAGTTCTGTGGGACTGCAAGTATAAGCCCAGCCTTCCAGGCAATCTGGCAGTGTTCCTTGGGTGGCAAAGACAAAAACTGGAGCTAAGCAGATAAGCGTTTTTCTGGGAGATACTGGCAAGCTGAAGCAAAGCACAGAGAGCATGCCAAGATGGTGTCCACAGCCTAGACTACTTGAAAGAAAACTCTGTAGTCCACAAGATGTGTGCCAAACCCGAAGCCTGCCTCTCAGGTGGAAACTTCAGAATAAGCCAAGAGGCCTCCTAATACAGAAAGACAGGTGTGTTCCTCAGTCTGCTGTCTGTGCAGTGCTCTGTGAGTAACAGCCTGCCAAGAACTACTTCTTTGATTGCCACAGTCCCATGGGACTCAGGAATGCTAGCTCCTTTAGTCACTGCAGCTAGGCACACTTCTGGGTGGTAACTGAAAAAATTTGGGCACTAGACCAAAATCAAGGCAGCACCTGCATGTAAAATTTTCTTGTAGGAGATACTGGTGCTCTGGAGTGAGGTGAAGAAGAGTGGGAAAATAGTGCCTATCCCCTGAGGTCTCTGGAAAAGATTATAGTCAGCTCTTGGATGTGTGTTTAATTAGAAGCCCGATCATCAGGTCACAGCCATGATGGTTAATTAATAGGTCTCCTTCAAGAAAAGACCAAACTCCTCAGTCTGTTGCTTCTTGCTGTACTCTGGGGGGTGCTAGATATTAAGTAACGCTTTGTCTCTTTGCTTACAGTCCTCTGGGACCTACAAACATAAACTGCACTGACTGCCAGAGCCAGATAATGTAGAGGTGTCCCTTGGCAACAACCACAAAAATCGCTGGATGGATGTGAGCTCCTTTGATTGATGATACCAATGATTACAATCCCATGGGACCATGACAGAAATTCCCCTAACCTTCAGAGTCAGGCAGTCAGGAAGTGTTTTTTGAGTGGTAGTCACAAAGATTGAGGCACCAGATGCATGTAAAATCTTCCTTCTGAGAGATATTAGTGCTATGAAACAGGGCGAAGATAGAGCACCTGTTCATTTCCACCCTCAGGGAGTGTTCCAGAAGGCTCCCAACTTGTATGTTAAATTAGATGCCTGACCTTCAGGCTGATGCTTTAATATAAACAAGTGATCCTCCTTCACTTCAAGTCTGGAAAGGATCAGCCTCTGATCTGGACCCTGGGATGGGTAAGTCTGAGTGTGTGTGTCGGGGGTAGAGGTGGAAGAGAGGGGCTTTAACAGCTGGCTTTCTGAATGCTACAGTCTTGTGGGTCCCAGGATACAAGCCCTATTGGTTTTCCAAGTGAAATGTTTTAGGAGCTTATCTCTCAGGTGCAGGTCTTAAAAGTTGACGTGTCCAAACTTGTGCTTGAACCCTTTGCTCCTTGGGGAGAAGTTTCAGGTTTTGAGCTTTCTCCTAGTTATGGGTCATTTCTGGGGGTTGTTCTATGGTGAGATTGTGCCCCAGTTTCTCTTTACCCACCTTGATGTGGTTTGCCCAATAGGTAGTCATCACTCAGCAACTTTTTTTTTTTTTTTAAAGGAGGAAATTGTTCAATCTATAGCTGTAGACAGTGTGTCCAGGGGACGAGGTGAGCTCTTGATCTTCTAGTGTTGCCATCTTGAACTGGAATAACCTCTTTTAACTTTGTCTTCTTCTTTACACCTGGATTGCGTCCGTATTATAAAATTTAAAGTACATTCTCGTCCATGTCTCATTATTAAACAGATAGCAATGGAAACATTGCGCAAAATGTAAGGCATATGGTTCACATTTATCTTAAATGAGAAAAATATGTCATTATTTGGGGGATATTCTGAATTTTACTTGCCTAAGGAAATTAGTAGAATTGTTATATTAATATATTTTGAAATATATTAACATATTAATTTTGGAATTAATATATTTTGGAGTATATTCCAAAGTATTAACATATTTTGGAATATTTGATGGCATTTAATAGAAAAAAACATTAAAAAATGTGAAAACAGGAAATTTTTTAGGCAAATTACTATTCCTCTCTTAAGTGGAAATGTAAACTATGTTATGATGGATAAAATAAAGATCACTCCTCTTCATGTTTATTTTCAACAAAATTACTTATTCTATAGTAATGAAAATTGTCACATACTAGCATTGAGTTTCTTTTCAAATCAATCTATATTCTCATCTGCTACTCTAATTATTTAGATTTTAAGTTTTACTTCTGCCATTTCTCAAAACATTTATGATATGTCTAATATATTGTGTATCCTTAACAAAAATTAGAAATTAAAAAATATTAAAGACTCTTTTACTATATGATTTCATTATCTAATCAAAAAATTCTGAGGAAATTTGTTCAAAAATGTTAATTATATCTATCTACCTACCTACTTAACTATCATCTGTTTGGTGGTGGAATAGAAAAGAAAGCAGGTATTCAGTAAATATTAAATAAATGGACAATATATTGGAATATTGATAGAATGGAATCATATCCAACAAAGTGTCATTTATGAAGGAAAAACACATCTGGCACTTCTAAGTTACTTGAGGTGAGGGTCTACATCTCAGACAAAATTGGTGGGCTATATGAGATGTTTCCCTTTGTAGTTCCAAAGCATTATTGCAAATGTCACACAGAAGCTCCAGATCTCCTATCTAATACTTACTTATTCCTCAATTACGTAGTCATCAATTTCCACCTTCTTAAACTCTTTGGGACAATATGTTAAATTGTATATACTGGCTGAGGTTTCAAAAACCTTTTCAAAATCAAAAGCCCTACTTAGGAGTAATTTAAACTGTGGCCCTCATCCATTGCCATATCTTTTGAAGACCTGATACTATGAGGAAAAAAAGGAGAGGCCTTATCAAAGGCTTCCCAGGTTTATCTCCTAAGAAGAAAAATAGTATCTCTTATTCATTTCCAAATCCATATCTGTAGAAATGGTATGATAAAACTGAATTTCCAATAGATGTTACATCAAATTTTAAAACAAATAAGCACTACATTAAAAAGCACATCAATTTAGATGCTATTTATATCACTATCGTTATTAAAATATTCTACTTGAGGTCAAACAAATAAGTGTTGGCTACTAATGAACTGGAACCCTCTAATATTCATTACAGTGTTCTTTCTATTATACAAATACTGATAAATATTGAGACTTAAGTCTCAAAATCATTTTTAGATGCACATATGTGATATAATTAGGTTTACTTCCCTATTCCTAAGTTTCTGAGGAAAACTTTAAGGGGAGGAGGAATGAGGACACCATCTCATTAACTGAGTACACTAATTCATTATGCTCTTTTAGAACCAATGTATGGATAACACCACTTAGTCACACTGGGTGTAGGAGGAATGAAAAGTAGCAATTTGTATAAAACGCCCCCTGATCTTAATATCCACCCTCTGAAAAAGCTATTCTACTCATAGTGAAACCCAGCAAAATGTGAGTCACTAGATCAGCTTTACAACATGACTTTCTGACTTTGCTTATTTAAGGTTTAGAAATTCAGTCAATTATAAACAGATATTCTTAGGATGTGTTTCTTTTTAAATTTAACATGGCATTAAAAAAAACTACATATACTTTACCTAAACAAAACGTTGTAATGAAACTTTAATATGATAAATTACTGACCAAAATGAAAGACTTAGACTACTTCAAGTGAACTTTTCCATAAAATACTCCACTCGATATAGACAAGTTAGTAGGTGAGAATACAGATATTCATAAATACATGTAAAACTGACAGCCATATTCAATGATTATAAACTATCTTTACCATACACGAAGTTGAATGGAGAAGCTTAGGAAAATGATGATATCCTTATATGAAAAATCAAAAGAATTTCAGCTTAGCCCAAAATAACAACATACTCTGAGACTAAGACAATGTTAAATCCATTGATTATTTTACCCTGGAAACTTTTCTAAATGTGTATTTCCTCAGCCTTTATCATGAAAGGCTTAATATGGGGATCAATGAAGGACAGACCCTCAATCCATGCCACTTCTTTCTTGAATTTAGTTTAATGCTTATCCAGTGATTCTAATCTTTTTTCTGGTTCCAACCAAGTAAGTAATTTATTTTTTTTCCATTGAAGAAGCTTCAGGTTTTCACCACAGATTGTATAATTATTGTGTAAGAACATGGACACTGGATGGAATCAAACTAATTGACTACTAGTCTTGACAGTGATAAACTGTAAACTTGCAACATTATTTAGCTTGAGTCAGTTTTCTCATATGTAAAGTGAATTCAGTCATACATATCTAATACACACATTTTTAAAAAAGTGTTTATTGAAGTATAATATACCTATGGAAAAATGCCTAAATCACAAGTGTTTGGATCAGTGAATATTCACAATGTGAACTCATTCATATAACCATGATTCAGATAGAAAAATAGAATATTAACAGCATCCTAGTAGCCACCTTAGACCCCTGACAAGCCTTTAACCCCCTCTACCTGAAATGTAGATCAATATAATGGCTTATGACACATCCGATTAATTTATCCCAAAGTTATACTTTGTATATAGATACCACAGAACATGGAGAATTTTGCATCAGATTTCTTGCTTAAAATTCTTTTTAATTAATGTAGTTTAATAAGTCTTAATATATATTAGTTAAGACCTCCTACTATATTTTCCTTCTGCAAGTGTCTTGGCTATTTGAGCATCCACACTTCCATATAATTTCTAGAAAGATATTTTAATCCCCCTCAAAACAGCTAGCATTTTCTATTAGGATTATGTTGAATCCTAATACAGTTGTATTGATCAACTTAACTGACATCTTTAAATGTTAACTTCTTTCAATACATGAGCGTGGCATATTCTTCCACTGAACTGGATTGTCTTCATTTTTTTTTTTCAACTATGTTCTGTACTT
Source organism: Enhydra lutris kenyoni (assembly GCF_002288905.1). Taxonomy (NCBI): domain Eukaryota; kingdom Metazoa; phylum Chordata; class Mammalia; order Carnivora; family Mustelidae; genus Enhydra; species Enhydra lutris. The sequence continues at coordinate 37,144,602 of NW_019154099.1, read as the reverse complement.
CAGTGTTAACTTATTTTGTACATCTACCATAATATTATTCCTATACACTCGATGTCTTTGATATTCTTTTTCTAAATTTTATTTAGATTTTATTTATTTATTTGAGAGAGAGAGCATAGACAGAGAGGAAGAAGAAGACTCCCTGATGAGCAGAGAGGCTGACGTAGAACTTGATCCCAGGACCTTGGGATCATAATCAGATGCTTAACCAACTGAGCCACCCACGTGCCCCTATTAATGATATTCTTTAATTCCTATTCTCTTTTGGATGGAGTGTGGTAATATAAATTATTTTTGCATATTTTTCTGATATTCCTGTGACCTTGCTAAATCCATATCTGTGCATTTTTTATTAATGCACACTCTTATTTTATCTATAAATAAAAGCAGCTTTATTTAATCATATTTAAATTCTTAATAACTTTACATTCTTTTCCGTATCTTATTGCACAGGTCCAGGTCTCTAGTACAATGTTGAATACACACTGTGATAGTAGGTATTGGATTCTCAGTCTGAACCTCAAACTTTTAATAATTTATCCTTCAGCATGAGATTCGCTAGAGATCATTTGCAACTACCTTTATTCTGTAAAGTGGGTTACCTTCTCTTAGCTCGCTAAGGGTACTTACCATCTCTTACATACAATGAACATAAGTTCTATATTATATCAACTTCATAGATAACACTGATTGATAGAAGTATTGAACTGACTGAATGCACATGAGTTTATTGATGTCTTCTTTTTTATAAATCACTAATTATAGGTGAACATTTTTTAGGTTATTTGCATCAATATGTAAAGATATATCAACCTTCCCTTTCTTATAATAGTCCTATCAGGTTCTTGTATGTAGATTCTGTGATCTCATAAGTCGAGTTATGCAGTATTTATATAATGTTGATATAAATTATTCTGTAATTGTATGGAAGAATTACCTAGCAAGGCATGAGGCCATGGGATTTTTACTTTTTATAGTGGCTTTAAATTCTTTAATAATTCTGTAGTGGTTTATATTTTATATTTCTTATGCCCACTTAATAGATTATGCTTTTACAGTAGTTTGTAGGCTTTATTAATTTTCAAATTTATTCTTAATATATAGTGATAACAAATATTCATTTCTGATATTATTCTTTGTGCCTTTTTTTTTGGTTCTTGATGAATTTCACAGTGATTTATTAATCACACTGGTCTTTTCAGAAAATTAAGAGTTAGGCTTTTTCTATATTGTGTATCTCCATTATATCATATTAATTTCCTCACTTACATTTATTAATTTATTCATTCTTTTTCTTTGGATTTAATATATTTTTTTAACTTCCAAAACTAGATTTTTAAACCATTGATTTTCAGGCTTTGCTTTCTTCAGTTTACATTTAAATTTAAAAAATTCCTTCCTGTATGGCTTTATGTGCTTCCTACAAGTTTTACATGGCATATATTTTTTTTTAAGGTTTATTTTTCTGTTTTAGAGAAAGAATGTGTGAGTGGGAGGAGGGGCAAAAGGAGAGGTGAAGAGAGAGAGAGAAGCAGACTCCCCACTGAGCAGAGAGCCTGACATGGGGCCTCATCCCAGAACCTGAGATCACAAACTAAGCTGTAACCCAGAGTCAGATGCTTAACTAAGCCACCCAGGAGCCCCTTTAGTTGCATATCTTAATCATCACTCAATTAAAATTTTTAAATTTGTACATCACTTACTTTTTATCTATGGAATATTTTAGGTGCTTAATTTCCAGAGAGGATTTACTTATTTTATTTTTTGTTATTGATTTCTAGCCCTGTCCTACTATGGTTAAAAAAACATATTCATTGATATAAGTATTTCAAAATTTGTTGATATTGTTTAATTGATCAAAATATGATCAATTTTGGTAAATACTCAATATGCCTGTGATAATTATTTAGTCATTGTGGGCATCTTGTTCTTATTTGCTATATACTTACTATCTTTTTTAACTATTGATCTATCAGTTGTTAGAAAAGTGTGTTAGTAGCTTGCAATATAATTGTGGCTTTTTGTCACTTTCTAGTTCTATCAGACTTAGAGTTCTTTACTACTTCTCTTAAATGTAGACCACTTTATTTAACTCATATCAACCTTACTTCTGCCATCAGACTACTTTCACCATGCAGTTTTATTTGACAAACATTTTACTTTTTTATTTTTTTAATTATTTTAAATCATGTAATATATATATATACTTTTATATTATTTTATTGGTCAATACTCATTTATATTGACTAAAATATTTTCATTGTGTTTTTAAATTTCATTTTCACTTTAATTTCATTTTCATTTTATTGAATTTGTATTCTATTCAAATGCATATTTCTTGTCTCCGAACAGCACATTTTCATATGTATTAGAATATAAAGACAAATTAATTTTTTATGTTTACAAGATATTTTACCTATCAAGGGTTGGTAATTCTAAATTGGCAGTTTTCAATTTCAGCATATTAATGATGACATTCAATTGTTTTTAGACCATAATTATACCAAAAGTCAAGTTATAATCTGTATGTGTCTTTGAAGTTCATAAATATTTTTCTCCACCTGCCTTTAAAGTTTTTGCTTTAGTTTTAGGTTTTTGTTGCTTGTTTTGAGTTTCTTTTTTTTTTTTCCCTTTAACTTTAGTTCTTTTTTTTTTTTAAAGATTTTATTTATTTATTTGACAGAGATCACAAGTAGGCAGAGAAGCAGGCAGAGAGAGAGGAGGAAGCAGGCTCCCTGCTGAGCAGAGAGCCCAATGTGGGGCTCGATCCCAGGACCCCGGGATCATGACCTGAGCTGAAGGCAGAGGCTTTAACCCATTGAGCCACCCAGGCACCCCTTAACTTTAGTTCTTTATAGTTTACCATGAGTTTCATTGAACTGCCCCACATTTCAGGATGCAAGCCCCTCAAAATATGGCTGACTTCACAGTATTCTGAGTTTTCAAACAAGTTAGTTTTATATCTATTTTATAAATCATCTGCATTTTTCAGTGGGAGGGTTTTTTTTTCTACAAAATTTTAAGAAATAGAATCTTCATAAGGAGTTTGGACAGGTAAAATAAGTTTATGTTATAAATCCAGTGCATTGTCTATTATAAAACAATAATACAGCATTTTTGTTATTATTTTGACCAAAATGTATTATTTAAATTTTAACTAATTAGAAACAAATCATATAAATCATATAAAATTTATTTTACTGGGTGTTTTTATTATGGACATGTCAATTTTTTAATGATATTTTAATAAAAATCATGTTTGTTCCCAAATTTTATTTTATTTTTTATTTTTTAAGATTTATTTATATATTTTAGTCTTAGAGAGCATGAGTAGGGGTAGGGACAGAGGAAGAGGGAGAGAGAGAAGTGGACTCCCTCCCAAGCACAGAGCCTGATGGTGGATTCACAAGGAACTCGATTCCAGGATCCTGAGATTATGACCTGAGCTGAAATCAAAAGTTAGATACTTAATCAACTGAGCCATCCAGGCATCCCTGTCCCCAAATTTTAAAGCGCTATTGATACATGCTTAAGATCATGAGTTATACATTTATTAAAAAATGGTTATGAAATTAGGGGTGCCTGGGTGGCTCAGTTGGTTAAGCATCTGCCTTTGGCTCAAGAGTCCTGGGGTCCTGGGATCGAGCCCCAAGTTGGGCTCCCTGCTCAGTGGAAAGCCTGCTTCTCCCTCTCCCACTCGCTCAGCTTGTGTTCCCTCTCTTGCTGTGTCTCTCTCTGTCAAATGAATAAATAAAATCTTTAAAAAAAAGTTACGAAATGAAAAATAGCAGAATATTAAGAAAAACAAGGCCAGAATTCCAGTAACCTTAATAAGAGGCCCAGCAGTTTTTTTAAATCATTACTGATATTTAAAATGTTATTTACCTTAAATAGATAAAAAATCAACCTATTTAAGGTCGCAAAATAATACATATTTTTAAATATTAGTGATTTAAAATCAATATATTTACTAAGATATTTTCAAAATATTATTTTAAAAAGGACAAAACATCTATTTATATATCATGGCCTTGAATAAGTATTTGTGTGTTAAATAAATACTTCTTGAATTTAAAATTTAGACTAGAAAAAGAAAAAATAAAGGTGCTACTACTGAGTTTCACGAATCTCTATGCAAGTCATATCTTCTATTGTTTTAAAAATGATGTCATACAGAAGAAAAAAGAAGCTGATCCCATTTACAATTGCATCCAAAGCCATAAGATACCTAGGAACAAATCTAACCAAAGTGGCAAAGAATCTGTATTCAGGAAACTATTGAGTACTCGTGAAAGAAACTGAGGAAGACCCAAAGAAATGGAAAAATGTTCCATTCTCATGGATTGGAAGAATAAATACTGTGAAAATGTCTATGCTACTTGGAGCAATCTACACATTTAATGCAATCTTTATCAAAATACCATCAACTTTTTTCAAAGAAATGGAACAAATAATCCTAAAATTTATATGGAACCAGAAAAGACCCCGAATATCCAGAGGTATGTTGAAAAAGAAAACCAAAGCTGGCGGCATCACAATTCCAGACTTCAAGCTCTGTTACAAAGCTGTAATCACCAAGAGAGCATGATACTAGCATAAAAACAGACACATAGATTAATGGAACAGAATAGAGAGCCCAGAAATGGACCCTCAACTCTATGGTCAACTAATACTCAACAAAGCAGGAAAGAATGTCCAATGGAACAAAGACAAGCTCTTCAAAAAATGGTGTTGGGAAAATTGGACAGCCTCATGCAGAAGAATGAAACTGGACCATTTCCTTACACCACCCACAAAAATAGACTCAAAATGGATGAAAAACCTCAATGTGAGACAGGAATTCATCAAAATCCTTGAGGACAACTCAGGCAGCAATCCCTTTGACCTCAGCAACTTCTTCCTAGAAACATCACCAAAGGCAAGGGAACCAAGGGCAAAAATGAACTATTGGGAGTTCATTAAGATAAAAAGCTTTTACACAGCAAAGGAAACAGTCAACAAGACCAAAAGACAACCGACAGAATGGGAGAAGATATTTGCAACTGACAAATCAGATAAAGGGCTAGTATCTAAAGTTTAAAAAGAACTTATTAAACTCAACACCCAAAGAACAAATAATCTAATCAAGAAATGGACAGAAGACATGAAGAGACATTTCTGCAAAGAAGACATCCAAATGGCCAAAAGACACATGAAAAAGTGCTAAATGTCACTCACCATCAGGGAACTACAAATCAAAACCACAGTGAGACACCACCCCACACCAGTCAGAATGGCTAAAATTAATCAGTCAGGAAACAACAAGTATTGGCAAGGATGCAGAGAAAGGGGAAACTTCCTACACTGTTGGTAGGAATGAAAATTGATGCAGCCACTCTAGAAAACAGTATGGAGGTGCCTCAAAAAATTGAAAATAGAGCTACCCTACTACCCAGCAATTACACTCTTGGGTATTTACCCTGAAGATATAAATGTAGTGATCCAAAGGAGCATGTGCTCCCCAATGCTTATAGCAGCAATGTCCACAATAGCCAAACTATGGAAAGAGCCTAGATGTCCATCAACAGACAAATGGATAAAAAAGAAGTGGCGCGTGTACATAAAATGGAATATTATGCAGCCATCAAAAAGGAACTCTTGCCTTTGCAATGGTGTGAATGGAACTAGAGGGTATTACGCTAAGCGAAATAAGTCAACCAGAGAAAGACAGTTATCATATGATCTTACTGATATGAGGAATTTGAGAAACAAGACAGAGGATAATAGGGGAAGGCAGAGAAAAATGAAACAAGATGAAACCAGAGAGGGAGACAAACCATAAGAGACTCTTAATCTCAGGAAACAACTGAGGGTTGCTGGAGGGGAGGGGAGTGGCAGAGATGGGGTGACTGGGGGATGGACACTGGGGAGAGAATGTGCTCTGGTGAGTGCTGTGAATTGTGTAAGACTGATGAATCACAGACCTGTACCTCTGAAACAAATAATACATTATATGTTAATAAAAAAAAAAAAAAAAGATGTCAGGGGCGCCTGGGTGGCTCAGTGGTTAAGTGTCTGCCTTTGGCTCGGGTCGTGATCCCAGGGTCCTGGGATTTGGCCCCATGTCGGGCTCCCTGCTCGGCAGGAAGCCTGCTTCTCCCTCTTCCACTCCCCCTGCTTGTGTTCCTGCTATGGCTGTCTCTCTTTCTCTGTCACATAAATAAATAATTAAAAAAAAAAAGATGTCATATGTACTTTATTAAATTGTCTATAATGTCTATAAAACTATTAGTAGAGATTACAAGATATAATTCTGTAGCTATTCAAATAAAAATGAAAAAATAGGGGCGCCTGGGTGGCTCAGTGGGTTAAGCCTCTGTTTGGCTAAGGTCATGATCTCAGTGTCCCAGGATCAAGCCCTGCATCGGGCTCTCTGCTCATCAGTGAGCATGCATCCCCCTTTCTCTCTCTGCCTGCCTCTCTGCCTACTTGTGATCTCTCTCGGTGATCTCAAATAAATAAATAAAATCTTTAAAAAAAATGAAAAAATAAAGCAGGTAATTTGCATAATTAAAAAATCAGAACTCTTTGATTTTCAGTATGTTTTTATAAGATTCATCCCATCATTTTATATCAAAATACACATTGAAAAATAAAAATATTCCTCTTGTATTATTTATGTAATTTAGTAAATCTAATGATAGATGAGTTCATGTGTAAGTCATTAAGAAACATTTAATGACATCCAACATTTGTAATAATTCTTAAAGATATACAAGCAAAATATTTTATTTTCAAAGATTTTATTTACTTGAGAAAGAGAGAGAGCACAAGGGGTGGGGAGGGAGGAGAGGCAGAGGGGCAGAGAGAGAAGCAGACTCCCCACTGAGCAGGTAGCCTGATGCAGAGCTCATTCCAGGACCCTGGGATCTTTACCTGAGCCAAAGGCAGAAACTTAATAGACTGAGCCACCCAGGAAACCCACAGGCAAAGTACTTTTTATACCACTGAAGAGAGGAGAGAGGGAGAGAGGAGAGGAAGGAAGGGAGGGAGACAGAGACTGGAATAAAAAGAGCAGGAGGAAAAGGAAGAAGAGAAAATTTCAAGGACTTTTTTAATATCAGCGACTCACAATGCCAAATAGGAATTTTTGCACATTAGAAAAGAAAAAAAACAGCAACTGCTAATGTAAAAATAAGAACAGATGTTATCAAAATTCTGTCCCCATTCAAAAAAAGTAAAACCAAATTTGTTTATCCTTCTTTGGTAATTTAAATATTTCAAATGCATGTTATTCTTTTTTATTTTGAAAATCCTAACTCATTTTTCTTTAACGGTTCCCAGCCTTCCTCCTACAACAACTCTATATTTATTGTTACTCCTACTTGATAAACTATGCTAGTTTCCAAAGTATGTTTCTTTCCCATTTGTGTTTCAGCTTCTCATGCTGTTTGCTAGTCATTAAAATTTGTTTTTCCTTTATACATACAAAAAAAATTCACTTAAGGCAAGTACATTAGCATGCTCTTTAATTTTGGGTGAGAAAATAGTGAACTATAATTTCTTAATAGCAACTTAAAAATAAATTGTTCTTTTAGAAAAAAATCAATTCAAGCTTCTGCAGATGGAATGTTTAGACTAAATAATTTTTTGATTTGTTTTTAAAGAGTTCTTGCTTTGTTTTGTATTGTTTTACTTTGGCCAGCAAATTGTAAGTGTCTCTCCTATTTTCATTAACAGTAGTTACTTTGCACATGACCATAAGGAAGAGAGAGTAAACATCAGTTACCATTTAGCTGTGGCAATGATATTTTTACCAGTATAAAAACATAAGTGAAGGCAGAAATATCTTGAGCGTATTTAAAATAATACACCAGGAATATTCACAGCAAATAATCAATGAAAGAAAAGAAAGACTATTGTTACTCTATCTAGAATTGCCCCAATAGTTATGGAATATATTTATTGGTCTTCTTGAATCAATATGTGGTAAATGAACTTTAATCAGCTTTTTTTTTTTTTTTTTAAATTTTGAGTGGGTCACCAGGCAACAATGAAGCCAATAGCCACCATAAGTTTATATATAGTAGGATGTTCAAAAAAAGACATGATAATTTAAATCAATGTTGCCTAAAAATAATACCAATCACTTAATGAAGAATGTTCATAAAGGCCTATTTGCCGAATTAATGTTCATCAAATAATCATGATTCTTAAATATCAAACAGGTTCAGATTTTTAAAGCATGTTTATATCTTTTCATGTATTGTAACATGTAAACCTTTGTTAAATCTACTTTAAAAAACAGATGAAAAAAAGCTCTTCATCATATTTAGAAAAATTAAAATTAGAAGTATAATAGTGTAATTGTAGTTAGTATAAATTAAAAATTTATACTTTTTTTATTCTAAAATATTCTTTGTCTGAACTCATGGTTCTTGGCTTATAATTCATTGATTTCACTACTTTGAGTATTTTTGCCTCCTTTTGATAATTTCCTTGGTAATATGGCTGGTTGTTTTATATAAATATTCTCCTTATGAAAATTAAAAATAGAACTACCATATGCATAACACTAGCAATTCCACTTCTGGTATTTATCCAAAGAGAACAAAAATAATCAAAGAGATATGTGTACCCCCATGTTCATTGAAGCATTATTTATAATATCCACAATATAGAAAAAACCCAAGTATCCATTAACAGATGAATGGATTTAAAAAAAAAAAAAGATGTGGTATACATATACAGTGGAATATTACTCAGCCATAAAAAAGAATGAAATCTTGACTTTTGCAATAACACAATGGACCTAGAGGGTATTATAAATGAAATAAGTATGAGAAAGACAAATACCATATGATTTCACTCGTAAGTAGAATCTAAAAAACAAACAACAAAAACCAAAACAGGAACAGACTCATAGATATAAGAAACAAACTCTTAGTTACTAGAGAAGGAAGGAGTTGGGAGACAGGTGGAGGATTAAGAGGCACAAACTTCCAGTTATAAAATAAGTAAGTAATGGGATGTAATTTACAGCTTAGGGAATACAGTCGATAATACTTTAATAACTTTGTATGGTGACAAATGGTAACTAGACTTATTAAGGAAATCATTTCATAATATACAAAAATACTGAACAACTATGATGTATACCTGAAACCAAGAGGATATTATGTATCAGTTATACTCCAACAGAACAAGTAAATCAGAACTTTCCTCAAAGGCATGTGGAACCAATGACCTATATTTAATAGTTTAATTCTGTGTTTTTTTTAAAGAGACTTTATTATCTTCCCTTTGATTGCTTTCATAATTTCTTCTCACACAATTTCTTCTATCTACCTGTAATTCTTATTAGTTATACGATAGACAACCTGTCCTTCCTTTTAATTTTTCCTTTCTCTCATCTGTTTCTTCATTTGCTTATTTCTTTTTTCTGGGGGTTGGGGAGCATCTCCATTTATGAAATAGAATTGATTGTGTCTTCCAAAGTTATATGGAATATTTTTGTTTTTTTCAAACAATCATGTTTTAATTCCTAATAGTGTTTAATTTTTGTTTTCTAATACCTCACTTCCCTTATGTGTGAATTTGTATTACAAAATCTTTCCAAAGGTGCAAATTGAAATATTTTAGTTTCACTGAATATTCATTGAAAATTCAATATTCATTGAAATATTTTAGTTATATTAAATATAGAAATATGGTTTATATTCAATAGTCATTGAAATATTTTAATTATATTAAATATAGAAATAGAGTTTATATGCCTCCACATGTACTTTCTTGATTCTTATTTTCATGTTTTATATTTTCTTCAATATATCTTCAAATTTGGTGATCCACTCATAATTTTAAAAATTAACAAAAAGGTTAACAAAATTATATGAACAAGATTTTTGATATGTCAGAATGTATTATAGGATGACCAAGAGAGTAATTAAATTTTATTTGGTAAGGTAGGAGATGGGTAAATGCTAGATTTTGCTTGGGTAATTCCTCTAACTAGAAAAAAAAAGTACAACCTATTCAGAAAAGGAAGGCAAGGCAAGGATAACCCGGTATGTGGAAAGATGTACACGTTACGTCATGTACAAAAACTGACACACAGTTTTTGCTATCAAGCTCACCCCTTGGTATAAGGCTATGTTATAAAGAATAGCAATCAACAAATTAAACACATGGAGCCGTTGGAAATGAGCATGGGCATAGGCCCTTCAGAAATACCTGTCAATCCTAGTCAAAATATTGGTGCCCTTTTTAGATTTCAATGAGTTGGACATAATCAAATTGGCACCAAATGGATGTTTTTTTCTCCATGAGGCATTGTATAATTAACTTCAGTGTCTTCTGAGAGTTTGGACCTTCATCAGTGACAGTAAATAAAGCCTTAAAGAATAAAATCCTTCAATGTTAAACCCATACATAGCTACCACCTCCACCACAGTGATTACTTCATTCATAGATACAAGAAGGATCAATGTCAAGGACAGTGGCTGGAAAAGTCACTTGATCATATAATTTAGTAGTGTTCTACAACAAATGTTTTTTTGCAGGAAATGCTTTTGACACAAAAAAGTATACACTGTATTACTAGTACTGTAGGTCTGCCCATATATATCTTTTCTGGACCACTGAAAAACATCCATCTCCCAATTTCTCTCATGTCTGATTACTGACCAATAAGCCAAACCATTTAAATATGCATATGATTCCATGCACATCTTTACTTTGAATAATTTTAAACACAAAGTGGATGACCACATATAATGTTTAAAGTAAAACAAAATCTTTTAGGGCTATATATGAGTAGAAATATGGATTTTTTTCTTTACCATCATAATAAAGGTAGTATCTTCTTCCTAAGCAAAGGTTATGTTTTCTAGCAGCCCCTTGTAACATTGGTATTTCCTAATCAAGCTTCCCCACTGTGACAAAACACTGAATTTGTAATATGCATCTGGGTCTGCCTCTGTATCCCTACTAGGGGATTTTGGAGGGGCAGAGTGGTATTTATGTGTATGAAGCTCAGGCTTCTTTCTGTGCTATAATAAAATCCTTTGTCTCTGAACCAAGTGTCTTATGTTTTCTGTCAGAATCGATGAAATTATGACAGATTCACTTATTAACTTCAAAATGGTAAAATCTCATGTAGATATCTAATAAAAGTATTTTTGGTTTGTATCCATGTCCCTGGCCTAGAAACAAACCTGATTATGTCATTCCAATAGAGAAAATAATTATTTAGTATATGAGCGAAGGAAAGCCTGAAGTCTTTTGTTAAAATAAATCAGCTAAGATTATCAAAAGGGTAACTTAAAAATTCTTTTTTAGTTTTATTCAGAAGAATTTTTAGGGTTATTTATAAGGAAAATAGGGCTAATTTGACAATTTGTATCTAGCTGTGTAAAACACGTATAGTAAGTGAGGGAAAATGGAAAAAGCCAAAAGTGTTTGGACTATGAGACATCATATAAATTATTGGAAGCAGGTTAGGAACTAACTATATTAAGTCAAATATCTGAAATTACTAAGTGACAAAACAAAAGCTCCCATTCCACTGGTCTCATACAGAAAAGTCTTTTTAGTACATAGAATTGTTACACTTACTCTTTTCACACTAGAAGAAACAGAGCAGTAGAATCAGAGGTACAAAGAAGCTCTGGAGAGTCTTCTTAAAACTGAGTTAACTATAATGGTTTTAATTAGATAATAAATAATAAATAAAGCTTAAAAAGTATTCTGCTGGTATTATGCTAAGTGAAATAAGTCAGTCAGAGAAAGACAAATATATGATTTCACTCACATGTGGAATTTAAGAAACAACACATTGGAACATAGGGGAGGGAAAGAGAAAATAAAATAAGATAAAAACTGAGAGGGAGGCAAATCATAAGAGACTCTTAGCTATAAGAAACAAACTGAGGGTTGCTGGAGGGGAGGTGGGTGGGGGGATGGGATAATTCGGCTATGGGTATTGAGGAGAGCATAAGATGTAATGAGTGATGGGTGTTACATGCAAGTGATGAATCACTAAATTCTACCCCTGAAACTAATAATACAGTATATATTAACTAAGTTGAATTTAAATTAAAAAAAAAAAAAAGGCAGCCTGCTGGGACACCTGGGTGGCTCAGTGGGTTAATTGGCATATTCTTGGTTTTGGCCCAGGTCATATCTCCAGGGTCTGAAGAGTCAGCCCTGTGTGGGGCTCTCCACTGTGCAGGGAGTCTGCTTCCCTCTCCCTCAGCCCCTTCCCCCACCCCATCCCAGTCATGTGGGATCACTAGCGGGTGCATGAGTGTTCTCTCTCTGAAACAAATCTTCCAAACAAAAGTAGCCTGCTCAGATTTAAAAACCATTATCTTTATTCAAAGAAATAACATGCTGATAACTTCAAGAAATTAAATCAAGTTTCTAGAACAGAAACGTTTCAAAACAATGTTAACAGACTCCTTAATTCAAAATAGTGATAAATGTCAAAATTATAATTCCATTTATTTGTGAAATAAATAATCCACACTAGATGAGCATCACGTTAGAAAAAAAATGATTGTCACGTCCTAAGAATATGTGTGAGGTGACAATTCAGCATAGTAGAAAGCACTGGAATTTTGCAACAGACATTATGTATTTGAGTGATGGCCACATATTTTGTTAGCTGTATAACCTTAGTTCATTTTAAAACTCTGAGAGATGGTGCCTAATATATAAATTTGCAATAATAAAATGTGCACCTTATATTTTATAATCAATCAACAGATCAACTAAGATGATGAATACAGACTCTGCCATATACATTGTTTATGTCAGCTTTATTATAAATACTTCTTTGTGCCATAATTGCCTTATATACTTCTGTCTCCTTTACTAGCTCATGAAATTCCAATACATAGAGACACAATATTCAATTGTATAACTCTCAAATACCTAGCACATAACCTGTGTATAACTGATGTTTTAAAATTAATCTTATTTTTTCAAACCACGTTGAGGATCCTCTCACTTAACTTTTATGACTAGGTGTAATCGGTCTGTACAGTGTTATTAACCTATTCCTTAGATCAGGCCAAAAAAAATGCACCAGAAATGTTTTCAATTAGTGTTATGGATAATGTACCACCATTAGTTTCCAAAAGACCCAGGCTTAAGTTTCAGCTCTGTCCATAATTAGGTATTTCAGTCTCTTACAGCGTTTTCTAATCTGCCAAATAAGGATAAAATAACTATATTATTGTGTTCTGCCCATAATTAATTAAAAGCAATGAAATGTGTCAAACTTTCATATGATGAAGAGCAGACATTGATTTTAAATAATCAGTGATGGTATTATAGCTGTTTTGATAACAAATGACAAATTTCAAGGAATTGTAGTTATCCACAGTATCCTGAGGACTCATATGTTAATTTTTTTCCTACAATTAAGATTATTTAGATCTATGACGAAAACACAACATTAAAGAAGACTGGTCATTTCTGAAGATAGTTCAAAGATAACTGACTTAACTACAGTATTTTATAAAAAATTTTCCTAATCCTTTTGTTAGTTAAATATAGATGGAACGTTAAATATTGTCATAGGCTTAGGTGTGTGTTTTTTGATTAAATAATTTCCATTCATCAACAACAAATTTTTTCTATGACAGTAGTTTTAGTAAAACCACGAAAATCTTAAATCAAATATTAAAAAATGAAGTCCAGTTGAATATTGAAAAAATCATATCTAATCACAATGTTAGTTAATTCTTGGCAAACAAGATCAGTTCAGCAGATAAAAAAAGTATTTCTAGAAGACTTTTCTAGTAACATTTTCTTACACTTTCATACCTTTAGTATATTTGGATATTTTAGAAAGAAGCTTTGCTTCATTCAATCTAACCAAATTGTTCTCCCATACTGAATAAGTCTAATGCTATTTGCATTTTGAAATCAAAGAAGGCAATATATCTTGTTTCCATGGATACTTTTCCAGCAGTACCTGGGTTGGACACTTAAGAAAACAAGTAGAGACAGTTCCTTTTCAGGGGCTTCAAAGTCTTAGTCATTCATCAGGAAATTATTTAGCAGAGAAACTATGTCTATTCAGCTTATTAGAGGAATAGGATATTTCTTAGAATATATATATATATATATATATATATATATATATATCGATGTATATATAATATAAATATTTTGATATATTGCTATAGAACTTAAAGAGAGACAAAAAGAGATAAAAGTTGAAACATTACCCAATGAAAATTTCCTAAAGCACAATATCAGCAGATAAAGACAAGTCGGGGCATACTTTTAATTTTTTTTAAAGATTTTATTTATTTGTTTGACTGGGAAAGAGAGAAAGCAAGAACAAGCAGGGGAGTGGCAGAGGAAGAGGGAGAAGCAGGCTCCCTACCTAGCAGGGAGCCTGATGTAGGGCTCTATCTTAGGACCCTGAGATCATGACCCAAGCCAAAGGCAGATGCTTAACCTACTGAGCCACCCAGGTGCCCCCAGGGCATACTTTTTATAAAAGACCCTTCAGCACTAAATATTATTCACAGTGATTCTTTCAGATCTTATCTCCAAATTATTTCTTCACTCCCTTACTATGCTCTAATTTTCTAACCAAAATCTGCTAAATTGTCATTCCAGTCTTACTGTTTCTACATCCGGTTCCATGATTAATACAAAGTACTTACTCTTCTTCCTTCTGAGTACTTTAGGATTCTCACAACAAAACTGAAACTAAATATTCTGCCCTGTGTGTGTGTGTGTATGTGTGTGTGTTATACACCCATGGTTACATATTTTTCTTTTACATTTATTCCCAGAATTGAGTTTTTCAAACATGTGCTATATGTAACTTTCAGGTTTCATTTACCTCTTTTTAAGGGGTAATTATTATTGCATATTCATTAAATAACCTATATTTATTACTCTATTGTTATGTAAGACTTGGTTTATATTGATCAATATACTACAGTAGTGTACTCAAAGAGGTATAAAGTAGAAATCCTTGGCTCTATAGATTATGAGGTTTATTCTTTATATTTTAATGATAATGAAATGAGAGGGAATTTAGAGAATATAAATATGCATAAAATTGTGTGCTGCTATTATTACTGTTTGCTGTGTAGACACTGATCTCAAAATGTAGTTATGAGAAAAATATATGAATGAATTCATAATAACATCAAACTACACATTTTTGTTTATTTTTAAAAAAGACCAGTCTTTCAAATAAGTATATTTTTATTTGTTAGTTTTTTTGATAAATACACAAACAAAGGGTCTGACATATTCTTGGGATGAACATAAATGGATATATGATATATTCATTTAAAATCCATATGTGAGATCTTTATATTTTTGTTTAGTTATTGCATTAGGATCAACTCTACTGAATACACAGATTTACCTATATTCTAATTTTTCTTTCTAAAAATACCCACACTGAATAGACAGCTTATTATTAGCAGCATTATCATTATGTGGAACCAGAAAGTGAAAGGATAGAATAATGTGGAGGTTAGAGCCAACTACAAATGTGTTTTAAATACAGTAATTAAACAAATGATAGGCATCAATTAAACCATAGGTGACAAAAGAACAAGATAATAAACTGTAATAATTTTCAGCACTGTTGGTTTATAACACTTTTGTGTATCTATTATAGCAAACAAGAATTTTCCAAGTGTGTAATTCTTAAGTAACAGCTTAGGCACTTCTCCAGGAAGTGAGTTGAGCAGATTGTAATGAGTTGTAAAACAGAATCCCTGCTGTAACTAATTTGTACTTAACACTCCTTTCAGGAAAGAAAAATAAAGATTTTTCTTCATTTGGAATATAATTGCATATAAAATTCAAGGATAATTGAATTTCATAAAATTGTCAATGTCAGTAAGTTACCAGAATATTTTTTGTAACACTGTTTGACATGATTCACTTTCAGCAAATAACAAAAAGTATTTTGTCCAGATAGTTTCTTATAGGTACATAATGTCATCTATGTGAAAATGTTTTTCCATATCTCATTAAAAGGCATATGATGACAAAATCATTGGAATCTGGCCATTAACTATTTTGCATATCCCAGCATTAGGAACAATTTAAAAGTTATGTCCAACATGGAAACCACATTGATAGCACTATGTTTCTAGAAATAAATAGCAGGGACTCCAAAATTGTATGGATTGACCTAAAATTACTTTTTCTTATAATGACTCTGTTAAATATTAGTATTATGACAATGTTGGCTTTATAAAACAAAGTTTCTCCTGTATTTTTTTTTATGTCCTATTAATTTTTTTGTGAACTTCATGCTGTTTCTTTCTTAAATGTATGTGATAATTCACTGGTAAATTCAATAGGGCCTGGTGTTTCCTTTATGGGAATAATTTCAATTAAAACTTTAATTTATTTAATAAATAAGGGACTATATTTTCTATTTTTATCAATTTTATCAATGACTTCCATTTCATCTAAAATTTCAAATTTATTATCATAATGTTCATGAAATATTATTATGGGAGCTCATTGTCATAAAGTTGTTATTGAAATACGGTTCTGGGAGTTTGAATGGGGATGTTAAGAATCTGTTTAGTCTTGATTTCTCACTTAATTCCACTCTGCTGAGAGAACATATTTTCATTATTCCAGTCTGTCCTTTGGTATTTGTTAAGAATTATTCTAGAGGCCAAAGAATCATCAATTTGTGGGCTATTCCATATGAACTTTTGTGAATATGTAATCTTGCTTTTTTGGGTGTAATACTTCAGATCAATTTTGTTAATCATGTGTTCCAAATCTATCCACTTCTTTGTTATCTATTCACATGTACTATTACTTATTGAGTGAGGTTTATTACAATCTCACAGTGGTGTGTCTGAACTTGTCTTTCTCTTCCTGTTTCTTTCAATTTGTCCTTATGTAATGTAGGCATGTTATTAGGTGCATACATTTTTAGAATTGTATCATTTTGCTGGATTGGAGTTTTGGTCATTACAAAGTACACATTTTGTCTCTTATAATTTTTATTTTAAAATAAATATATTTTTTCAAATACTATTACAGCTATACCAGCTTGCTTTTGGTTAGTTTCATTGTATATTTACTTTTCTTCCTCTTACTTTCAACATTTCTCTATCCATTTATTAGTGCTTCAAAGTAGTATTTGTAAGTACCTTTCTATTTATAGCATCTCAATAAAAAAAATATATTTTGTAACCTCATTTCTGTCCACTTTTTAAATGATGTTTTGTTTTTGTAGTTGATTTATGTTTTACCTACTATTTTTATTGCTTTAAATTCTCCCATATGGGAAACTAAAATTCTCTCTCTTCAGTCCAATCTAATCTACGCCTGTGGCCTACTATTCCATAAACATCCCTTGTCACAAGTGACCTTCAGATTTCACTCCAAAGGGCACATTGTAATCCTCATAAAGTCTGACAGTTTACCACTATTTGAAATAATCATCTTTTCTTTTTTTTTTTTTTTTTTAATTTTATTTTTCATAAACATATAATATCTTTTTATCCCCAGGGGTACAGGTCTGTGAATCGCCAGGTTTACACACTTCACAGCACTCACCATAGCACATACCCTCCCCAATGTCCATAATCCCACCCCTCCACACCCCCCCATTAACCCTCAGTTTGTTTTGTGAGATTAAGAGTCACTTATGGTTTGTCTCCCTCCCAATCCCATCTTGTTTCATTTACTCTTCTCCTACCCCCTTAACCCCCCATGTTGCATCTCCTCTCCCTCATATCAGGGAGATCATATGATAGTTGTCTTTCTCCGATTGACTTATTTCGCTAAGCATGATACCCTCTAGTTCCATCCATGTCGTCGCAAAAGGCAAGATTTCATTTCTTTTGATGGCTGCATAGTATTCCATTGTGTATATATACCACATCTTCTTTATCCATTCGTCTGTTGATGGACATCTAGGTTCTTTCCATAGTTTGGCTATTGTAGACATTGCTGCTATAAACATTCGGGTGCACGTGCCCCTTCGGATCACTACGTTTGTATCTTTAGGGTAAATACCCAGCAGTGCAATTGCTGGGTCATAGGGTAGTTCTATTTTCAACATTTTGAGGAACCTCCATGCTGTTTTCCAGAGTGGTTGCACCAGCTTGCATTCCCACCAACAGTGTAGGAGGGTTCCCCTTTCTCCGCATCCTCGCCAGCATCTGTCATTTCCTGACTTGTTAATTTTAGCCATTCTGACTGGTGTGAGGTGGTATCTCATTGTGGTTTTGATTTGTATTTCCCTGATGCCGAGTGATGTGGAGCACTTTTTCATGTGTCTGTTGGCCATCTGAATGTCTTCTTGGCAGAAATGTCTGTTCATGTCCTCTGCCCATTTCTTGATTGGATTATTTGTTCTTTGGGTGTTGAGTTTGCTAAGTTCTTTATAGATTTTGGACACTAGCCCTTTATCCGATATGTCATTTGCAAATATCTTCTCCCATTCTGTCAGTTGTCTTTTGGTTTTGTTAACTGTTTCCTTTGCTGTGCAAAAGCTTTTGATCTTGATGAAATTCCAATAGTTCATTTTTGCCCTTGCTTCCCTTGCCTTTGGCGATGTTCCTAGGAAGATGTTGCTGCGGCTGAGGTCGAAGAGGTTGCTGCCTGTGTTCTCCTCAAGGATTTTGATGGATTCCTTTCTCACATTGAGATCCTTCATCCATTTTGAGTCTATTTTCGTGTGTGGTGTAAGGAAATGATCCAATTTCATTTTTCTGCATGTGGCTGTCCAATTTTCCCAACACCATTTGTTGAAGAGGCTGTCTTTTTTCCATTGGATATTCTTTCCTGCTTTGTCGAAGATGAGTTGACCATAGAGTTGAGGGTCTATTTCTGGGCTCTCTATTCTGTTCCATTGATCTATGTGTCTGTTTTTGTGCCAGTACCATGCTGTCTTGATGATGACAGCTTTGTAATAGAGCTTGAAGTCCGGAATTGTGATGCCACCAACTTTGGCTTTCTTTTTCAATATTGCTTTGGCTATTCGAGGTCTTTTCTGGTTCCATATAAATTTTAGGATTATTTGTTCCATTTCTTTGAAAAATATGGATGGTACTTTGATAGGAATTGCATTAAATGTGTAGATTGCTTTAGGTAGCATAGACATTTTCACAATATTTATTCTTCCAATCCAGGAGCATGGAACATTTTTCCATTTCTTTGTGTCTTCCTCAATTTCTTTCATGAGTACTTTATAGTTTTCTGTGTATAGATTCTTAGTCTCTTTGGTTAGATTTATTCCTAGGTATCTTATAGTTTTGGGTGCAATTGTAAATGGGATGGACTCCTTAATTTCTCTTTCTTCTGTCTTGTTGTTGGTGTAGAGAAATGCAACTGATTTCTGGGCATTGATTTTATATCCTGACACTTTACTGAATTCCTGTACAAGTTCTAGCAGTTTTGGAGTGGAGTCTTTTGGGTTTTCCACATATAGTATCGTATCATCTGCAAAGAGTGATAGTTTGACTTCTTCTTTGCCAATTTGGATGCCTTTAATTTCCTTTTGTTGTCTGATTGCTGAGGCTAGGACTTCTAGTACTATGTTGAATAGCAGTGGTGATAATGGACATCCCTGCCGTGTTCCTGACCTTAGCGGAAAAGCTTTCAGTTTTTCTCCATTGAGAATGATATTTGCGGTGGGTTTTTCATAGATGGCTTTGATAATATTGAGGTATGTGCCCTCTATCCCTACACTTTGAAGAGTTTTGATCAGGAAGGGATGCTGTACTTTGTCAAATGCTTTTTCAGCATCTATGGAGAGTATCATATGGTTCTTGTTCTTTCTTTTATTAATGTGTTGTATCACATTGATTGATTTGCGGATGTTGAACCAACCTTGCAGCCCTGGAATAAATCCCACTTGGTCATGGTGAATAATCCTTTTAATGTACTGTTGAATCCTATTGGCTAGTATTTTGGCGAGAATTTTTGCATCTGTGTTCATCAAGGATATTGGTCTGTAGTTCTCTTTTTTGATGGGATCCTTGTCTGGTTTGGGGATCAAGGTGATGCTGGCCTCATAAAATGAGTTTGGAAGTTTTCCTTCCATTTCTATTTTTTGGAACAGTTTCAGGAGAATAGGAATTAGTTCTTCTTTAAATGTTTGGTAGAATTCCCCTGGGAAGCCATCTGGCCCTGGGCTTTTGTTTGTTTGGAGATTTTTGATGACTGTTTCAATCTCCTTACTGGTTATGGGTCTGTTCAGGCTTTCTATTTCTTCCTGGTTCAGTTGTGGTAGTTTATATGTCTCTAGGAATGTATCCATTTCTTCCAGATTGTCAAATTTGTTGGCGTAGAGTTGCTCATAGTATGTTCTTATAATTGTCTGTATTTCTTTGGTGTTCGTTGTGATCTCTCCTCTTTCATTCATGATTTTATTTATTTGGGTCCTTTCTCTTTTCTTTTTGATAAGTCTGGCCAGGGGTTTATCGATCTTATTAATTCTTTCAAAGAACCAGCTCCTAGTTTCGTTGATTTGTTCTATTGTTTTTTTGGTTTCTATTTCATTGATTTCTGCTCTGATCTTTATGATTTCTCTTCTCCTGCTGGGTTTAGGGTTTCTTTCTTGTTCTTTCTCTAGCTCTTTTAGGTGTAGGGTTAGGTTGTGTACCTGAGACCTTTCTTGTTTCTTGAGAAAGGCTTGTACCGCTATATATTTTCCTCTCAGGACTGCCTTTGTCGTGTCCCACAGATTTTGAACCGTTGTGTTTTCATTATCATTTGTTTCCATGAATTTTTTCAACTCTTCTTTAATTTCCTGGTTGACCCATTCATTCTTTAGAAGGATGCTGTTTAGTCTCCATGTAATTGGGTTCTTTCCAAATTTCCTCTTGTGATTGAGTTCTAGCTTTAGAGCATTGTGGTCTGAAAATATGCAGGGAATGATTCCAATCTTTTGATAACGGTTGAGACCTGATTTAGGACCAAGAATATGATCTATTCTGGAGAATGTTCCATGTGCACTAGAGAAGAATGTGTATTCTGTTGCTTTGGGATGAAATGTTCTGAATATATCTGTGATGTCCATCTGGTCCAGTGTGTCATTTAAGGCCTTGATTTTCTTGTTGATCTTTTGCTTGGATGATCTGTCCATTTCAGTAAGGGGAGTGTTAAAGTCCCCTACGATTATTGTATTATTGTCGATGTGTTTCTTTAATTTTGTTATTAATTGGTTTATATAGTTGGCTGCTCCCATGTTAGGGGCATAGATATTTAAAATTGTTAGATCTTCTTGTTGGACAGTTCCTTTGAGTATGATATAGTGTCCTTCCTCATCTCTTATTATAGTCTTTGGCTTAAAATCTAATTGATCTGATATAAGGATTGCCACTCCTGCTTTTTTCTGATGTCCATTAGCATGGTAAATTCTTTTCCACCCCCTCACTTTAAATCTGGAGGTGTCTTCAGGTTTAAGATGAGTTTCTTGTAGGCAACATATAGATGGGTTTTGTTTTTTTATCCATTCTGATACCCTGTGTCTTTTGATTGGGGCATTTAGCCCATTAACATTCAGGGTAAGTATTGAGAGATATGAATTTAGTGCCATTGTATTGCCTGTAAGGTAACTGTTATTGTATATTGTGTCTGTTCCTTTCTGATCTACTACTTTTAGGGTCTCTCTTTGCTTAGAGGACCCCTTTCAATATTTCCTGTAGAGTTGGTTTGGTACTTGCAAATTCTTTCAGTTTTTGTTTGTCCTGGAAGCTTTTAATCTCTCCTTCTATTTTCAATGATAGCCTAGCTGGATATAGTATTCTTGGCTGCATGTTTTTCTCGTTTAGTACTCTGAATATATCATGCCAGCTCTTTCTGGCCTGCCAGGTCTCTGTGGATAAGTCTGCTGCCAATCTAATATTTTTACCATTGTACGTTACAGACTTCTTTTCCCGGGCTGCTTTCAGGATCTTCTCTTTGTCACTAAGACTTGTAAATTTTACTATTAGGTGATGGGGTGTGGACCTATGCTTATTGATTTTGAGGGGGGTTCTCTGAATCTCCTGGATTTTGATGCTTGTTCCCTTTGCCATATTGGGGAAATTCTCTCCAATAATTCTCTCCAATATACCTTCTGCTCCCCTCTCTGTTTCCTCTTCTTCTGGAATCCCAATTATTCTAATGTTGTTTCGTCTTATGGTGTCACTTATCTCTCGAATTCTCCCCTCATGGTCCAGTAGCTGTTTGTCCCTCTTTTGCTCAGCTTCTTTATTCTCTGTCATTTGGTCTTCTATATCGCTAATTCTTTCTTCTGCCTCATTTATCCTAGCAGTGAGAGCCTCCATTTTTGATTGCACCTCATTAATAGCTTTTTTGATTTCAACTTGGTTAGATTTTAGTTCTTTTATTTCTCCAGAAAGGGCTTTTATATCTCCCGAGAGGGTTTCTCTAATATCTTCCATTCCTTTTTCAAGCCCGGCTAGAACCTTGAGAATCGTCATTCTAAACTCTAGATCTGACATATTACCAATGTCTGTATTGATTAGGTCCCTAGCCTTTGGTACTGCCTCTTGTTCTTTTTTTTGTGGTGAATTTTTCCGCCTTGTCATTTTGTCCAGATAAGAGCAGATGAAGGAGCAAGTAAAATACTAAAAGGGTGGCAACAACCCCAGGAAAATATGCTTTAGCCAAATCAGAAGAGATCCAAAATGGTAAAAAAGAAAAGGGTAAAAGTTAAAAAAATTTAGCAGAAGAAGAAAAATAAATTGAAAAAAAAAAAGAAAAAGAAAAAAAATTAAATTAACTGCAAGGCTAAAGAATCATGGGGAGAAAGCCATGAGTTCCGTGCTTTGCTTTCTCCTCCTTTGGAATTCCGCTGCTCTCCTTGGTATTGAAACTGTACTCCTTGGTAGGTGAACTTGGTCCTGGCTGGGCTTCTTGTTGATCTTCTGGGGGAGGGGCCTGTTGTAGTGATTCTCAAGTGTCTTTGCCCCGGGCGGAGTTGCACCGCCCTTACCAGGGGCCGGGCTGAGTAATCCGCTCGGGTTTGCTTTCGGGAGCTTTTGTTCCCTGAGCGCTTTCCGTAGAGTTCCGGAGGGCGGGAATGAAAATGGCGGCCTCCCGGTCTCCGGCCCGGAGGAGCCGAGAGGCCGGGGCCCCACTCCTCAGTGCGCCCTCAGAGAACAGCGCCGATTTACTCCCGTCACCCTGCCTCCGGCCGTGCTCCGAGCTGACCCAGCCTGCGACCGGTTCAAGGTAACCCCGAGCTTAGAGCTTACTCCTCGGCTCTGTCTCTGTAGCCGGCTTCCCTGTTCTAATACCTGTAAGCTCTGCGACACTCAGACACCCCCGATCCTTCTGTGACCCTGCGGGACCTGAGGCCACGCTGATCCTGCGTGGGCTTCACCCCGGTTAAGCCTCTGGAGCGATGTCCCTCAGCGGAACAGACTTTTAAAAGTCCCGATTTTGTGCTCCGTTGCTCCGCCGCTTGCCGGGAGCCTGCCCCTCCCCCCGCGGTCTATCTTCCCGTCGCTTTGGATTCACTTCTCCGCCAGTCCTACCTTTCAGAAAGTGGTTGATTTTCTGTTTCTAGAGTTGCTGTTCTTCTTCTCTTCGATCTCCCGTTGGATTTGTAGGTGTTTGCAATCGTTAGATAAGCTATCTAGCTGATCTCCCGCTACCTGAAGTAGTCTCAGCCTGCTACTTCTCCGCCATCTTGACTCCTCCCCAATAATCATCTTTTCTTAATGAAAATCTCTCTTCTTTTGGGTCTTATAACTTGATCTTATAGTTTCACTTCTACATTTGGGCCACTATTCAATTTTTTTTTTATTCTTTTCATTTCGCTTTTTCATATTCTGCAAATCTTCAGATCAATCAAAACCATCTATACTTGTGATGATTATGTTTACTAAGGTTAAATATATGTGTACACATGTGTATTCTTTTTATTATTTGTCACAATATTTAAAAAATATGCTTCTTTTAATATTTCCCTTCTTTCACTTTTCCTCTTATTCCCTCATGCTTATACATACACCTCATGCATTTGATATAAATATTAAAGGATATTAATTAAGGCTGGCTAGTAAGTTGATCTTTGTTTATACCTAACATTATGGTGCTGTTGTGAATTTCCAGACCACTTACATTTATGATTGCTTATAAAATACTTGAGAGGAATTTTCAATTATACTAAGTAATAGCAAAAATGAACCATAGAAGAAGTTTATGTTGCCCTAGAAATGACACCATCCCAGTTATGATGGGCCTCCCACTTATTTCAGAAGCTTTGAGATTTCAATATTATTAGAAGTTAATAGACTGAATGGACACACAAATAATGTGTGTTCATTAATAAGACTAAATGCAATTTTAAAAGCTTTCACATAAAATGTATGTGTAGAACAACATAATTGATATTGAAGAAAAATCACTGGGCTTAGACTGTGAAGAACTATGTTGTAGGACCATGTTTACTAAATATATTTACTAATATATATACTTATATATAAAATATTGTTTAACACTGAAAGAGGCATTGCTAAGTGTTACATAAACTCTCATTTTCCTCTTCTTAAACTAGTAAAAATTATTATTCCTCAGGCACTCCTGAAGTTTAGAAAATCCATATAATTGAGATTGGCCAAAAGAATAAGAGCAGAGAGACTTAAGTCACTTATAGGCTTGGGCAGTTTCAGCCTGTGTACTTACCCTGTGTTCTGTCTTTCTTCCAGTGTTTGAAATGGAAGCAAAATCATATAACAGCGGGAATGTATCTCCCTGAGAAACTGCCTGGGAGAACCAACCAAACTTTTTATTGTGATATGAGTGGGACATAAACTTATACAAAGACAGATTTCCTCTTCATTCTAAAATAGACTTAATAAAGAAAAAGTGAGGTGCTCAAAACACCCGAGACCATGGGGGGGAAAATCCAACCTGTAGTAATAAAGAAGCAATGTTGATTTAATCATGTGCTGCACTTTGAGGTAGAGAAAGGTATATTTTTATTTTTTAAATATAGTAATCACGGTTCCTTCTCCACTTTTTAATTTTTAAACTCTGTGTCATTTTTATTCCCCTGAGGTATCTCTCAAATACTTTTCTCTGCATTACCACCATCAGTATCTGTTCTCAGAAAAGTGGCTTAGGCAAGTAATTTTTATGTAGAAATGAAATGGATTATGTTTCAACTTATTTGATGAAGAAATAAATTAGATATATTCACTGTCAATACAGTATCCAATAACATTATTGAGAAGGACATTTTTGTTTGTTTCCATAGAGAAGGGTGGGAGATATATTACTTACCCTATTATCAGAATACCTGTAAGACTGTTATACACTTAGTAGAATTGCTATGGAGTTGTTTACTGCTTTGGACTACTCAAATTTCAGTGCACCCCAAAGGACAAAATCCCATTTAGTTTCGTATTCCTGTTGTAATTTTCTAAGTTCAAGCATTTAATATGGCAGTTATTACTAGAATATGTTTGTATTTTGTCAGTAGGAAAAGGCCTTATGAATTTCATATAATTTAAAATACATAAGGCAAAAGCAGTGATACCAAAGCTAAAATGTGTAAACCCATTATGATGAAGAAGCAAAGAGCCTTAGGTTCATCCTATGTGCCATAAGTCTTTGCCACAAAATGGAATGAATGAACATCCAATTCTAGTGATCTACTGCAAGGCAAGACTCCCTGGCTGCTGCAGCTCCTATTATTTCCTTGTCAGCCAGTTCTCCACAGTATAGCTGAACGAACCTGTATCTCCCATGTTTATAACCTACAAATATTGTTCAGATGTCCAGGTAAAGATGGAAATCCTTATGTGATAAACCCAGCATAATCTGCTACCTGTTGATTTTGTAGCCTCATATGCTGACTCTCATACCTTCTCTCTCCCTGTAGTAACCACCAGTAGCCTTTCATCTTCATCCACCATTGTCAGGAATCTTTTTTCACTCCACTTTCCCTCTTTAAAAAACAAACAAACTACTCTGGGGGTATCTCTGACCTTTCAAATTCATTCTTTGAATGCCATCGTGGTAAAATTAATTTCTCAGAAAATCTGGCATTCCCCTTCTCATTTTTAAATATGACATGGTCCTCACTCATTGCTTTTCTTCTTTCTCAAACGCATCATATTTCCTTTTCTTCTTTTTTAGTCATTCACCATATTTTTCAATATTTATGTCTCATGTATATGTTAAATACTTGTGTGTGTTCGCATGGGCATGCACACATGCATGAGAGAATGAGAGAGAGAACTCAAAGAATTATAAGAATCACAAGGTGAGAGGAGAAACAAACTTGAGACAGATTTATCTCAGTCTACAATAACAGAAACAGCTATGTATTTATCCTTCAGACCCAATTTATTACTATTTTATAAATACTGTGAATCAATGCCAATGTATATCTTCGTGTAGGATAATAAAAACTACAAATCAAATATTTTTTTGCTTAAATTAATAAAAAGATACAGGAAAGTAAATGTTTTGTCAATTTTTATTAATACTACTATTTCTAAAGATTTTATTACACTATTCTTTATTCAATTTATACAGTTTTCTTATCTAATTTTATTGTTTGAATATTTTAAATATATGCTTCATTTTATTTCTGAGATAATATAGAGCATGACACATAGAAAAAGGAGGGAAGAAAAGAAGATAAAACATGATTATTTCTTCTTTTATTCTCCCTGTTCTAAGATTTCAGTTATGAAGTTTCTGAAGTCATTTGAAAATAAAAAATAAGGGATAATTACAGTACATTTAGAAGTTCAGTAAAAATATATGTATTGATTTTTCTACCTGAAGGAAATAATAGATCTGAAATGTATTAGCAATTGATATTGAATATAATTGTCATTCTATATTCTCATATAAATAATATAATCCAAACACAAATAAATCTATTTGAATAATTTCTGATATAAAATATAAGCATTATATGGATTCTACATGCTCTTTGGTTTCTTTGCAATTATTGTCACTGACTAAAAGACATATACTTTGTATCCATAAGATAGAATGTTTTCCTGCATTAGAGAAATAACAAATTTGACACTATTTAGGATCCTACTCGCTCAATTAAATTACTCTACCATTTTGCATAAAGTTTAGTCAATATTTGGTTTCCCTGACTGTCTACAGTGGTTTGACGGCACCAACTGTATTTTATATAAAATCTGAAAACACATGAATTTCTTGTTTTTACTGAAATATTAACATACAATGCAAATCGAATGCTCAAATTTCTGACATTTTGCTAAAGGTGACAGAAAATTATTTGTACCCATAAGAAAGATAACATTGGCAATAAAATATTTTGCTTAAATTCTATATGTAAAACAATAATGTAGGAATGGAAAGACCTACATTCTAACCATTACTTTTTCACTAACAGGCCAAGAAGTCTGGGATAATTTAACTTCTGGATACCTCATTGTTTTCACGTTTTTGTGTAAAATTTTGTCAATAATAGCAACTGTTCCTATAGGATGAAATTTACTTAGTTGATTGATTACAAGACTATGCTGTCATTAATAATTATATTTGACAATTTTAGTAGAAATATATTACAATGATTGCAATGAGAAAAGCAGCTATATGCAACCAACTTCTTTCTTTTTAAATCTCATTTGGAAAATGGCTTTGAATTTAAATGAGTATTTAAAATAATTATTGGGGCGTCGGGGTGGCTCAGTTGGTTAAGTGTCTGCCTTTGGTTCAGGTTGTGATCCCAGGGTCCTGGGAGTGAGCCCCATATCGGGCTCCCTGCTCAGTGGGAAGCAGTCTTCCCCTCTTCCACTCCCCCTGCTTGTATTCCCTTTCTTGCTGTGTCTCTGTCAAATAAATCAATAAAATCTTTAAAAAATAGTAATTAGTATTAAAAGAAAACAATTATTGCTCCCCCTTTTTTAACCAATAAGACTTTCATTTATTAGACTGTATATTAAGGAAATAGGTGGTAGATAATGAGGTCAAATTTTCTGAAAACTCTGAAAATCTAAAATTCTGAAAATCTCCAGAAGACTTGTCTTTATTTACATTTGTTACTATTATTAAAAATTTTTTTAACTTAAAAAAATATAGCCTAAAGAGTGATAGCTATTTTAAGCCTTAACCATTGTAAAATCAGAAAACTCATGGTAACATAAGAAAAGTGAAAACATAGAGGGAAAGGATGAATTGAGAAGTAAAATAATAAGAAGAATTAATTAAGAATGAGCAAAACAGTTGCAAGTAGGATAAAGAATGTATATTCAAAAATTGGTTAAGAGAAGTTTATCTCAAAGAAGACTGAGGAAATATGGGTCTCACAGGATATGTGAAAAGTTTTTTCCAGGGGGAAGCACCTGGGTGGCTCAGTCAGTTAAGCAGCTGCCTTCTACTCAGGGCTTGATCCCAGGGCTTGATCCCAGGAAGCTGGGATCAAGCCCCACATGAGTCTCCTTGTTCAGTGGGGAACTTGCTTCTCCCTCTTCCTGCCACTCCCCCTACTGTGCTTGTTCTTCTCCCCACCCCGGGTCAAATAAATAAATAAAATCTTTTTTTAAAAAGTCATTTTTTTAAAGATTTTATTTATTTATTTGACAGAGAGAGATCACAAGTAGGCAGAGAGCCAGGCAGAGAGAGAGAGGGGGTAGCAGGCTCCCTGCTGAGCAGAGAGCCCGATGTGGGGCTCGATCCCAGGACCCCGAGATCACGACCTGAGCTGAAGGCAGTGGCTTACCCCACTGAGCCACCCAGGCACCCTAAAAAAGTCATTTTTTAAGTACAACAACAACAACAAAAAAAAGGGAATAAATAAGTTTGTCACTACTGACTATATAGCATCATATATTCAAAAGCCACATTAATACTGAGAAATCCATTTCAAAATGCACACACAGAAGTTGTTTATTTTAAAAGGAAACACTGTGAAATCGCTAATTTATATCTACTAGAAACAAGATTTTTCTGGAAATAATTGACTTACCACAGTATGTACAAAAGAAATACAGAGTAGGGAAAAATAAGAAAAAAATTATTTTGTTTGGTTTTAGCTTTACAGTTGACTTAGAAGAGAGAAAGCAATTTTCTCTGAGATAATAATTGAATGAGAACATCTTCATAGGTTTGTATACATTTTAATGATTCTGAAAGGATCAACATAGAATAATAAATAAAGGTATTCAAATATACTTTGTAAATTATTCAGTGAAAATATAAAATTTCAGATAACCTAAACATTATATATGTTGCATTTAGTCAGCTGTAAGCAGACCTGACCTCTTATTTGCATAATATATATAATTCATACCAACTTTACACCCAAGGGAGTCATGCAACAATTAAAAAGCAAATTGAAACAAATTCTACTTGTTTGTCTATGCTTCTTAGATACAATATGAGAACACTTTCCTTTACTTCCCTCTTCTTTACGGGCTGATACTGCACTTCTTTCTTCAGATTTCCTTAAATTTGCCCTTCCAGCCCTAAACTGTATTCATTCAGTTCGTCTTCTCTACTTTTTTTTTGCTTCTCAGTCACAAAAGCTCAGATATACATATTATAACATGACTGTCTGAAGCAAAGGAGAAAAATCCAAGCAACCATGGCAAGCACGGCAAACTTATTCAGATAATAGCGAACTTAATCCAGATTTAGAGTATTTCCACACCTTTTATACAGTCCAGGAGAGTTGCAATAGTTACATATTTTGAAAAACAAAATACAAAAAAAGGAGGATGCAATGAGGCGGGCAAGATAGAGAAACCAGACGGAAAACTACATTAGTGGTACAGGAAAGAGAAGGTTGACG
This sequence comes from Enhydra lutris kenyoni, assembly GCF_002288905.1. Lineage (NCBI taxonomy): Eukaryota > Metazoa > Chordata > Mammalia > Carnivora > Mustelidae > Enhydra > Enhydra lutris. Next base: position 37,114,847 of record NW_019154099.1, on the reverse strand, counting down.
ACAGTGGAGAAAGGGAGGAGAATGTGCAAGACCATCCTAGTGCGGATGTACAGCTAAGTGAGGGAGTCGTCATAGCGGTACTCATTGCATTTAATCACTGGCTGTGGTGACAGTCACTGAGAGAACTAGAAGCAGAGGGTGAGTAACTTTGGAGGAAAAAGTTTAGCAATACACAGATGAAACAGGCTAGAATGGATGTGGGAGAGAAGATGTTTCAGGTGAAAGATACGAGGTAAGTTTGTATTTGTATGGAATAAGTTCAGGAGAGAGAGATCAGATAACTACAGGAAGGGGTAACTTAAATATAGATATTATCACAGAGAATGTCATATTTTAAAGGTGAGAAGAGAGCTCAATGTAATAAGGATCAGTTTAAGGAATTCTCTCTCTCTCCCTCAGCCCCTCACCCTCCCCACCACCCTCCTTTCTTTTTCTATCCCTCTTTCTCTTTTTTGGCTGCTGTTTTCTAGCTATTCTAGCAAGCTTAATTCAGCACTAAGGAAAACAAAAAGGGTCTTGCTAGAGAGCCAAGACCTAAACATGGGGGCAGTCAAATCAGAAATGCAATCAAGCGTTTGCATGAACACAAAGCATACAAGATAATGAGGTGCTCAGGGAAAAAAATTAAAAACATAATTAAAGTCTTTACAGTTCAAATGTAAAAGCCCAAACAATTATTCCATTTTGCTGTGGCAATTAAAATTGTTTTTATTTTCCTTTTTGCTAGTATCTCATTGTCCTGAGTCACCTTTGGAAGAAAAATACTAACATGGGCTTCTTGTTACTGGTTGGGAACTGAATAGAGTATGAACTGGTTCTGTTAGTAATATTGCAATGATTCTCCTGCTCACAAATATCTGTATTTTGCTCTTCTTTTTTTCTCAGGCCACAGAGGACTTCTACTAAACATTATGTTGCTAGTTTCATGTTTTGTACTTTTTATTTTACATAAATATACCCTGGAGAGCATCGAGGTTCTTATATGTGTTTTGTGTTCATGTCCATGTTTCCACTGGCAAAACAGAATCAGAAACAGAATGTAAGAGCAGAAAGAACTCAAAATATCCTTACCTCTTATGAAATCATATAAAATTTACAACTTATATTCACTTCAGGGCACTTTTGAAAATAAAAAGAGTACTAGTATTAATCATACTAGAACAATTGGTAACACTTGAGAACCTCCTGGACAAAACAGCCACCATTTTAAAAGTAACTAAAGTGCATTATAATACTCTCAAACCTCAGTTTAACACTGTCAGAACAAATCTGATGTAGGGTCTTTAGTGTAGAGCTGCCAGATAAAATACAAGAAGCCAAATTAAACTTGAACTTCAAATAAACAATATATATATTTTTATATGTGTATGCCCCAAATTTTACATGGGTATATTTATGCTAATAAAAAAGAAAAAAGTAATGGTTAAATGTCTGAAATTAAAATTTAAATGGATCTCTGTATTTTTATTTACTAAATCTGGTAACTTTATTCCAAGAAATCTCAAGAAAATATGTTGGATAGATCTAGTTTGTATTCAGATGAAATTGGAGCAAGAAAGAATCTATGGCATTTGACTACCTTTTAAAATGGTTTATATCATGACTATTTACAAATATGTTACTTAGTAGAAAAGTAAAATTTATGATTCATATAAGTGGAATTTTTCTCATTGAAAATTTGATTCTTCCATAAGTTTTCAACTAGTTTTATTATGTGTTCCCTGCACATAATAAAATAAAATTACTGTGATTTTATTAATTCAAACCATAACTTAGGCTTTAATTATGATTTTAAAAAACTGAGCAGGATTAGTGAATATTTAATAATTTTACCCGGAATATCCCTTTCCAGAGAAATGCGTCAAGTTTCCTTGATACTGGTGTCCTTTTTTAACTCTTTGAATCATGTTCTTAAATATACAGCATAAATTGGGCAAGGTTAATAAAACATTAACTGATTATTTGATCCTAATACCCTGGATTATGCCATGTCTGAGTAATTTTGTTGAAGTTCCCATGTTGTCCCAAGTAATACAGCTTCTTTACCTTCTATAGAGAATATAAGAATCATTTTTAAAAACCTGAAGAATCTAGATATTACAAAGAAGTAAGTAAATAAATAAATAAGAACAAAGTCAAGAGTTTTGATGCGATACATTTCATCCTATTCCCCAATTTCCTAATATTTAAGAAACAATGTACATTTGATCAATTCAAAGGCTTTCCTATCTTGACAGCTGGCTATATACATTAATGAAAGCATTTCAGTTGCTTCAGTAGCTTTTATCGGAATGTCCCAAGAGTGCCCTGATCCTGCCCTCCCATACGTGGAATTCTAAATTGTTCAAGTTGCTAAAATAAACTTAGGAAGAATTCAGTTCTACCAAATCTACTTTATTCTATTATTAGAGTAAAACTTTGACTCACAAAATCTAGTTTTATCAGAACTAATCATAAAAACAAGTTCACTTTAGCCTTTAAAAATTAAATAGAGTGTGCAGACAACTGTGATTATGATAAGGAGAAATGACAAATCATTTAATTATTCTCTTACCATTTGATAGAATGTATCAAACTACTGCCTTGAACTCTGAATGAAATGTGTTAATCTAGCATATTGATATATATTCTATATATATTTATGTACCTATCAAATAATATGTGTGCTTATCAAGAATAATTTGCTGTATTCAAAATTTATTTAATACAGTTGTACTTGTTATTTTATTTATAAAACATTAATATAAACAACTGTATTTCTAGAAAAAACTGATATATATTTTGGAAAGACATGATACAGAAGGAGCTTGGGAAGATGGTAAAGTGGGAGAACCTCAAGCTTACACCACCCTATGTTTACAACTAGAGATCATGTCCACATCGAAGTCAATAAACCAGAGAGTAATCCAAAGACTGGCAGAACAAATTCCACAACTAAACACAGAGAAGAAGCTGCATCTGAAAGGTGAAGAAGGTCTGAAAGGCAGAGGGAGGAGGCCCATAGGAGGGAGGAAGCTGCACATGCAGCGGCCTGAGAGATGGGCCCTTGCACCAGGGAGTTCACACAGGGAAGACCAATCCCAATAACTTTGACTTTAAAAATCAGAGGGGCTGAATTCCATGAGTTTGTAAAACCTGAAGCTTTATAATCCAGTTGACTCAACAATGGACCAGCCTTAGGGTACCTGGGTGGCTCAGTGGATTAAGCCTCTGGGTCCTGGGATCCAGCCCTGCATTGGGCTCTCTGCTCACCTGGGAGCCTGCTTCCCCCTCTCTCTCTGCCTGCTTGTGATCGCTCTCAATGTCAAACAAATAAATAAAATCTTTAAAAAAAGGAAAAAAAAAAAAAAAAGGTCAGACGAGGGCAAGTGATAGCTGGGTCTCTACCCTTAAAGAGATAGCAGCCTGCATAGAAAGACAACATAAAAATGGCAGTTTACACAACCCTGGGGACAAATGGGGGAAAAATCTGTTCTTACTTATTTTGGACTGTGTTGAGGGACTTCAAAAATGAGGGAGCTAGTAGGTGCCATTTTCCTCCCCCCTATTTGGCCTCCCTAGCACAAATACAGAACCACCTGCTAGAGACAGCCCTGCAGAGACACTTGTTACCTAATCTGCTAGATGTCTCCCTTGCCCATGAATTCTCCTGAGGACTGCTAGCCTTGGCCCTGGGATTGGGGAAATTTTGTTAAAGCCTTACACGGGTCACATCCAGCAGATGGGTACATAGCTGCCTCACCCCATGACATGCCTCACACCATGTCCAGCCATTGTTCAGTGCCCAGCCACTAAGCAGCACTTAGCTATCACACAGCACCCAGCCACACTTGCTGGGTCTGGCTGCATATGAAGCCCAGCTTCATGTCCCCGCCTGCCCCAGTGCATGGCCACTGCAGTGAGTTATGGAATCAAACATAATACCAGTGGCCCAATGCAAATTTTGCTAACACTACTGCCCTCCTCCCAAATTCCCCAGTGGGCACACCCCCTTAGAGCTGGCCTGCCTGGATCCCACTAACAGTACTCAGAGCAAGCACAGCCCCCAAAAGGCAGAGTCAGTGCAGATAACTGCACTGAAAGGAAATGTGACTCAGACACAAGAGCAGTGTGTAAAAAAAACACATAGGATACTCTCCTGAAGTGCCAGGTTCTGGTGAACAGAGGACACTACACTGCAGGACACTCTACCACCTCTTCTTTATAAAGTCAGTACTTTCAAGAGCAGAAGGCATAGCTGAATTTCTTAACACAGAGAAACAGACATAAAGAGGCAGACAAAAGGAGGAAACAGAGAAATTTATCCCAAAAGAAAGAATAGGACAAGACCACAGCCAGACATCTAAGTGAAGCAGATACAAGTAACATGCCTGGGGGCGCCTGAGTGGCTCATTGGGTTAATCCTCTGCCTTCAGCTCAGGTCATGATCTCAGGGTCCTGGAATCGAGAGCCCTGCATTGGGCTTTCTGCTCAGCAGGGAGCCTGCTTCCCCCTCTCTCTCTGCCTGCCTCTCTGCCTACTCATGATCTCCCTCTGTCTGTCAAAAATAAAAAAAATAAATAAATAAAATCTTTTAAAAAAAGAAAAAACAACAACAAAATAACATGCCTGATAGAGAATTTAAAGCAATGATTATAAGGATACTCACTGGACTTGAAAAAAAGAGTGGGAAACATGAATGAGACCCTTAGGACAGAGATAAGGAATAACATAGCAGAGATAAAGGACGCAATAAATGAAATGAGAATATGCAGCATGGAATTAATAGTAAGAAGGTGGAAGCAGAGGAACAAATTAGTGACCTAGAAGACAGAATAATGGAAAGTAAAAAAGCTGAACAAAAGTGAGAAAAAAATTATGTGAAACAAGAATAGAGTTAGGAAATGCAGTGACACCATCAAATATAATAACATTCATCTTATAGGTGTCCCAGAAGAAGAGAAAAGGAGGTAGAAAATTTATGTAAAGAAATACAGGCGACGGGTCATGGTCTCGGGGTCCTGGGATCGAGTCCCGCATTGGGCTCTCTGCTCGCTGGGGAGCCTGCCTCCCTCTCTCTCTCTATGCCTGCCTCTCTGTCTACTGTGATCTCTCTCTGTCAAATAAATAAATTAAAAAAAAATTAAAAAAAAAAATAAAAATACAGGCTGAAAACTTCCTCGATCTGGGGAAGAATTCCAGATCCAGGAGGCACAGAGGACTTCCATCAAAATCAACAAAAGCAGACCCACACCAAGACATATTTTAATTAAATTGGCAAAATGTATTGATAAAGAAAAACAAAAGTTAAAAGCAGTAAGACAAAAGAATACAGTAGCAGGAGATATTTTAACAGAAACTGTGCAAGCCAGAAAGGAGTGGCATGATACACTGATTGTGATGAAGAGGAAAAATCTGTAGCTAAGAATACTCTATTCAGCAAGGCTCTCATTCAGAACAGAAGGAGAGATAAAGAGTTCCCCAGACAAACAAAAAATAAAGGAATTCATGACCACTAAACCAGCTCTTTAAGAAATATTAAAAGGGACTCTATGACTGGAGTCAAAAGGAGAGACTAAAAGTGGCAGTATAAAAATGAATATATATGTAAATATTTAGTCAAGGCACTCATGCACAAAAAATATATAAGATAAGAGTGGAGGAGAAAAGAATAGGTTCAAACTTAAACAACAATTAACTTACTAAGATTGTTCCATGCAGAAAAGGTTATACACAAACTTAAAGGTAACTTTTAATCAAAAACCACTAATAAATAAGTGTCTGCCTTTGGCTCAGGTCATGATCACAGAGTCCTGGAATGGAGCCCTGAATTGGGCTCCCTGCTCAGTGGGGCGCCTGCTTCTCCCTCTGCTTGTCTCTTGCTCTGCCTGCTGCTCCCCCTAGTTGTGCTCTCTCTCTCTCTCTCTCTGTCAAAAAAAAGAAAAAAAAAAAGCCCACTACAGATCACTTCACAGCTGAATTCTATCAAACATTTGAAAAAGAGTTAATACGTATTCTTCTTAAACTATTCCAAAAAATAGAAGAGGAAGGAAAACTTCCAAATTTATTCTTGAGGCTAGAATTATCCTGATACCAAAAACATATAAAGATACCACTAAAAAAAGAAAATGAGAAGCTAATATCCCTGATGAATACAGGTGCAAAAATCCTCAATAAAATACTAGCAAAATGAATCCCACAATACATTTAAAAAATCATACACCACAATCAAGTGGGATTTACTCCTGTGCTGCAAGGGTGGATTGATATTCACAAATCAATGTGATACATCACATTACTGAAAGAAAGAATAAAAACCATATGATCATTTCAATTACTGCAAAAAAAGCATTTGACAAGGTACAACATCCACTTACGATAAAACAAAACAAGACAAAAAATCCTCAACAAAATTGGTGTAGAGGGAACATACCTCAACATAATAAAGGCTATGTATAAAAACCCACAGCTAATATCATCCTCAATGGGGGAAAAATAGAGCTTTTCCCATAAGGTCAGGAACAAGACAAGGATGTCCTCTCTTACCACTTTTATTCAACATAGTACTGGGAGTCCAAGCCACAACAATCAGACTGTAAAAAGGAATAAAAGGCATCTAAATTGGTAAGGAGGAAGTAAAATTTTCACTCTTTGCAGATGACATGATACTAAATACAGAAAGCCCTACAGACCACCAAAAAACTGCCAGAGATAAATGAATTCAGTGAAGCAGCAGGATACAAAACTGATGTACAGAAAACTGTTTCATTTCCATACACTAATAATGAAGCAACAGAAAAAGAAATTAAGAAAACAATCCCATTTACAATCACACCAAAAATAAAGATCGCTAGGAATAAATCTAACCACTGAAGTGAATGATCTATACTCTGAAAACTATGAAACACTGATGAAAGAAATTGAAGATGACACAAAGAAATGGAAAGACATTCCATGCTCATGGATTCAAAGGACAAATATTGTTAAAATGTCTATACTACCAAAAGCAATCTACAGATTTAATACAATCCTATCAAAATACCAACAGCATTTTTCACAGAACAAGAACAATCCTAAAATTTGTATGTAACCATGAAAGACCCTGAATAGCCACAGCAATCTTGAAAAAGAAAAGTTGGAGGCATCATAATTTCAGACTTCAAGTAATATTATAAACCTGTAGTAATCAAAATAATATGTTACTGGCACACAAAAAGACACATATCAGAAACCCAGAAACAAACACACAACTATTTGGTCAATTATATCTTCAAAAAGCAGGAAGGAGTATCAAAATGGAAAAAAGTCTTTTCAACAAATGGTGTTGGGAAACCTGGACAGCAACATGCTAAAGAATGAAACTGGACCACTTTTCTTACACCATACACAAAAACAAATTCAAAATATAATAAAGACCTAAATGTGATAGAAATCATAAAAGTCCTAGAAAAAAAATACAGGCAGTAACTTCTATGACATTGGTGATAGCAACTTTTTAAAATAGATATGTCTCCTGAGGCAATAGAAACAAAAGCAAAAATAAACTACTGGGACTACATCAAAATAAAAGCTTTTGCACAGTGAAGGAAACAATCAGCAAACTAAAAGGCAACCTACAGAATGGAAGAAGATATTTACAGAGGATATATTCGATAGAGAGAAGAGTTAGTATCCAAAATACTTGAAGAACTTAAAAACTCAACACCCCAAAACCAAAGAATCCAATTAATAAATTGGCAGAAGACATGAACAGACATTTCTCCAAAAAAGACATACAGATGGCCAACAGACACATGAAATGATGTTTATCATCACTGTCAGAGAAATGCAAATCAAAACTCCAGTGAGATATCACCCTCACACCTGTCCCAATGGCTAAAATAAAAAACATAAGAAACAACAGGTGTTGTCAAGGATGTGGTAAAAAGGAACCTTGTTGCACTATTGGTGGGAATCCAAACTTGGTGCAGCCACTGTGGAAAACAGTATGGAGGTTCCTTAAAAAGTTACTGGGTATTTACCCAAAGAATTCAAAAACACTAATTCTAAGGATATGTGCATCCTTATGTTTATAGCAACATTATTTACAATAGCCAAATTGTGGAAGCAGCCCCAGTGTCCATCCACTGATGCATGGATAAAGAGGAGATAGTATATATATGCAATGAATATTATTTGGTGACAAAAAAGAATAACATCTTGCTACCAGCAATGCTATGCACAGACAGTATAGTGCTGAATGAAATAAGTCAGTCAAAGACTAATACCATATGATTTCACTCAGATCTGGTATTTAAGAAGCAAAAGCAATGAGCAATGGGGAAAAAAAAGAGAGAAAGAAAGAGAAACCAGGCTAAGAGACTCTTTTTTTTTTAATATATATTTTTTTTAAGATTTTATTTATTTGACAGAGAGAGAGAGAGACATCACAAGTAGGCAGAGAGGCAGGCAGAGAGAGAGGGGGGAGGAAGCGGGCTTCCTGCAGAGCAGAGAGCCCGACGTGGGGCTCGATCCTAGGACCCTGGGATCGCGACCTGAGCCGAAGGCAGAGGCTTTAACCCACTGAGCCACCCAGGCGCCCCCAGGCTAAGAGACTCTTAATGGGGTATGGGGGAAACAACTGATGGTTACCAGAGGGGAGGTGGAGATGTGTTAAATTGGTGGTGGGGATTAGGGAATGCACTTGTCATAATGAGAACCAGGTGATGTATGGAATTGTTGATTCACTATTTTCTATACTTGAAACTAATATAATACTGCATGTTAATTAACCATAATTAAAATTAAAACTTAAAAATTACACGATAAAAGCTGGTTATAAAAATGCACAAAACCACAGGGTGTCTGGGTGGCTCAGTGGGTTAAAGCCTCTGCCTTCAACTCAGGTCATAATCCCGGGGTCCTGGGATCGAGCCCCGCATTGGGCTCTCTGCTCAGGGGGAAGCCTGCTTCCTCCTCTCTCTCTCTGCCTGCCTCTCTGCCTACTTGTGATCTCTCTCTCTCTCTGTAAAATAAATAAATAAAATCTTTTAAAAAAATGTTTTAAAAATGCACAAAAACAAAAATGTTGTGTATGTGTGAACTTAAAGTAAAATCTCTTAAATTTGTGAAAATATATCAGTTTTTAAATTAAAATTTTGATTCTGTACTTTAAACAGTATTTTCAATCAGCAACCACCAAAAATATTAGTGCCAAATGCCTTGAACAAAACATGTTCAGCATAGAAAGGAAAGTTTACTTAATGCCACCCTTTGTTTTCTGTTATAGATTTTTTTCTAGTAAAGCTAATCTTTTTCAGCTCCAAAAAAATTAGACTGCTAGCAGATTATCATGGCATTAAAAAAATGAAATGTGAGTTAAAGGAGGCCCATGACCTACTTAGCATGTTATAGCATTGGAAAATCTGCAAGAAAAATACCAAAGAACTCCACAGAAAATGTGTTTTATTTTATTTCTAAGAGTCCTCAGAAAATAAGTGTAAATCATCTTTACATCAGTTTCATAGTAAAATTATTTTACAAAATTATTTGCTCTTAATTTTATATTAAATCAGCCCATCATATGCATACTATAGAAGTTATTTGATTGATGATTATATAGTATTCATGACTTGTTTATATCCTTTCTTCCTTCTGTATGACAAAATTATTTCCCAGGTTGCCTCTTCCACAGGGAGAGTGAAAGATTAACGTAAAGCCTGCCCTTTAAAAGAAAAATGATGTTTTTCTTCTATATTTCTGAATATATCTAATATTAAGGAAACAAAAGAATCAGAATATAAGAAACTCTAATTTTCAACCATTTGTAGGATTTATAATGTCAGATGTAATGAGATCATTTCCAGTCCAGGTATCAATCTTATTCCCAAATATGCCTCTTGTTTTTAATTGACAGCAAAGTGGCAAATAGAAGTTAAAAAAAAAAAAAGAGAGAGAGAGAGAGAGAAAGATAATGGTAGAAAATCTAAATAAGTAAAGAAATGTTAATTCAATTATTATTTGGAGGACTTTAAAATGGTCATTACTCATAATATTCTATTCAAAAGAAATCTGGACACTTAATGTTTAAATTTCTATTTATGTGGTTCATATGATCACAAATAAAATCTCTAGATTTATACTGTTACATCACAAAACAGAAAATATCATAGGTGTTACCACTTACTCTTATGAAATGATAGGCATGGTCAAAACAAAGCAAAGCAAGAAAGCCAAACAAATTAAAACGCTTTTATATGTTTTATCATTTATATTCCATATACATTAGCGTTTACAATCTTTGCTACCATTATGCTTCTGCATTTAAATATTTAAATTCAAAGTTCAAAATGCATATTTTTCAACTAATGAATAAAATGTACTGTGACAAATTATATTTGCTTCTCCAATGATAATACTAGAGAAAGATAATTAAGAGATTTCCAAAGTAAACATTTTGTTTTCATCCTTTACACGAAATGTTTCATAAAATTTCTCTACTAATTGACACTTCTTTCCCTTAGTTTTTTTTAACTAAGCTTTTTTTTAAAACTAAAACTTCTTTGCATTGATAAAATAGTTTATTTTTTTTTGAAGATTTTATTTATTTGTTTGACAGAGAGCAAGAGCACAAGCAGGGGGAGCAGCAGACAGCTCCCCACTGAGCAGGGAGCCCAATGTGGGGCTCAATCCCAGGACCCTCGGATCATGACCTGAGTTGAAGGTAGATGCTTACCTGACTGAGCCACCCAGGCACCCCTGTTAAAATAGTTTATTAACTGAACTGTGGTGCTGTTTGTATAAATCTATGTAATAAAATGTCACATAATTATAAGAAACTTATGAAAAATTGAGTGAAATTCCAGATTTCCTGAGATTTAAAGAGCTCGGAAGTCATCATTCATATCCTTAACAACAACAGATAAAATCTAGAAATCAATGAATTTTTTCAATATTCATCAAAATTGAGCTCGCAGGGCAAACTGCCATCCCCAAAACTAGGGAGACAGGTGCAAACAAAGACTCACAAGTAATTTCAGTTTACTAGGACAGAACAGCTGGAATCCTAAATAGCAGAAACACCTACATAGTAACTTCAGGCATTGCTGGAGGCACAGTGTTGACCAGCATTAGAGTTAGTGACAGCTGGGGGGCTGCAAACTTGTGACATACTTGTAACTTTGTTGCTTTTACCCCCAGGAACTGCACCCAGTTCTCACACTGAAGAGTTAAGAAAAACCCTCAGGAGGAGAATATATGTAACACTGCTGACAAGAGAAGGGGATATGTGACCAAGCAGAAATGTATCAAGAACTCTTTGTATAGAAAGGTAATCTTGGCAGAAGGAAAGAATTTACTGTAGTTTTATCCAATTTGAGGGATGGACAGTCACCCAATTTCAGCACTCTTTAGACATCTGTCTCACCAAAGGGAGAAGAGGGAGCTGAGGAATCCTTGTGAAGGTCACAGCCTATGAACATAGATAACATTAAAAGATTGATATTTAGTCATAAGGTAAGAAAACAGGGTTTCACTTCTCTCTGCACCTTACTACCACATCAACAGAGCTGGAGTATAATAAGAGTTAATCATAGCTGAAACAATGTGAGGTACGGGTATTATTTAAGAAGGAGTTTTTAGGGAAACAAAAAGACAACAGATGAGATACAAATAAGGACACTAGAAAAAAATAGAAGCCAGTGACATCAAAAGCTATCATACATACGAATCACAGCTCAACTTCTACCCAAAGTCACATAAAACCACTAAAGGATTATTTGTTTTAGTCCCTTAACTGGTATACCACGCCCACCTCATAACAAAAATAATTACAAGGTATGCTAAAAACAAGTAAAAATAGTCAGAAAAGACAAAGCAAAGATTGGAACCAGATATGACCCAGCTTTTGTAATTCATATAAGGAATTTAAAATAACTCTGATTAATATGTCAAGGGTCCATAGGAAAAAAAGATATGTAGAAGTACATAGGTAATGCAAGCAGAGACATGGAAACTCTGAGAGTCAAAAGGAAATCCCAGCAAATAAAATCATGGTAAGAGGAGAATGTCAGTGATAGGTTTATTAGTAGACTGGATACATCCAAGGAAGGAACCACAAGTTTGGAAACATGTCATTAGGAACTGCCTAAACTGGAAAACAAAGGAAAAAATAATTAAAAAACAGAACAACAGAATATCCAAGAACTAATGTACAATTTGAAAGACACAATATATGTATTAGGACGACCAAGGGGTGGGGAGGAAGAGAGAGAGAGAAACAAGAGAAACATTGTAGATGCTTCACTGGAAAAAATAATGGCAAAGAATTTTATAAAAATTATGATATTCCAATTTTTTAAAAAAATCCACCAAACTGGAATTCTGTAAGCAGTGAAATTATCCTTCAAAAGTGATGAGGGAATACTTTTTTCAGACAAGCAAAAATTGAGAGAATTCAATGATGGCAGACTGGCACTGTAAGAAATATGAATAGACATTCTTCAAGGACAGAAAAATAATAATACAAAAGCACAGTGAGATGCCTTACTATATGCAGTATGAAAGTTAAAATAAAAAAGATAGTAGTAAAATAGGAGAAAGATATGGATTAATTAGATCCTTCATCCACGGTTAGTGGGTATTTATTTATTTATTTATTTGTTAGTGGGTATTTAATATGGTGTATTTACTTGAAAAACAATTGGAAGTTCCTCAGTAAGTTAAATATAGGGTTACAATGTGACCAGGCAATTTCATTCCTAGATATATGACCAAGATCATTGCGAGCATTTCATGCAAAAACCTGTAAACACATTTATAGCAGCATTCTGTTAACAGATAAAAAGTAGGAAATAAAAGCAAATGTCAGAAAGTAATGATTGTACAAGCTAACTGTGGTGTCACTAACATACAAAGGGATGTTATTCAGCCAATGAAGAAATGATATATGCTACAATGTTGATGAACCTTGAAACATTAAATAAAGTGAAAGAAGCCAGAACTAAAGGCTACATATTGTATAATTCTAATATATGCAATGTTTAGAATAGGCAAATTTACAGAGACAGGAAGTAAATTAATGGTTTCCAGGGGATAAGCATAAGAGGTTTTAGGGCTAACTTCTAAGAGGTCTGAGTTTTCTTTTTGGTGATGATCATTTCCTATCATCAAAAAGTGATGATAGGGGCACCTGGGTGGCTCAGTGGGTTAAAGCCTCTGCCTTCGGCTCAGGTCATGATCCCAGAGTCCTGGGATCGAGCCCCGCATTGGGCTCTCTGCTCAGCAGGGAGCCTGCTTCCTCCTCTCTCTCTGCCTGCCTCTCTGCCTAGTTGATTTCTCTCTGTCAAATAAATAAAATATATTTAAAAAAAAAAAAAGTGATGATAATTGCAATACCTTGTAAATATATTAAAATGACTTATACATTTCAAAATGGTGAATGACATGTTAAGTGCCTTGTAATCTCCAAGAAAATTACAATGAGATATCACTATATGTCTATTAGAATTAAAAATCAATAAAACACAAAAAATAAAATAAATCCATGAAAAATAAATTATAAAGTATAAGATGATTTGTTTAGTTTTAATGATTACAAAGTATCTTAAAAAGTGGAAGTGCTAAGTCAAATAATTTCACTGACTGTTGTTAATGTTTCATTAACCATCACGGATAAAAACACAAGCCTATGAAAATAATTTAAACAAACTCATCAATATCCAATTAAACAGAAAAGAGACTACTATTCTCTTCCAGCTTACACTGTGTGGCAATTAGCCTAAAAAGTCTAAGTTTCTTATATTTGGGTAGTAGTTACTCTTTTCAATAAGTAAAAAGAGTTCCTTTGCACTATTGGGCATATCCTGATGGAAAGACAAGCTGTCATTCTTGTTATTACAGTTATGTCTTAAAATTTAGCCTTATTGATAGAAGAGTTCCTTAAAGAACATATTACAGAAAAGAAAGTTACAATGGAAAAAAAGAAAAGTTAGCAAATATATCAGCATTCAAACTTTATCAGTTTGCAATTAGAGTGGACAATTTCCAAGGCACCACTTTATAAAACATAAATTACTGATTGTTAGCTTGAGAGATTTTTCATAGACTAAATTCTTTAAAAAGTTCTTAATGCTAGGGCTAATATACTAAAAATGTAATAGTATTTGACCTCTATTTTGTTCTGTGTCCCCAGCTTGAACTGTAGTCATTTTCTTTCTCTAATTAATTAAAATATGACAAACATTATCAAGTATCCAAAGCATGTAACTAAAAATGGATTTTATTTTCATAGCAAATGGAACTACAGGAAATATTTACTTTCTAATTCCGTTCCTTAGATGAATTGTTTTAATAATAGTGTTAACCCTGCTTTTTTGATATGTATTTATTTTTTTCTTTAGTTATTTTTAAGTCACACATATTAATTTAATGAAAACTCATATGCAAATTTAAGAGGGCCATGAAATTAAGTTTAAGATTTATTGATACTTTTAAATATTAAAATATAATAAAGAAGGTTTCAATTCAATAGATGCTAAACTTGTGGAAGTCCAAATCTTCATGCTCAATAGTCATAGCTTCATATAATTAAATTATAAACAAAAATCGTTGAGGATGGATGTTTGTAATAATATGGCTCTGCCTACACAGAGAATAATTCATTTTATCTTGTACTCAGTTGTCACCAAAAATTGAGGACGAAAAAATGCATCTTAATTTTTGTGTAAGGCATTTGTTTTATAAGTATTTCAGGAAGATTTTTTTAAAAAATAAACTTCCAGTAAAGAAAACACTGGATTTCTGAATCTGCAAGAAGGGTAATAATTGAAAGAACAATAATTAATATTTCTCAGTATAGAAATTACTTCATATTTTTTAATTAAGCTTGTCATGACCTGCCATAGTATTCTTGATTGCCACTTAATAAGACAGCATTATTTATTATTGGTTTGTGATGATGCCATTTTCATTACACTGTTGTTTTAATAAGTGTGCATCACAAGACCAGTGTGTAGTAAATGGTAATAAATAACAGTTAAAAAGCAAAGTTGCAATTGATCTTTTTTATTAGAGTATATTTAATAGTTTTACTAGGGAAAAACATATGCAACAATTTCTTCGCAGTAACCGAACATTTTTTTTTAAATTAGAAGATCAAGAAATGATAGAAATCCTTACACTTTTCCAATTAACAAAAATAGTTAAAGTATATTTTCAGAGAAGTAAGATAAGGCAAGATAATTTGATATACTTATTTCTTGGAATGTCTTTTATTTTCATGAGTGAGGTGATGAAAATTTACCTTTCTGATGTTGACAAGGAAAATTCTCTTTAGTTTTTTAAATTAATTTTTTCAGCTTTATTGAGATATGACTGGCATATATAATTATTTAAGTTTAAAATGCATGCATTGATTAGATGAACATTTTCACTGCACATCATTGGGGCATTTAATTTCATAGACTTTTCAATATGACATGTTATTCATTTATTATTTTTACTTTTATGATTGGCAATAAATTGTCTTCACTTTGTTTCAAGACATGTTTGATTTTTGCATTACAAAACCTAATTCTTTTTTTTTTGTTTATAGTTCTTGTAAACTAATACTTGTTCTTGTAATAATACAAATTTAGAATATTATACATAAATTAAATAGTGAAATAGGTAATGTTTACTTTAAAGTGTATACTTATAGTATGAATGGTGAATAATTTTTACTATGTGCATGGAATAGGCACATAGAACAGAATAATTTATTGTTTATAACATCTATTCATTCCTTATCCTATAATAAGTAATCTTAGTTTTGCTTGTTTGTACAAGCAATATGACTAGTTATAAAAATCTGCTTCTAGTCTCTCTTACAATTGTGCATTGTACAAATAATGTTGTCCAACAGTTTCAACAAAAAGTGCATCAATAACAATACAAATGTAACTCTTCTAGTGATTTATATGAAAGTTTACTTTTCTGTACTAGATATCAAAGCTTTTATATGTGTAGTTTCCACCCATGTTTTTCTTTTCTGAAACATGGCAATAAAATGGTTGGAGCGGCAGTATTCATCTTAGTTCTATGAGAGAAAGGCTGGGAGAATTATAGGGCCTATTTCCTTGATAAACGAACTACTGAAATGACATTAATACTGTCTATGTTCACTTGATTTGTTGTTGGACATAAAGCACAAACAAAAAAAATCCATTGGATTAATTTATTACGAAGAATTAAAGCTGATAACACCTACAATTAAAATATATCTTAAAAGCAGCTATTAAAGAAATGCCTCCTCTTTGTACTTCCATTTCTAAATTTTATATAAAAGGACAACTTTTTCACCAGGTCTTCATATGAAATTTATATGCCTATAGGCAGTTTAGATGATGTTGAATATTATAACTCTACACATATGATTATATATAATGTGCTTCCTTCATAAGAGTAGATTTTTAAAATGTCAAGCTTAAAAATTAGAAATATTTTTGTTACTTGGAGAAGACTGAACTCAGTAATAGACATAATATGAAACATAAGATGACATATATTATACTAAAAATATTTAAGATGATATATATTACAGCAAATTGGAGAACAAAAATATTTAAATGTCAGAAAAATGTGACAAAATAACAGAAAGGAAACAAATCTTTGTTTTTTAGTTTTTTTTTCTTTGCTTTAGAAAAGCTAGAGTATGGCACTTTCTTTTGTCATATGCTCCATTTATTTATTAGATGCTTAATGTCAATGCCATAATTAGTTACCATGCCACACCATCATACCACACATACACATAGGCATCAAGAGACAAAAATCTCCTGGACAAAGATATCCAGACTTTACTAAGGACTTCCCTTGGAAGAATGATTTTATTTAATTAAGTAAATAGTTTTGAGCAAATACTCAGTTTTTGCCACGAAGTTTGTTTTTTGAAATAGAGAAAATGACTACAACAAACTCTGACATTAAAGAGAATGTAACTTTCTAAGGAAATTTCAGTCTCTTGAATTTTAATGGGGTTTTCCCAGTAAATAGATTATGTAGAGACTGATGATTTAATGGACTGTAATATATATTTTCAATGACTCTAGGAAATTTTTAGTTGACACAGTTATCTTCCCTGAACTAAACACCTTTGTCAGAAACTAATTGGGACTCCTGATTTTTAATCTGCAGACTGGAGAGCAGGAAGGAATTCAATTATCAAAACAAACATGAAGTGGAATGATGAAAGTAGACAACTCTAGAAATCAGTATATTGATTTTGAAGAAATGGAAAATACTTAGACTTGCTGATGTAATCAAACCTATCTTTCGGGCTACTTGGATTTGCTTTCTATTCAAAATTGAACTAACATTAAATATAAATGAGAAAAAGAAAATGAAAGTAAATATAAAGAAGCCAAAAACATAATATCTATTAAAAACAATTCATTAAATAAAAATATTATTCAAAAAATTAGGAGCATATATTTTATAATCAATGATTTTAACAAAGTATGGAAATACTCAAATAGACCTCTACATATTCAAAAACTGTATTGACTAATTTAACTGTATATATAAATTTTGCATTAAAAAAATATATCAGGAGCAACTAACTTAAGATTGAGGCTTCCTGAAGAAAAAGATTCTAATCAGAATGGCAACATAGAAACCCTGGCTGAACCTGCTATCTTATAGAATTTTTACTCCAAACTACAACATTAACTTTTACTCAAAAATCAGCTTGCTGACCTGACCAATAAATTTTGGACTTGTCAGCCTCATAAGATAGCAAATGAGCCAAATTTTTAAAATAAACAAACTAATAAATAAATCAATCCAGAGAGATTAAAAAAAAAAGAAGGAAAAAATGGAAGGAAGGAAGAAGGATTTCTCTCAACTTCTTTATATTGTTTGATCTGCTTTACGCCACAATTTTCTGCTTAGTTATTTCTTTCAAGTTTTTAAACAAATGTAAGTAATTTTCAATAAATGTAAATGCTTACTTATTTAATGCTATTTAATTCAACTTCTTTGTATGAGTGAATATATTTTCATTCTGGTTTCCTATTTTTTTTAAATATTATTTCCATTTTCTTTTTTTTTTTTTTTAGATTTTTTTTTTTTTTTTATTTTACAGAGATCACAAGCAGGCAGAGAGGCAGGCAGAGAGAGAGAGGAGGAAGCAGGCTCCCCGCCGAGCAGAGAGCCCAGAACCCTGGGATCATGACCTGAGCCGAAGGCAGAGGTTTTAACCCACTGAGCCACCCAGGCACCCAGGTTTCCTATTTTTCAAATGGGGTTCCTGTTAAGGTTCTCAAGTTGCGTACATTATCACTAGACTGAGGGTCCCAGTCTAGCAATCACAATCAATTCTCTTTGGAGCCTTCAAATTTTCCTAAAACCATGAATAATCTGTTATTTATTGAATCACAGCAATGAGGGAGGCCACACATCAGGGGAACCATGGCATATCTCCCCCAAAAAAGGAAAAATAGAGATCTTACAGGATTTGAAGGGAGAGTTTTTAGTTGACATTGGAATGAAACAGTGATTTGATAGGCTCAAGCAAAGGAAGGCAGTGAGTTAAAGGGGTTACCATTAGATCTGGACTGCAAACTGGCCCTGAATCCTGTTTCATTAGAGACTTTAAAGTTTTGGTTGATGAAAAGTGCTATGGCCAGAAAGCAGGGAATTTCATGGGTCGTAATTCAAAACTGGTTAACTGTGCCAAACTGAGTTCGAATCTTCAGGCAGGGGTTAGTTCATTCTTACTGATATAATTTCAAATGGCAAAGTTTCTGACAGTCTAGGATTTTAGAGAACCGGGCTCCTCAGTGAGTTAGAAGGCAGTCATCTTTCTCAGAGAAAGAGATTGTTATGTTACTTTATAGTTGAAGTGTGTCCTTCAGGGAAATATTGTTCCCTGCCAACTTTGCAGCTGGTTTTTGTGATGTCGTTTCTAATTTGGGTAATTTTTTATTTTCTCAGGAAGTAATTTAATGTCCTCCCAGAATCATTTGCAGAACTAAAGAGAAAAGAATTTCTGAAGGAAGATATAATAATATTCTCTAATATATTTGGTATTTGGCTGAAGCCAAGAAGTCTGAAAAACTCATAGCTACAGCAAAAATGTAAACCATATTATTAAAGAAGTTTAAAGAAATACACACACACACACACACACACACATATGTTTATATATAAAACTTTTATACTCAAAGCTGACATTAAAGAGAAATACTTAAATTTAACATTAATTTGTCACTGTATTATAGTGATGGACAATGACAACTGAGTATATGAGAAGGCAGAATTCAGGAAGCGTTGGAATGATATTAAACAAATAATTCTCATCATAATTTTGTTCACTTACACCAGACAAATATTATGACAAATATCAAAATCACATTGCTATGGTATCTACTTATTGCTTCCAATTTATTGAACATATGTCTAAAAACTATTGTAAATTATGTTTAGGTTAGTGCCCAAACAAGATGGGAATGAGAAACCAATTTATTTACACTGAGACTTCAAAAATAAAAATTTGATAATTTCAAGTGTAGTGATGTGGAATATTATGTACATTTCTGGCTAGAATGTAAAATGATGATATCACTTTGAAAATTTGTTTTAGATTATCATTTAAATTTGAATATTCACATATCTTGTGGCTTAAGAATTCTACTCTTAAGAATATGTTTAAAAGAAATTTGGGGGTGCCTGGGTGGCTCAGTAGTTAAGTGTCTGCTTTGGCTTAGGTCATGATCCCAGGGTTCTGGGGGAAGCCTGCTTCACCCTTCCCACTCCCCCTGCTTGTGTTCCCTCTATCACTGTGTCTCTGTCTGTCAAATAAATAAATAAAATCATAAAGAAATAAAATAAAAAAAGAAATAAAAGAAATTTGCACTGTTAAAACAGAAAATATGTGAAAGAATATTTATAACAGTCATATTCATAGTGTTTAAAAAAGAAAACAAGTACCAATAATAGATGAGTGGACAAAAATATTACTTAAGAAGTATTTAACATTCAATAGTTGGATATACGGGAAAATTAAGTTATCCTGAAAATAATTAAATATATATATTTCAAATTATATACTAAAAGAAAACTGATCAATAAAGAACTAATTAGTAAATATGTAAATACAAAGATTTTATTTAAAATGTGAAGATAAGACATAATCATTCTCTGGGCACTGAAATCCCAGGTAAGATTACAGGTGTTTGATTAATAGTTTTATTTTTCTTGCTCTTTGAGTCATTTATCTTTCACAGGGTAACCTCTGTTTTCAGATCTGTTTGGTATTATAGTTTCATTAGAAAGGAATTGTTCTCAATTTGTTCTTTCCTGCCCAGGAATGACCCTTCCTGATATAGATTGGAAACCTAATTCCTGGTACAGGAATGGATGAGTCAAGGGTCAAACATAGTAAGCATGCCAATAGTCCTTGTGTTACAGTTACAATTCACATCGAGGAGAGAGAGCAAAGGTCAGGGCAGTATGTGGACTCAGGAATTTTAATAGAAAAACTATATTTAGCCACTCGAATTGGTAGCACTATATGGAGCAGGTCAAATTTTCTTCAGGTAAACAAAAGTAGAAATGATATATGTGGTATCCAGCATCTGAAGTCAATCTTAACACACTTATCTTGATGTATTTCTAAAAAATCTAGAAAGGAGATGTTCTCATATGGATAAATAGGTTTTGTTAACATAAAACTAAATGCACCTATTTTGGGGGTTGTGTTTTTACTTTTTTGACGGTGTCTTTGAAGCACAAGGGTTATATTAACTTTGGTGTTGTTCAAGCTATCATTTTTTTCTTTTGATGATTTTGATGTTGTTTTTGTATTAAAGAAGATTCTGCCTAACCTAAAATAACAAAAATATAGGGGCGCCTGGGTGGCTCAGTGGGTTAAAGCCGCTGCCTTCGGCTCAGGTCCTGATCTCAGGGTCCTGGGATCGAGCCCCGCATCGGGCTCTCTGCTCAGCAGGGAGCCTGCTTCCTCCTTCTCTCTCTCTGCCTGCCTCTCTGCCTAATTGTGATCTCTGTCTGTCAAATAAATAAAATCTTTAAAAAAAAAACAAACAAACAAAAATATAATTCTAAGAGTTCTGTACACTTAGTTCTTATATTTAGGCTGATGATCCATTTGAACTAATTTGTATCACTTCATAAGAAAGGAATTTGAATTATTTATATTGAATATGGATATTTAGCTGTCTCAGCATCATTAATTTTTATTTATTCATTTACTTTTATTATGATAAGAACACTTAAAACAGGCAAGTGGAACTACATCAAACTAAAAAACCTCTCCACAGCAAAGAAAATGATCAACAGAATGAAAAGGAAACTTAGAAAATGGGAGGAAATATTAGCAAACTCTGTATTTGATAAGGAGTTAATATAAGGAACTCATATAGCAATAGTAAAATTAAATTAAATGTAAATAAATAAATAAAATATGATTTTAAAAATGGGGGAAGGATTAAAATAGGTCTTCTCCAGGGAAGACATACACTTGGCCACAGGACCATTTACTGAAAAAAAATTTTTTTTAATTTTGACACTCCTGTTGATAAATAATTGGCTATTGATAATTTTAAGCCTTAACTTGGGATGCCTTTTAGTTTATTCAGATAGTCCTCCTTTCTTTCCACAGTGTTTTGTACTTTTCCACCTATACAACTTGAATTTCTTTTCGTAAGCTTTTTCCAATATTTTGTTCATAATGACATAGTATATGTAATATAATTAATACAGTAGTGTATATAATACAATCAATTTTTTTTTAAAGATTTTATTTATTTATTTGACAGAGAGAGATCACAAGTAGGCAGAGAGGCAGGCAGAGAGAGAGAGAGAGAGGGAAGCAGGCTCCCCGCTGAGCAGCAACGTGGGGCTCGATCCCAGGACCCTGAGATCATGACCTGAGCCGAAGGCAGCGGCTTAACCCACTGAGCCACCCAGGCGCCCAATACAATCAATTTTCATATTGATCTTGTACACTGATATTTGTCTGAACTTGTTTATTAGCTCAAATACATTTGTTAATTTTTTGGATTTTATATATACAAAACCATGTCATATATAAATAGAGATTGCTTTACTTCTTCCTATTCCTTTCATTTCTTTTTCACATTAGCTGTTCCAGCTAGCACCTCCTGTAAAATGTTCAGTTGTGGTGAGAGTGGGCATCCTTGTCTTGTTCTTGATTTTAGGGGAAAGTTTTCATTCCTTTACCATTTAGAATTTTGGGAGACATCCTTTATCAGATTCAGGAAGTTTTCTTCTATTCTTAGTTTGTTGAATGTTTTTCTTCAGGAAAGTGTGTTGGATCTTGTCCAATGTTTTTATTATATCTATACAGATGATATGTGGGTTGTGTATTTTATTTTATTCATATTGTTTATCAGACTGATTGTTTTGCATGTGTTGAATCAATTTTACATTCCTGGGATATGTATATGCCATGACACCTGGTCATGCCATATAATCTTTTATGGTAATTTATTTATTTTAACTACTATCTTGTTGAGGATTTTTGCATGGATATTAATAAAGGACATTCATCTGTAGTTGATTCTCTTGTAATGTCTTTGTTTTTTTTAAATACTGACCTTATAGATGTATTCTTTTCTTTTTTTTAGATACAATTGTAAAAGATTTGCTGTTAACTCTACTTAAAACAATCAGTAAGAATTAGTCAGTGAAGCTATCTGGCCTTGTCTATTCTTCACCAAAGGTTTTGTGACTAATAGTTGATTATCTCTTATTGTTATAAGTGTATTCAAATTTAATCTCAAGTCAGTTTTAATAGTTTGTTTTTAGTAATTTGTCCATTTCATTAGGTTATCTAGTGTATTGGGAGTCATATGTTTAAAGTATTACTAATTAGGGATGCCTGGGTAGCTCAGTCAATTAAGTGGCTACCGTTGACTCAGGTCTTGCAGGGATCAAGCCGGGCAGGCTCCTTCCTCAACAGGGAACCTGCTTTTCCCTCTCCCTCTGTCTGTTGCTCCATCTGCTTGTGCTCTCTCTCTCTCTCTCTCTCAATCTCTGTGAAATAAATAAAATCTTTAAAAAATATTACTCATTCCACCACAGGAATCAGAAAATATAAAAAAATAAAAGACATCCAAATTGTTAAGGAAGAAGTAAAGCTCTCATTATTGTAAATGACATTATATTATAAACAGAAAAGACTCCACCAAAAAATTACCAGGAATGATAAATGAATTCAGTAAAGTTGCAGGGAAATTAAAAATCAATGAACAGAAATCTGTTGTATTCCTGTACACTAATAATGAAGCAGCACAAAGTGAAATTAGGAAAACAAATCCAATTTATTATTGCACCAAACAATAAAATATATAGGAATAAACTTAATCAAAGTGGTGAAAGACCTGTACTCTGAAAACTATAACACATTGACAAAAGAAATTCAAGATAACACGAAGAAATGGAAAGACATCCCATGCTCATATTTGGTAGAACAAATATTGTTAAAATGTCTATACTACCTAAGGGAACCTACTATCACTATCAAAATACCAATTATATTTTCCACAGAACAATCCTAAAATTTGTGCAGAACCATAAAAGACTTCAAATAGCCAAAGCAATATTGAAAAAGAAAAACATAACTGGAGGTATCACAATTCCAGATCTCAAGTTACATTACAAAATAAGAGTAATTAAACTAGTATGTTACTGGCATAAAAATTGACACATAGATCAATAAAAAAGAACAGAAAACCCAGAAATAAACCCATGATAGTATGGTCAATAAATCTTTGACAAAGGAGGAATGACTATACAATGGGGGAAAAAACAGTCTCTTCAACAAATAGGAAAACTGGACAACTATATGAGAAAGAATGAAACTGCACTACTTTCTTTCACCATACACAAAATAAACTCAAAATGGATTAAAGACCTAAATATGAGACAGGAAACCATAAAAGTCCTAGAAGTGAGCACAGGCGGTAATTTCTCCGACACTGGACATAGCAACATTTTTTTTTTTTTTCTAGTTGGTATCCTGAGGTAACTGAAATAAAAGCAAAAATAAACTATTAGGACTACATCGAAATAAAAAGTTTCTGCTCACCAAAGGAAAGAATCAACAAAACTAAAGGCAACCTACAGAATGGGAGAAGATATTTGCAAAAAACATATCTGATACAGGGTTAGTATCCAAAGTGTATAAGGAACTGATACAACTTAGCACCTAAAACCCAAATAATCCAATTTTAAAAAGGTCAGAAGACATGAATAGACATTTCTAAAAAGAAGACATACAGATGGCAACAGACGCAGGAAAAGATGCTCAGCATCAGTCACCATCAGGGAAATGCAAATCAAAACCCCAACGAGATATCATGTCACACCTGTCCCAGGGTCTAAAATCAACAACACAAGTAACTAACAAGTGTTGGCAAGTATATAGAGAAAAAAGAACTCTCTTGCACTGCTGGTGGACATGCAAACTTGTGGGGCCATTGTGGAAAACAGTATGGAGACTTCTCAAAAAATTTAAAAATGTAACTATCCTATAATCTGTTGGGCAGTTAATTAGGCATGAGGGAGGAGGGTTAAAGCAGATGTTGGCCATGCCACACCCGAGGGTTAACAGCCACACCTTTAGAGCCACCTCTGAGGACTACAGAGTAAGAAGGCCCAGCCACAGAGGTTACTGAAAAGCCATAATGGGTACTTCCAAGAGCTGAGCCTGTGCACAAAAGGTGCAACTTGCCCTTAGGATCACAGCAAAAGGTCATTAGAAACTCATAAATATACAATACATAAATAAATACAATTATAACAGAATGAATCATGGGTAGGGACATGCACAGAAACCAAAATGTATAACAACCAGCTCTCAATCAAAAATGTCAACCAGGGTTCCTGGGTGGTTCATTTGGTTAAGCAACTGCCTTAGGCTCAGGTCATGATCTCAGAATCCCAGGATCAAGTCCTGCATGGTGCTCCCAGCTCCACAGGGAGTCTGTTTTTCTCTCTCTGACCTTCTACCCTCTCGGGTCCTCTCTCCCTCTCTCCCTCTCTCTCTCTCTCTCTCAAATAAATATTTTTTTAAATGTCAACCAAAGCCAACTTTACATTTTCACAAAACAGGCTTAAAAGGATGCAGCTAGAGCTTTTCAGTGCTATTGCCACTCTTGCTCCAGCAGTGACCCACTTTTACTCTTGAAAGTGTACTATACTTATCTACTCAGTATACTACCTCCCCATTCTGGTCTTGGTTCTCCAATTCTTTTGGTACATGTGGGACAAGAACAAGAACCGAGTGACCTAGTAGCAGACTCAGTAATCACACTATTGGGTATTTACCCACTTCTAGTGGAAGTAGTATCAGGTCTCATTTAATAAGCAGAACAGAGCACAGCTACATAAAACTGACCACTCTCTGGCCAAGTACTAAACACAGCCTGCAGGCAAGGAAAGCATCTGCAGACAACTGGCCTAGAGGACAGAGCAGCCAAAACATAGCAGCAGAGTGCACGCAGCACACACCAGCGACACTCTTGGAAGTTTCAGACCCTGGACACTTCATGACATCTTCATAAAGTCATTCCTCTCAGAAAACAGGAAACATAACAGCCTTTTCTAACACAGAAGAAGACAGAGACTTAGACAAAATGCTAGAACAGAAGAATTCATCCCAAATAAGACGAGATAAGGTCATAGCTAGTGATCTAAGTGAAATATATATAAGTAATATGCCTGATGGAGAATTTAAAGCAATAATCAAAGATACTTGGTGGGCTTGAGAAAGGAAAGGAAAACTTCAGGAAGAAGTCTATACTATCCTAAGTAATCTACAGATTAAATGCTATCCTTATCAAAATACCAACTGCATTTTACACAGAACTAGAACAAACAAAAATTTGTATGGAACCACAGATGGCCCCAAATAGCCAGAGCAACCTTGAAAAAGAAAAACACAGCTGGAAGTATCAAAGTCCTAATTTCACATTATACTGCAAAGATATAGTAATCAAAACACTATGGTACTTGCACTAAAAAAGACAAAAGATCAGTGGAAGAGAAGAGAAAGCCCAGACATACACCCACAATTATGTCAATTATTCTTTGACAGAAGAAGCAAGAATATGCACCAGGAAAAAGGCAGCCTCTTCAATAAATGGTGTTGGAAAAACTAGACAGCTACATATAAAAGAATAAAACTGCACTGCTTTCTTTTACTGTGCAGAAAATAAATTCAAAATGGATTAAAGAGCTAAATGTGAGACCTGAAATCATAAAAATCCTAGAAGACAGCACATATAGTAATTTCCTGAGATTGGCTGTAACATTTTTCTAGATATGTCTTTTGAGGCAAGGGAATCAAAAGCAAAAATAAACTATCGGGACTTCATCAAAATAAAAAGCTTCTCCACAGGGGGGAAAAATCAACAAAACTAAAAGGCAACCTACAGAATGGGAGAAGATATTTGCAAAAGACATATCTGACAGAGGGTTAATATCCAAAATATATAAAGAACTTATGCATCTCAACACCCAAAAAACAAATAATTCAATTATTAAATGGGCAAACAGGCATTTTTCTACAAAGACATACAGATGGCCAAAAGACACATGAAAAGATGCTCAATATCACACATCATCAGGGAAACACAAATCAAAACTCCAATGAGATAACACCTCACAATGGTCCCAGTGGCTAAAATAAAAAACACAAGAAAAAACAAGAGTTGATGATAGGAAGAAAAGAAAATCTCTTGCACTGCTGGTGGGAATGCAAACTGGTGCAGCCACTGTGGAAGATTGTATGGAGGTTCCTCAAAAAGTTAAAAGAGAACTACCCTATGATCCAGTGATCACATTACTGGGTATTTACTCAAATAATATAAAAACACTTATTCAAAAGGCTATATGCAACCACATGTTTATTACAGCATCATTTATAATAGCTAAATTATGAAAGCAGCCAAGTGTCCATCAGTAGAGGAATGGATAAAGAAGAGGTGGTGTGTGCGTGTGTGTGTGTGTGTGTCTGTGTGTATGATGGAATATAATTCATTGAAAAAAATAAAAAAAATAAAATCTTGCCATTTACAATGACATGATTGGAACTAGAGAGTATAAGGGCAAGTGAAACAAGTCAGAGAAAGACAAATACCATATGGTTTCACTCATATGGAATTTAAGGAACAAAACAAATGAACAAAGTTTTAAAAAAAGGCAAATGATAAAACAGACTCTTAACTAGAGAAAACAACAGATAGTTATCAGAGGGGAGGTGAAGAGGATTAAGAGTAACACTTATCTTCATGAGCACTGAGTAAGAATTGTATAGAATTGTTTAATCATTCTATTGTACTCCTGAAACTAACATAACATTGTATGTTAACTATACTGGGATTAAAATAAAATAAAAATAGTAAAAAATTTTAAAAATTTAAAAAGAATTTAATAGATTGGGAAGTTTAAATATAGTATCATTCTTTGAATTAATGTGAAACACTGATTTAACATTGATAATTGACCTTTATATTTGTATAAAAATATATATATATGTATTTTAATTCTAATATTTAAGAATTGATTACTCTAAAATTGTTAGGATGTAATATTAAACATCAACTTAAACATATGAATATAATACACACCCTACTACTTAAAAACTGCATAACCCTTGGGAAGCAAGTCTGTGCTGTGTTTTCTTATTTGAAAATGGGTATGAGGAAGGATTCTCTTTTCTAGGATTGTCATGAGGATTCACAGAAATAATTTAGGATCAGAGGATTATAAAAATATTATCTATTGGGGCGCCTGGGTGGCTCAGTGGGTTAGGCCTCTGCTTTTGGCTCAGGTCATGGTCTCAGGGTCCTGGGATCAAGCCCTGCATCAGGCTCTCTGCTCAACAGGGAGCCTGCTTCGCCCCCCTTCTCTGCCTACTTGCGATCTCTGTCTGTCAAGTAAATAAATAAATCTTTTAAAAAAATGTTATCTATTAATGCTATGTTAGTGATTATCTTAGTAAATGTTCGTATCTTGTTCAAAGTTTGGCTTTTTATGCCATCTCTGTGGGAAGTCCTATAGAAGCAAGGGTTATGCTTTTTCACTTTCTATTCCCTGGAGCTGTCAGCTTTTCCAGGACTCCCCTACATGCATACTTTCAAACATGCCAATAACATAGGCTACAGATTAACCAGGTTATTTCTGTCAATTCATCCCCAAGTCAAGTTAGTGCTATAAATACATAATTGACTCCAGAGGAAGCATAAAAATCCCTTGGGAGCCACCTGGGTTTAGGAAAGAATACTTTCCTCTCTCTACCTTTAATCTTTCATGTGCAATACTTGAGTTTTTAATCTTACCATTTATCTTCTCAAACTCACACTTCTAACATGGAGTGCCTGCCCTGCTCTCTATTTGAGCCCCACAGTTCAATGATACAGACACAAAGACAGCAAGGAATGGCAGAACACTCTACTTAACAACAATGGTGTTATTCAAACAAACATGTCTTCATACAAACAAAACATGTCTTCAACAGAAATATTTTTCTCCTCTTCCATTTATCCCAAAATAACATTCCTCTGATTCATTCCTTGTAATTTTCTTGAATATGAGACTTAGAACTCTAAAACTAAATTTTACTAATGAAATATTACATGCAAAATTCACGAATGTTAAGCAACTTTGAACAAGAAAATATTCATAGAAAACAGTAATTTTGAGTCTCTTGCAATGTCATTTAAAAACAATATCTCTTTTCTTTATCACTGGAAATCTTTATACCTGAATATTTATTATATTCACTGAAACACATGGCAGAAGCAGTATTTGAACCCGTGCAATTTGACTCTAGACTGCCTTGCTTCATATTGTACTCTTTCCACTGAATTGCATTTCCTGATTTTCTCTGAACGAGACTGAAACTATTTCCAAAAATAGTGTAGACAACTAAAAGCCAGAAAGAATAAAATAATAAAAATTGAAATGTTTAAAAATATTAAAAGCTTGATTTTATTAAATACTAAGATTAATATTAATCAGTAAAATATGTGCTTCGTTCCTTTTTTATTTTGTCCTGATAAAATCTTAATGCATTTCCTAGTATTTTAAAATTCATAAAATGACTATTAGATTTGCATGCATGCAACTAAAGATGATTCTTTTTCTTCACAGAACAAATTTCAAATTAATTTTTATAATCCTAAAAATGAAATTTTTATTACCAATTATATTTTAGGTACAAAGGAAAAGCAGGGAGAGTCTATTATAAAATAAAAATATTCTCAGTACTTTCTAGATTAATGTGGAATTCTAAAGAACAATTAACTATATGTAGTTGTGAAACAAAAAATACAGCAAATACCAAATGACAAATTACTATGTAATTTATTGCCATGTCAGAACAAATATAAGTGCCCAATATTCCTAGTACAGACACTCAATATTAATCAATTAATGAGAGACATTTAAGTAGGAAGAATATATATGTGAACCAGAACAGTTATTAAAAACTGCAAAGAATGTTGTGTGTAAAAAGAATATTGAAAGAAAAAATATTTGCGTTAGAGGACTGAAAGTCACATTCAGATTGTAGAAAAACAGGAATATAAGAAGAGGTGACCCTAGACTGAAGTGTAGTAGTGAAAAGACAAGTCAGGCTCAGTTGGAGGAATCCTTTTGGAAGTAGCAAAACCAAATTCTGGCAGGATCAGACCTTTGAAATTCTGACGAAAGAGTTAATATAACAAACAAAAACCTACTGCCAATGCACGTCATGTAGTTTTTTTTTTTTTTTTTTTACAACTTTATATTTGTAATAGGTTCAAACCACAGGCCTGACACATAATAGATGAATAATCTGGGACTGTTGTTTGGTGAACAAACAGCAGTTAGTATTAATATATGTTTCATTCAAAGATCCGTGGAACTTTTGTTTTTAAAAAGGCATTTAAAAAATTCTTAGGATCTTTTATTCTGTAGAACTCTCTCTCCCCATCTCTGTCTTTATCTTCCTCTGCCTCTGACCAGGCTCATCACAAGAAGATGCTTGGCAATAACAATAAAAACCCTATTGCTGGAAGAGCTTTATGGGGTTTATTTGGCAAGGATTATATTGTTGCTGTTGTGTTAGATATACGAAAAAAATATAACTCGGAACAATTAAAAACAATCAAAACAAGCAAGAGAAGACTTCTTAAAAATATTATAATCTAGCCACTCAAATAAAACATCATCAGCCTGTCTTCCTGTTCTTCTATTTCCCTGACATTTTTCTATCCCCACACAAACATACAGAGGGACATTAATAACTAACAATCAATAGAGCAGTTAGTGAGAGAGTGAAAATGCACCAAGTGTCTGTGTATTGTGTGCATGTGTTTCATTTTTATATGTGTATAAAAGTGAGCCAACAATATAGTATAAAAGGCACAGGAGCCCAGAAACAGAACTTACATTAAATATATAATCTTATTTAAATTTAGACAGCTAGCTGGGACAACTTTAGTTTTCTACAGGATGTTGATTTGGTAAAAATTATTGGAATTTAATCAGTTCTTGAACTGAAGATCAATCTGCAGTTCACATTTAGGATTCTGGTTATATGTATGACAGTATATATTTGTATCACTTTATTGGCACTTACATTATTTTTTTCTACAAAAAATGCAATAATTAAACTATAAATTTGATTTTACATGCATTTTGATGCCATATATTTATTGTAAAATAATTTAAAGTAACAAACTTTCAACTATTGGGCCTCTTATAAAGTACTCATTAATACTTTAAGGTATTCTGTTGATTATTTCAAATATTCCAAATAAAATATTTATTTTAATGAAATAAAATCTGTAAGAATTATAAAGGAAGAATATAACTTTATTCATAGATGATAAGTTTGTGTTCACAGAAAATAAAAGAGTATAGTCTATAAGCTATTCTCTGGCACTAACAAATAACATTAAAGAAAAAGTTATAGTTCTAATACTAGGTGAGAAATAAAATGCTAAGGGAGACTTTTGGTTGTCTTAGCTAGTATACAAAGTAAGGGAAAGGATAGTATCAGTGTAAACCTCTGAATTCAAAGTTCATTTGATTATATCACCTACATTATTATAAAGAAAGTTAACAAAAATGAAATTATGCACATTTTACATAAGATTAATATTTTATGTAATAGGTGTCATTAATCAAAAAGGTAATTTTTATTGTATTGTTAGAACACATATCCTTCAGAAAGGTACTGGAGGAGACATCTAAAAAAAAGAAAAAATATAATCTTACTTTTAAAAATTACACCACTCATATTGGTAAAATGACTTAATGCCAAAGCAATAAATACAATAGGAATTCTGCTTATGATGATAATGGGATGGGCAATTTGGCAGTTGTTAAAAAGAACTGAAGAGAGAATTATGGAGGTGAGTGTCAGAAGGAAACATTTTGACTTAAGCAAGAAAAAGCAAAAGTAAGAAATATACAAAAGAGATTGAAGGACACAACATGAAGAACTAATATGTGAGGTATTACTGAAATAGTGCTAAGAAATTCCCCAAACTGATTAAAGTATTCAGGTGACACAGTAAAGAATTCTCACTAAAAAATAAACACACACACACACACACACACACACACACACACACACACACAGGCACACAGAGATTGCTTAAAACAGAAAACAAAGAAAAAACTTCAAAGAGAGAGAGAAGAACCTGAGAGAAAACTTCATGATGAAACCCTGGATTCTAGAAGATAAGAAAATAAAGCCTGCAAACCAATGAATGCGAAAAACTCACAACCCAGAACTATTTACCAAAAGAAAACATCATTTTGGAATGAAGAAGTTAAGGTATTTTGAGACAAAAACCATTTAATATACCACAACCAATTCTGCACTGAAAGAATACAAACTGGTATCTTCAAACAAAAAGAACATGATCTGAGACTTAAGCTCAGGGTTGAATTACAAAAGGTAGAAAAATTTATGAGATAAAATATAATTCAGTAAAGGAAATATAGAGAGTAATTTTACTCCTGAATATAGACACAAAAATCCTAAAAAAAGAATTGGAAGATAATTCATATACGGAATAGCAGAGTATATATAAAATAATATTTATTTACTATTATGAATTTATTTTAATAATAAAAGGTTGATTTACTATAAGAAAATTAATGAGAATAATTTGAACATTGGCAAATGAAAGAGAAAATCATATAAACATTTCAATAAATAAAGATGACTTTATCTTTCTATATACATTCTTGATAAAGAGCTCTTATCTAGGAACAGAGTTAGCCTAACGAACTAAGCATGATTTCTTAAGTATGGTGATATAATGAATAATGTTACAAATGATATATTTAAGATTAGAATAGATACAAGTATTTCTACTGCCATCTGTTAGAGTATAATTCTACTAAAAGTCTTAATCCATGATATAAACAATGAAATAAAATCTGTAAGAATTATAAAGGAAGAATATAACTTTATTCATAGATGATAAGTTTGTGTTCACAGAAAATAAAAGAGTATAGTCTATAAGCTATTCTCTGGCACTAACAAATAACATTAAAGAAAAAGTTATTCTCAACTCCTTAAGAATAAGTTTAACAAAGGGAGGCCAATAGTTTTATAAGTAAAAATATGAAATCTTACTATTTAAAATTTCAAGAAACCTCAATCAATGAAGTTATACATGATGTTCATAGATTAAACAACTCAGTATTTTAATGATGTTAATTCTCCACAAACTATCCACATTTTTTCTAGATACCTATTCACCTTGAAAATGATAACCATATTATTTTGTCCACATCATCAGTTTTTTCCCCATTATAATTTGACATGCTAATCTTTAAACATGCAAAGTTCTAAGATTACTTAAAATCAATCTTAGAGAAAACAAAACAAAACAAAACAAAATGAAGAACACTGCTAGATCAGATATGAAGTATTTTTATCAAACCTCCTTTAATTAAGAGATCTTAGTATTTGTGCAAGACTAGATAAATAGGCCAAAAAAAGGAAATTGGGATCCAAACACCAAAACTCACCAATACTGGTATAAGACGAAATATTAAGACATCCTTGTACAGAGCAATGAAGAAAAGGTGTTCTTTTCAAAATGTTTGTAAAGTTAATTTGATAGTCATACCAGGAAAGAAACATGGCCCATATATCACAAGATACACAAAAATCATTTCAGAATTAGCAGACCTCAATGTGAAAAGTGAACAATAAAATTCCTAGAACATATATATGTATTATATGTATGTGTATAAATATATGTATATGCATATATATCTTCATACAATATATCTTCA
Source organism: Enhydra lutris kenyoni (assembly GCF_002288905.1). NCBI lineage: Eukaryota > Metazoa > Chordata > Mammalia > Carnivora > Mustelidae > Enhydra > Enhydra lutris. Next base: position 37,081,556 of record NW_019154099.1, on the reverse strand, counting down.
ATAAAATTCCTAGAAAATATATATATGTAACTTCATAATCTTGGGTATGAGAAGACTTATTTAGCAGGGCATAAAACATAAACTGTAAAATAAAAAATAATAAATTTTATTACATTAAAATTAAGATACCATTAACAGAATGAAAACCAAGTCATAATGTTGGAGATTATGCTTGCCAAATACAAAACTGACAAAAAGCTTATTACCAAATTATAAATAACCTCTACAAATCAATAAGGAAATGATGAAAAACACAGAAGTAGAAATGTGAGCAAGAAAGGTGAACAGGCTCTTCACAACACATATATCAAAATTATTGAAAACAGGGTACTCAATTTTATTATTAATCAACTAAATACAAATTAAAAGCACAATGTAACACTGATATACATTCATTAGAATGACTAAAATTAAAAAGATTGATGTATGTGTTGACAAGGGTACGAAGCAAAGCAACAGGAACCATAATACCTTTTGGGGGAGTGTCAGTTGGAACAATCATTTTGAGAAATGGTCTGATATTATCTATTAATAGTGAAGATATCCATATAGTCTATTGAAGCAATGCTACTTATACATGAATATGCTACAGATATGCATATGTGGACATGTGCACCAATAGATATATATGGCTATGTTCACAGAAGAGCATTTATTATTTCCTGAAAGTGGAAATCACCCAAATTATCATTAACTTATAAAGATTATATAAAGTATGGCAAACTGCTATTATTGAGCAATAATAATGATTCAAGTACAGCTACTAAAAAGAGGGAAATAATCTGATGGATATACATTTATTTAAAAATATAAATGATCAATTAAATTCAAAGTTTAACAAAATGTAAAAATTACAGTAACAGATGATGCGTTTTAGGTGGCAAAATCTTAAAGAAAAGTTACACATGTAATACTCTAAAGGAGTTAAGATTTTGGTTATTCTGTACATGAGGAAGGAGAAATGATAGATGTTTGAAGTGTTTATACTGCTCAATGTCTTAATCTGGGCTACAACAATATTTGGGCTGAAATAAATCACTGACTACTACCTTAATGTTCTTTTGCTATTCATTGTATATGCCATAATGAAATAACAATGCTAAAATAATTGAAAGAATAAAATAAAAAAGAACCATTGAGACATATGAGTTTCATTTGTTTTATGAGAAAAAACAGCATTAAATTAATTCATTTTTTAAAAAAGATTTTATTTATTTATTTGAGAGACAGAGATCACAAGTAGGCAGAGAGGGAGGCAGAGAGGGAGAGGAGAAAGCAGGCTCCCCGAGGAGTGAAGAGCCTGATGTGGGGCTCAATCCCAGAACCCTGGGATCATGACCTGAGCCGAAGGCAGAGGCTTTAACCCATTGAGCCACCCAGGCGCCCCAAATTAATTCATTTTTTATCTCTAATTTAAAAATGAGTTTGTCCATACATTATAACTTTCATAAAAGCTATTCATTTATATATTTCTTTCCTGTCTCTGCATAAAAGATTTCAGTTTTCTTAACGTCACTGTATAAATAATACAATTATAATAAATAAAATCCCTGGGATACAACTGATTTTTTTCTAAGAGTGCTTCCTTCAGTCAAGAAATGACATAAGGTTATAAACTGAATTTAGAAGCACTGCTTAATGTTATCACAACAGATTACAGTACTAGTTAATGTAGAAATGGGAACATCAAATATCCTATTAGAAACATTAATACTGGAGAAAATTAGTTATTCAATAGCCATTATCACACTACAATCCTTTCTCCCATGATACAACTCACTCATATGCTAACATTCATGAACACAATTTTGTCAACTGTAATAATATTTACATCTAATTTGTCACTAATTTTTCCATGCTGGAATGGAAAATTTCCTTATTCACTCACTCCATTTAATTAGGATTCTAGGTGACTAGGTCACAGAGCTCCTTTATTCTTGGAGATCAATGTAAAATTATTATTTTTTTAAATTGCTAAAACTTTTTTTTTTTTAAGATTTTTATTTTAGTTATTTGACAGAGAGATCACAAGCAGGCAAAGAGGCAGGCAGAGAGAGAGGAGGAAGCAGGCTCCCTGCTGAGCAGAGAGCCCGACGCAGGGCTCGATCCCAGGACCCCGAGATCATAACCTGAGCCGAAGGCAGCGGCTTAACCCACTGAGCCACCCAGGCGCCCCTAAATTGCTAAAACTTTTCAGGAAAATAAGTCCATCAAAATTTGGCTCTGAATATTAAATTTGAGACCCCATAATTGGGAAAGATCATAATTTGGGGGGACCAAGAATTGAATACTTCATTTGAAGCTAATGGTCTTAAACTAAAACTAACTTTCACAGCAAGAGCCACATTTTAAGTACTCCAACTACAGATGGCTGGTGGATATCCCATTGGTAGTGTAGAATTATAGAATATTTCCATTCTTGCAGTTCTATTGGATAGCATTGGTAAGCACTTCAGTCTACACACATGATTTTGTGAAAGAAATTTCTTTCTATTTACTGGTGGGTTAGGCAAAGAAGAAACTGCTTGCCTGTCTAAGAAAAGCTACAGAATATCCAGAAAACAGTGGAAATTAGTTCTGCACTTTAATTGACAAGAAGACCAGAAATATACTTTCCATCCAGAAAGAGGTGTTAATGTAAAATCAAACAAAGGCTTACAAATTCAGATATCATTGAACAAAGCAATCTTGAGTCATCTGCAGCAGACAATGAGGGAGATCTAACTGAAATGTACTATTCTCATCTTCCTTCTTGTCAGATTTCCAATTAGCATTAATATTCCAAATTTAGGGGAATGAATAAGGTTCAGCATTAGTCACTTGTGGCAGTCCAACTTACTTTTCCTAAGGTTTTAACTTTAATTTTCAGATTAAGAAAATACCAAATGTGGTCATTTTAAATCAAGAGAGTACAACTTTAATTAAAATGAATTATCACATTCATTTTATGTTAACCTAGTAAGTGTAACCTATACAAACTGTCAATGAAATATAATTCTTAGATGCAAATAAATAAATAAATAAATATGAAAAGAGTCAAATTGTGATTTTTTTCAAGTAATACATTTGTCTACATAGAAAATATTAGTAATTTGGGGGGAATTTTTTGAAAAACAATCATATCAATATTTTGCTAGATAAATTATTAAATCAATACAGGGCACTTCGATGGCTCAGTCAGTTAAGCCTCTGTCTTTGGCTCAGGTCAGGATCTCAGAGTCCTGGGATCAAGCCCCACTGTCACATCGGGCTCCCTGATCAGCAGGGAGTCTGCTTCTCTCACTTCTTCAGCCCCTCTCCCCACATGCGTGCTCTCTCTCTCTCAAATAAATAAAATCTTTTAAAAAATTACTAAATTAATATCAGTGCTAAAACAGAGAAAGCATCTTAATAAAATTCATCCAGATTTGTTTGTTGCCTGTCTGTTTGGTTGTTGTTAACTCATTTTTGGGGTTTTTTTTGGGAGGGGGTGGGGAGGAAACCAAGTTAGAAATTTTATTGAAAAAATACATAGAATTAAAATAAAAGTATATAATATATATTGATATTGGAAAGTAAGAAAATGTGGAAGACCTGTGCTATAATGCTAAAACATTATACAAAGAAATAAAAGAAGACCTAAATAAATTGTGATGACTCTTAAATATGAACAAGAAAATCTGAATACTTGACTTTTCTTTTTTCCT